>NW_026623281.1:1296340-1320528 GCF_030028575.1 Malurus melanocephalus
AAAAAAAAAGGGTTAAAACACTCAGTAAGCAGATTAAGAAAAGAAAATTATACCCCAGCACAAAAAGCACATGTTAATTTTGCAGTGAAACCTCCTGGATAATAAAAGCTATAGACCTTGACCAAATAATTGCAGCGGCATGATGTGCAAATTCTCCAGTCCCTGGAAAGTCCTCAATATTTTGGAAGAAAGTAGCAGAAAATAGAGGACAACCCTGAGCCCTTCATATTTCTAAACAAACTCAGTTTCCTCCTACTCACTTCATATTTCTCACATGAGAGACAGAAGCTCTCTCAAGTATGTATAAAACCACAATTCAGAGATTGAAGTAGCAAATAAGTAAAAGGGACTACATTTCTGTCATTTTCTGTTGCTATGATCTTTCTCCTCAAGACTGCATGAGATGTGATGCAGAATATACCAGATAGGGCCCTTGTGAGAATAAAGGAATTGAATATTGCAAAGTGGTGCAATGGGAGCCATATATAAATGCTAAGATAAATACAGATTTGATAAATTACTAGCAAAGGCACTGGAGGGAACAATACAAGATGATGCAGTCAGGCTTTTTCATCTCGCTCTCACGACCCTCAGAGAAGACATGGCTTTCCAGAACTCTGCACCTGAGGCAAGATGTTTTAGTCATTTTATACATAATTACCCCTTGAGACCTCTCAGATTCTAGGGTAATAAAATGTAGCTGTAGGTCTTCAAGTGTGGTGATATAYGGGTGTCCATTTCGGGGTAAGAAAAGATGCAGTAGGTCCACATTTCTTAGCACTGATTGCCACAGCTAATGCAYGTAAAGGTACTGAGAAAGCATGGTTTCTGTAAAAAATCCTACTCAGCTGCACCTCCTGCTCAGCACTGCAAGGGTTTGCTCCTAAAGCTTCCCGCATGATGGTAGGGCATACACACAAGTCATTGGGATTTGCACTGAAGACAGCTCCTACAGAGCTGAGGATTTCTCCCAGCTGTCTGTGCTGAGCAGATATTTACCTTAGCTTTATGTATACCAGCACCTAAAAGCTAATTTAAAATCAAAGATTTCAGGCAGCTAGTGAAAGGAGAATACTCATCTTTTCTCCTGCCATCCGTGTTTCCCAGAGCTGTTAAGCAAAGTGACAATTTTCTGCAGAGGAAGTGTACTAGATAGAATATATTTTTACAAGAATATCTTTATTGAGGAATACCTCTATAAAAGCTATTTTGTCTTGCATCACTTTGCCTGACAGAAATATTACTTACACTAAAATCCTTAATGTGAGATGCCCTATAAAAAAGTTGTTTAATTTAATAACATTCATTGTATTAGTTCCCCCTAAAGTAATCACTTTGTTGAGAACACACTCTGTGTTCCTTTATTTGATCTGGGAATAAAATTATCCTGTCTTCACTTCGGTATCTCCTTCTTAGTCTTTCTAGAATAAATAAACATGAAGCTGTCACTGCAGAGCAGGCAMTGCCTCTCCCTGTTATAAACCTTTTGATTTCTGTGTAGAGAGAATTTTTCTGCACAATGATCCTTTTAGAATATGCTTGAAGCACTGTATTTTCTTGCTTTCTTGTTTCCCRTGTAGATACATGAGTAATCACAGGAGGAGTTCCTGCTGTCCCAGTAGATTATATGTCCTATCAAGTTTTCTGTCCTTCTCGTAAAACGGATCAAGCTATTTATCATKAAAAACTGATTTAATATATCAGGCAATAATTTTAGTATAATTGTTATTATAGCAACCAAAGCCACCCGTTGGGAGATTTGAGCCCTTTCACATCAGTAAAATTATCTATATTATAGTACAGCCCTGTGTTCCATAAAGCCTTAGCTAAAGGCTTCCTTTGTGCACTGCTCACCCGTGGGGCCATCACGGCTGCTGAGCCATCACTGAGTCTCCTGTGCTTTGGTACAGATTGTCACATTCACCAGGGGTAAACACCTGCTGGGCAAATACTGGACATCCTGGACCACAGTGTGATGGGTGACTCCTTGGCCCTGCCAGCCAAAAGATCTCAAGTCAAAAAGCAAAAAAAAACCCACAATTAAATCCAAAACATGTGGAATATCTGGGTMTTTCCCAGCCATGTTGCTGTTATCTATTCTATAGATAACATGGTACATGGTGACAGCTTGTGAATCCCGGCTCAATGTTATATCCACTCACCTCTGTGTCTCTTTATTTTTTTTTTTTATAAGTAAGGATTTAGTACACTCTTTGTATACTATACAAATGTACTAAACATCAACAAAATTCTTGTTAAAGAAAAAGTAGAAATACCTGGCTTTATTAACTAGAAAATCTCATGAAATCATGCGATATAAATGATGTCTGCTTTTCATTATAAATAAACACTGAATTGCTTGGTTTCTGAAAGTCCAAACTRGCAATCTATTTCAGACAGCAGCAGCTTTCAGGGGTGTATTTAATCAAAATGTTTTTATTTGCAGGTTTGCTCCTAGCTTAGAAGACACCAAGCTCCTTATTGCAATGTTTTCAGTTGGTGACTGTATACTTCCATGGGCTAATGAGGAGATAAAAAATCACGGTGAACCCGGTGACCATTTCAAATCTAGGCCGAGTAAGTATTGCTCATTTGATCTTTAATCTTGTATCTGATCAAAGTAGGCATTGTTCATTTAGTCTTTAGYCTGGTATCTGTCTGATAAAAGCATATGAGAAATGAGTTGACAGTGTCACTGCAATTTKCCAGGCAGTTGTAAGCAATCATCTTCCAAACTGATGTATTTATTTGGTAGCACAGTGAAGAAGCTAGTAACTCAACAGGAACAGAAATCCTGTCAGCATTAGTCAAAGGACTGACACACTCAAAGGAAAAAATAAATACCCTGGGCTTATTCCTGGTTTTCTTCGTAAAGAACAGCACTTCTTTGTTCAAATAACATCTGAGAGCTTAGTTAAGCAGTGGAAAGGGGGTGGCTTTATGAAGCAAAGAGAAATRCACATCCAGACACCTTCAGAGCAGATGGAAATACATGTATCACCCATGTACTGAGCACATGAGGCTAATACTGAGCCCTGGGGAAAACAAAACACCAGAGCCCCAACACCTCTGTGCCCCATCCTGAGCCACTGAGAATGTGATGCAATTGCAGGGTTAAAAGTAAGTGGGCTCTAAGATCAGGTTTCTCATTTGTTATAAAGACARTATTTGATTTTATTCACCTGTGGCTGATTTTCGTCACTGTTGAGAGAACCACCATCAGGAACCAGTCAAGTCCTTTTCTCACCCATGCAAGACTTCAGTGTTTCTTTCAGTTTGAAACTTTTTGTGCCATAATTCAGAGATCCTTATGTCCATTCCTTTATTAAAACCAGGAAAGGAGGGCTCATAGCTCAATGTGTTTCTTTGATGCCTTGAGAACCTTCCAGCACCCTGGAAGGAGGGGTAGACCCTCTGCTCTGTGATTTGGTGTCTGAGCCCCACACAYTGTCACCTGAGCCCGACCAAAAGCAGCACCCCATTGCCCACAGGGGCAAACTTCCCAASGACTGAAAATGCAGCTCAGCACTGACAGCTGTCTCAGGATTGTTAGCCCCAAAACATCCACATTTGCTATGGGAAGGATTTCAACTTTTTTCTTTTCTTTTTTTTTTTTCTAGCTCTCTTTAAGTTAGACAAACTGTAAGTGAATGAATATAAACAAAGAGTGAGTAGTTCTGTGTAGTATAAGAGCAAACATTATAGATTATGAGCTGAGGGACAGGGCTCAAAAGGCAGCAATTCAGCAGCCAGTCAGAATCACCAACTGAATTTTTCTTTACTTACTTTAGGGTTTTTWGTGCCCGCTGGAAGGACATCAACAAGATTTAGACACAAGCATATCACTCCTGTAATGAACACTGACAAAAAAATTGAGGAACTGGAACTGGAAATGCATTTGCAATACTTCTTGGGGAATTACTCCTATAATTACACCAGTTTAGAAAGCAATACCTTTGTAAGTGCTTTTACCCCATCATGTATCACACRAGGGATTATAGCATTTTAATGACCTTGGTGGCTAAATTGTACAATATCTATAATAGTATGAAATCTAGGAGAATTTTTTGGCCCCACTGAGGCCATAGAAAATCTCCCGCTGACTTTGCTGGAGCCAGCAAAATCCATCCTAATTTTTCAGGTGACCAGCTCCAGCCACAAAAGGGGCTTGTATTTTCCCCACACTCTTAAAATAAGACCGCGCTGATACTTTTCATATACTTATGCTGCAAACACCCTGAATTTTAGCTCATGAAAGATGTTATGACATGGAATACACTGTTTCTTCATGAAACAGGCACCTTCTAATAGCAGTTACTGAAAGGGTGATACATACATCGCTATTTCTCCTGTCACCAAATAAAATGAAATTCATAGATCTGCTCCTAGCTAACATGATACACATTTTATGGCTAAATAAGGCCTTGAAAATGAAAATCTTCTGCCCTTCTCATGAGGTATATAGATCCAAATTAAGTGAGCAAGTTACATTAAGGCACCTGTAAACCTTGAAAAGGTTGTATTGGCTTGTTCTTTGTTCCTGTGGATAATAAACTCACCCATCAAATATCTAGAGAGCAAGCCAAGGAAAGTGAATGTCACCCTGCCTTAGCTTCCCTTATATGTTTTCAGTTTTCTGAAATTGAACTTATCTTCTGTAGATAGGACTATAAGAGATTGATAGATGCYTTAAGATCAGTTTGCACACAAAAAGGTAATAATTGATCCCTGGCCACTTCATGAACCAGCATTTAGTGCGTCGTGCAATTTCAGAAATAAATCAGAATAAGTACTTGAAGAATAAAAAGAGGTAAAAAAGCTCACTTTCCTTCAGCTTTAGAAAATAGATGTTGTGTTAGGGAAGGTGTTAACTGACAACATGTTTTAACTGACATGGCAATAAATATGACCAAACACCAACATTTTCTCCAGTGTGCAAACTGCCTTTGCAAGAGCCTGGAGAGATTCCCGCTGGTCTCTGCAGGATTTGGCTTGAGCTCCTCTGCAGGAATTAGTTCATGCCAGTGGAAGTTAATAGGCCCTTGGGGATGCTGCTGCTGCCACTGAGGTATTTATTTTTATAATAACTTGTTGGCTGGTCCAGAGATAGGCAGTCACAACCACAGCTCTTGCATGCACAGCTCCACACCATTCATCCTTATCAGCTGCAGCCCTTTGTGAAGGCACAAATGCTCAGAGACAAAAACCTGGAGCCTGGCTACCAACACCTCTTTCTTGMACCCTGATGGTCACTGGCCACACTTGTAGAAGCAGCTTCTTTTCCAGTGCCCTGCAGTGCCTGCTGGTGCTTCCCAGCCACCAGCAGCCAAAATCAGCCCCTTGGACCACARGGTAATCTACAATGAGGGCAACAGATCACGGGATTTCTCTGACTCATACAGAGCYAGTAAAATGCATTTCTTAGGAAGGAGTCTCCCTTATTAGCTATTATTAMCAGTGTCTGCTCACACTATTATTCAACAATATTTTCTCTAGCTGGGCCACTTCCTGGCTAACAGAGCCTAGCTCTGTCTGAGAAGCTCTTCTTCTAACCTCCAAAATTGTCACAATCTAATTAGTCTGTCCTCACTTTCAAATCAGATAGGAAACACGAGGGAAGCACAACTCACTATCCCCTGCCTTGAGGGAGAAGAGGGCAGATTGTTCAGTGACCACATTTCATTAGTCAAAGAAGAAATGGGGTTATTCTCCTTCCCTTGCCAGACTTGATCACTCAGAGAAAACTCAAACGATAATGAGAATGAAAGGGCTGGTGATAATGACACAGCACTCTCACATCGCGTGTGCTCTTTTATCAGTACTTACAGGCTTTTGAACACAGAGTGGAGCCCTGTAGAATTGGCTGGTTTTCACATTTTAAGAGTTGTTTTCTCACTTATTTCCTGTTTTCTTACCAGCAGGCCCAACCACATCCAGAACCTAGATAATAGTTGTGTCAGTATCTCTGCCAGCTTTGTTTAAATTCCCTTCTCTACTCTTTAAACAAGGTTGGAGCTCCACTTACTCCCTTTCTGATACATAACAAGCAAAACTTGACTTGAGGCCAAGAATATCTAAGAAAGGAGACAGAAAGCTTGGGTAGAATAGGAAATAGGTAATTTTGCTGCTGTTGCAAGCACTGGAATTTAGACGAAGCATTTTCTAATAACTTTCTCCAGCTGCCAGTTACTTGTTCAAAATGAAACACATATACTGCAGGGGGAAGAAGGCTGATGTGTTTTTAGGCTAAAAGAAAGGCTGTCCAACATCTGTTTGCCACATGRTAGCCTTAACCAAAACTTTTCCCTCCTCCCAGCTGTTGCTTGCCTTGCTGTGCACCCGTTGGTTGCCTTCTCCAGCAGTGGCCTTGAACCTCCTGCATGATTCCAGGAGGTTTGTTTTCACCAAGTCCAAGCTCCCATTGGAGCACACCCGGTGAAACAGTCAGGAAAAGGGACTGAGAGCCTCAAAAAGCAGCTCAGAGCATCAGAGTTGTGGCAGGAACCAAACCCCTCATCAGCAAATGGTCTCCACCGCAAATCGTGAGCCCCCTGGCCGTTGCACCCAGCCGCACGTTAGTGCTGGACATGCACCACCTTCACGATTTGAGAGCAGCAAACATCAAAGGCCCCCGAATGCCAGAGTCCTGGCTCCCTCTCCTGGCAGAGCAGCGCACCGGGAGCAGCCCGGGGGCTGTGTGGGTGCTGCCCGGCTCTCCCAGCCCCAGCCCCGGCTGCAGCCCGGCCAGGGACCGGCGGAGGAGCCGCGCCCTCSGTGACCGGGGCTCCTCTCTGCAAGGAGCCCCGTGTAATCACGCAGCTATAGCTCCACCGGATTAATGCGGGATTAGCAAAGGCAAAATCTATTCTAGTGAAGAACATCTGCGACATAGCTTTAGCTGCATGAAAAATATGTACTTGAGCASAGATAAAACTTCATTGCTGCGCATTATGTGCAGTCCTTAAGGTGGGGGTAGTGCAATTTATTCTCTAATGCTCTGATACCAGGCTGACTCATGCAACTGTGCCATGTTCCTCTCCACCACCACAGCCTTCTGCTTGCTGTTTCCTGTGCACACTGAGCCCACAGAGTGCCTCCCAGACTGTAACTTTCTCCTTGAGAAGCACACATCTGCCTGGCTGGATAAGAACCTGTCACTGTGGAGGATGATGTGCAGCACCAGGGATCTCAGTAGCGGTTTCCAGGCTACTACACGTGGCATTTCCATGTGTGAAGGTACAGCTTATTCCCCTACATSTCAAATAGCTTCATCAACATCCTTGCTTAGTGGAACACACCCTRGCACCACATCTTTGGGCATGACGGCAGCGGCAGCAGCAGCAGCAGCAGAGGTGGCACTGTGACACCTGCTAAAGCCCACTGCAAGCCTCCCTAGCAAGTGGGCGGGCTGGGATGCTGGGGACAGGGCTTGATAGCACCAGACCTTCTCCACTCCTGCTCTTTCTATGGAGAAAGTGAGATTGAGGTTTCCTGCACAAGTGAAACAACAGGTCTCTCTTAGGGCTCTTTGAGTCTTTGGCAATGAGGTTACAGCTCTTGTTTATGAGGAGCTGGAGGCAGCTCACAGATGTGCAAGCTGGTTTCTGCTGTGGTTATGTTTTCTTCTAGATTTCTCACCAGTGCAGTTTTCCCAAGAAAACGGTCTTTGACAGGTCAGTCTCTTACTTCAGGAGGCCCTTTCAATCTCCAGGTCCTGCTTAAATGGTGAAGCCTTATGTTCTTAGACATCCAAAAAGCTAAAGCTGCACAGAAGCCATTCAGTTAAGCCAAAGCCATGGCTCATGAAGTATTTCCCTGTAAGCTAACCAGCTCAATTG
This sequence comes from Malurus melanocephalus, assembly GCF_030028575.1. Taxonomy (NCBI): domain Eukaryota; kingdom Metazoa; phylum Chordata; class Aves; order Passeriformes; family Maluridae; genus Malurus; species Malurus melanocephalus. The sequence goes on from NW_026623281.1 coordinate 1,304,179, forward strand.
TAGGACACTTTCTGTATATTAATCAGAATTAAATTCTGGCAGCCAGGAGGACACACTGTGCATCGGGCACAGCATCGCCAGCTGGGCCAGGGAGGGGATTGTCCCACTCTGCTCTGAGCTGGGGCAGCCTCACCTCGAGGGCTGGGGKCATCTTGTTCTTAGAGTTAGCCCAAAGAAGGGCAACAAGGATGGGGAAGGGCCTTGAGGGGRAGCTGTATGAGGACCTGAGGGCACTTGGGGTGTTCAGCCTACAGGAGACTGAGGGGAGAACTCACTGCAGTTACTCCTTCCTCATGAGGGGAAGAGGAGGGGTAGACACTGATCTCTGCTCTGTGGTGACCAGACCCAAGGGAATGGCCTGAAGTTGTGTCAGGGGAGGTTTAGGGTGSGTATCAGGAAAAGGTTCTTCACCCAGAGGGTGTTTGGGCACTGGAACAGCTCCCCAGGGGAGTGGTCACAGCATCAGCCTGACARAGTCCAAGAAGCGTTTGGAAAACACTCTTGGGCACATGGTGTGACTCTTGGGGATGATCCTGTCCAAGGCCAGGAAATTGATTTTGATGATCCTTGTGGACCTCTTCCAACTGTGCTATGATTCTATGGATTTTTCTCTGGGGAGGGTGGTGTGTATGCCCAGAGGTACTAAACTTATTATTTTGCAGAGCTGTGCATCTATGGGTGTAGCCATCACTCTGCCTCCCACATACCTGTTATGGAAGAGATCTTCAAATGGACTGTGTTATGTAGAAAACATTCCTTCCCTTGCTTCCAGCAGCAGCTGATGCACGAGAACTGCCCACCTTTAGTTTACAGCCCAATTTGGCCCCACAGCTCGCCAGGTAAAGACAGACCAGCACAGCTATTCTGGTGCCAGGAACGTTGCTGCTGATTGTGCTCGCCCAGCCATGCTCTATCAACATGTCCTAGACTAGTTACAGCTAATAAGGCTCTATCTGAGGGGGTAAAATGAGATCAGAGTGAGATTTATGACCATTTCAAACACAGAACAAGCAATTTGAACAGATGAGCCCCAAAGAATTGTAAGATGCTCTTTACATACAAATATTTCACAGGGAAAAAAAAAAAGCCAAAATAATAAAATGAACTATAACAAACACTTTTTCTAAGTAGAGTTTTTCTGCATTTCCCATGACAGTCGGTTGAATGAGGGAAGACAAAAAAAAAGAAGGGCAGAAACCGCTTGCAACACAGAAAAAAAAAACCTCGAGTGCCAAGAACATGCTCCAGATTTTTTTAAAGATGCATGGCTCTTATCTCAGCCCTGATTCATCACAGCTTAGTCCCAGAATTATTCAGAATTCAAGGACCTTGCTCCTGTGGGGTTAATGGGTTACATTCAGCATTGAAACCCATGACACAAATAGCTGCTTAATTATTCAATCCAGACTGGATTTAGTGGTAATGGAAATAAAAATAGCAATGGCAAAAATTACATCGTTCTACATTTTGTAGGTGAAAGGATTTTTCCTTTTGACTGTATAATTCAGGACTGTGCACAGGCAGGAGGAGGCCCATAAAAAGGAGGGGTTGTGCTGCTTGTGACACAAAAGATTAGCATGCCCATGACTGAAGAGGAGGAGAAGGAAAACACTGCCATAAAAGTGACAGTAGAGGTGAAGAATTGTGGTGAATGTGTAATGCACCGCTGAAAAGATGTAGAAGAAAACACAGCAAACGAATAATCTTATCCTATCTACCCTGCTATTCCAAAGCACAGCTTAATTAGAAGGGAAGAAGCTGCTGCTYTCGTTGGCTCACACCATTTGTTCATAAACACAGGCAAGAAATGTGCTAAAGTGATACAATTACCATAATTATTATCTTTGCTCAGGAAAGGCAGTGGTGGTTTTCCATTCTGAATTTCACTCAGCAGCCCTCGTGGCTGTAGCAGTCAGGAGCTGAAGGCACCGACCCCGACTGCTCTGGGGGCAAACACAGGAAATGCCACGGCTCAAATGCACCAACCACATGGATGTCACAGCAGGTGACAAACACAGAGCACCTGGACTGTCACCCATTACAGGGAAGTTTGTGCAGCTAGCCAAAGATGCAGTGCCAAACCGATCCTGGCAGACACGTGTCACTCCAAGAGGAGGCAAAACCCATTTACAGTCAATGGGTCTGAACTGGGGGTTCTGCAAAATGTCACACTGAGTATTTATTTAATAGAACCCTGATTTGAATTAGTGCTGTGCAGCAGGGTGGAAATAGGCATCCCAAAGAAAAAAACAGGATCACTTCAGGCCCAAATCATCACTAAATGCAATGCTGCTGTGTACGGGGGCTATCAAATTAGGCTGATTCCCAACCCCCACCAGATCCCGTTGTGCTGCAGCTTTCCAGGAGATGAGCTACTGATAGGGCTCTCCTGTAAAGCCCTGGTTAAACAGGTATCTGTTTGAGTTTGGATAGGGCTCAGAGTAATGCAGGCTAAATTACTTGTTCAGCTGATGGCACTTGGCAGTCCTGGTCGCTGCTCTCTTACCTTCTCACTGTGATTTGCTGTGGTAACTGCTCTGATGCAGGTGGGGTGGGAGTGTGTATGTTAAGCCAAAACATTTTTTAGCTTCAAAAAAATTCATTCTCATGTAAAGTACCGAAGCCAGAGCTATTTAAAAGGCTAAGTTTGGGTTCAAGTTCTGAGTCATATCCAAATTTCTATCTTCATCCTTTTCTCCTCCCCATGATAATTTTTCATCCTGTCATTGAAAAAGAGGGGAGTAAAAGAAAAAAAAAAAATTAACGGCAAAGATACTAGAATATCCGTATATCTGTTTTTGTCTTTCTCTATAAACATTTAAAAAAGTTGAAGTCTTTTAAAACAGATTAAAAAAAAATTGGGCTGTATACCTTGCATTTTCCACTATGTTATTTCATACTTCTGGCTGGTCRGGCGAAGGTTGTATTTGGATAAATTGGGAATAAAAGGACAGTGGTGTGTTCTTCATAGAATTAACATAAGGGCTGCATTATCAAACTTATGTTGGAGGAAAGCTAGAGAGGATCATTTTGTGTTTGGCACAAAGATAAAAGGTTTTCTGCAGGTATGCTGCTAGAGGTAAGGGATTGTTCTACTAGTGACAATGGAGGAAAGGGAGTTTTGTGTTTGTGGCACAGAAGGAAAAGGATTACTGTGCAAACAATGCTCAAGGAAAAAGATTAGACCATGTACGACACAGAGAAGAGAGGTCATTGCACCTACATCACAGCAGGGGCRGGGTGGAGTGGTATTTCTCAAGGGATAAGAATGTTGTTCCCAGAGTAAACCACAGATGAGACTGGGTGCCTCATGCAAGCACTGCTGGTCTGTTGGGTGTCCAGTTCTGATTTAAGAATCCCAACCTCCTAGCTCTAAGATAGATGGATCTTTTCTACACCTTAATAGAGGAGAGCATGTGCAAGCCTAGGCAGATTGYTGTTGTTGTTTCCTTAGGGAAAAAAAATTAAAATATCAAGCTGCATACTAAAAATATGTGTGAAACAAAAGATTTTCACTTTCCTCATGGCACTGAGAAGTGTTTCAGACATGGTCTCTGTGAAAGCAGATATTTACATCTCTACATTGCAGCAGCCATCAAACCCCAACTTTTTTCTGTGCTTTTGTAAGATGTGATAGGTAACGGAGCATGTTTGGGGTGAGGGCTGGGGTGCACTACACTGGTTTTGTATTATGAGAAAGGAGAAGTAGCATGTGAAGATAGGAATTATTTCTACCTTTATTATGCCAATTTCTGATTCAGGACTTTCCAGTTATTTGGGGATTTGTTTGTTTTCACACAATGATCCTAACATCCAGTTACTCATAACATGTCACTCTCAAGAGCCCTGCAACACTTTGTACCAGGAACTGCATTTCAGAGAAGGTGAAGTCAGGGTCAAACGCATTCCTGCTAATTGTACCGACTGCAGGAAAGTTATTCTATGATTGAATTTGCCCTCTGAAGTTAAAGGGGGAAGCTGCTAATTGCTTTTAAGGAGGACCCAGAAAAATGACTGTGGGCTGGCCAAGAGCTCCCTGCCCAAGCACCAGCGCATGCTCCCCAGGCACACATGAGATAAKCACTGCTAATCTTTTGGGGGAGTGTGGTATGTGCAGCTCAAACTATGCAAGACCTTGGAGGGGGAAGCACAAAAAATCAGCCATAGAAAATGGGTTTCTGTACATCCCTGCATTTTGTACTGTTGGTACTCRCTGTGCAGAAAAAAACTAATACATTGATCTGAGCCCCTCATAGCTGCCCCCAGTGCCATGGAACAGCCACCGGCTCTTTTCTGCAGTGTTTCTGCAATGCTCTGAATGTCCTCAGGCTCACAAAGCCTGCATCCACTATTACCATGATCCCAACAGGCAGCACATACGTTTCTTCCTCATCTGGCTTTTTCTTACAGTTTTCCTGCTTATCAAATCTGCAGTCTCTCTTTGAGTTGAAAAATTCATGGTCTGGGCAAGGAGAGAAAATGAGGTCTAGTGCAAAATATCACAGAGCATCCCAGCTTATTGATGTGCARTGCCACAAGGACAACCAAAATCTGCTTCTCCGCTGAAATTTATCATTTGGTATATCAAAGTAAACCTCTTCTCTTCATCCTGTTTTAATTATTTCCCTTTTTCCACTTTGCTCAGAAATCCTAGCACCCCAAACCTTTCCTACGCAGAAGTCCAAGTTCTGAAAACTGTCTGGAATGGCATCTTGTTTTGTGAGTATTTCTGTTGTCCAARTCATCCTGCCTTTGTTGCTGAGAAGTGTAGCCCTGCAAAGGAAGGGTGACTGCCTGGAGCTGGGCAAGGTTTGCAGCTTCCTGTGTGAGGAAGTGTGTGGGGATGATCTTATATGATGTTTTGGCTGAACTTCCCCAAGCTGGGGCTGAAATTCAAGAATGAGGGAACTAGGTAGAAATTTGCAAGCTCCTGAGATTGCTTTAGTGCAGAGCTCTTAGTAGTGACTGCCTTAGGAGGTGGAGAAAGCTACAGCCAATCTCGCTTTAAAAATTATTTTGTCCTTGCAGAAAGAACACCAGAGGCTGTAAATAACATTTCAGCTGGCAAAAGTTTTGCTCTGAGTTCTTTGGGAGGATGTAGCAAAGCTGTCAGACCGACTTTCTGCATTGAGCTCCAGCTGTGATTTCCCTTTGCCTGCTGGATGTTACCGCTGGGTACAGGCTCCTGTTTGAAGCTCCTGGCTGTTGAGACCACCTCCCAGAGCCCAGCTGCAAGCACCCACCTTCCAATATGCCTTTGCTCTTTGAGACCATGAGGGAGGGGAGGAAATTGCCCTGACAATTGAAATTGAGCAGGTCTGGTTCACTGCTTGGTGAAGTTACTGGGAGACTTTCCCTTGGCTTCAAAAAGAAAGGAGCAGGGCACAAGGACCAACATGAGCAGAGGAATTCTGTTTAATGTAAAGAAAAAGGTAGAGTAGCATCAATAACTGAGTGATACCTGTTTAATTTGAAGCCTATATGTAACAGGTAAATTTTACCTGAAAGTGACTTAGTAAGATTGGTTCTCWAACTATTTCTTGTAAGGGATCAGCAAAATGTCCATAATGCCATTTGCAGCCATTGCCCCATGCCAGCATATGGTCTGGGYTCAGGCTGCAGCATGCATCTTCCAGTGCCTGCAGAGAAAACTTTGTGGTGAAGTCAGGAGAAACTCGCAGTTTTCACCTCAAGTTTCTCGATTTTGGAATGAGTCAATGTTGACTTGAACCTGGTATCTATGAGGAAGACGAGCACAAACCTCTCAAATTGAAAACGTGATCACCAACCACATGCAAACAGCATCAGTGCTGCCGTACCAGCAGAGTGACAAAACTGTCGGTGCTGCTGTGGGAGAGAGGTTGGCACTGGCCCCAGGGGAGATGTGCTTTGAGKATGGAAATCACTTAGTTTGCCATTGGGTCCAGCATTTATCAACACTCCTCTCTGGGCAGAAACAGCAAAGACAAGCAGAGCTATGGCTGCTTTTCTGTCAGGGAAATGCCTAACGWGGTGTGTTTGTCTGCAAAGCATAACGGAGCATGACCCAAATCAAGGTCATCTGGTAGCACAGAGTTCTTCCCTGATTTTGCTCATTCCATAGGCTGATATTTTGCAACCCAATGTTTCAGTTCACACTCACTGTTCAGAAAGACATTTAACAGCACGGCAGAGAGAAATCCTTTTCTTGTTAACCCATCTGTATTGCAAGGCTTTCTGTTTTCTCTGTTGAAGATGATGAAATTGCTAACCCAAATAGCTCCCTGCCCTTCATTTAGAGATTAGTGACTTCATCAGCACAAGAAGAACAAACACAGAGTGCTGAACTTAGAGCTTGGCAAGTTCAAAGCCTCCCAGTCTGAGATCAGAAAGCAAGGGAACACTCACAGCAGTGGCAGTATTTGAGTCTTTTAACAAATGAAGGAACCAACAAGCCAGTGATACAAGCTTGGGAACCAATCAGCCAGGCCCATCCCCGCTGTAAACCTGGTATTCTTCCAATCCAAACAATGGAAAAGGGGCAAACAAGAGAAATCCTTGGTAGCAAATGTGATTAGATGAAGCAAACAGTAAAGACTCTCGTGTAACTGCAGTCCATCATGCAATTAGTTTCCTAACAGCTTCACCATTCAGACGGCCTCTTCCCTGGCGCGGTGCCACTGCAGCCGAATAAATCAGCTTTACATACACGGCTGTCAGACACAGCCACAGCTCCAGCCCTCGAAAGCTAAGCTGGAAGGCTCAATTGAAAGGAAGAGAGGCTTGAAGACATGGGGSAAAACAGCTCGATGAGAAAGGAGGATGTGGCCAAAGAGCAATGCAGGAATCCCCGAGGCATCCAGGAGCCCCTCTGGAACAGCGGGGATTGCAAAAGCGGTTTGTGAGAAAAGGCCCTCACAGCTCTGGGCCTGCCATTGAGATTAAATGTGATCATTGGGAATAATGGTGAAGTGGGATGCATATTTAATTAGAGAAATCAATGAACCCAAGTGATTGGGATGGGGCAAATCATTAAGATCCAGCTCCTGCTGCCCCTACTCAGCAATATTTCAGACTGCCAGCCCTGCAAGTGGGTCTGATGTGCTGCACATGACCAGCAAAGCCRAATGGACTTTCATGGCTGCTGTTTCACATGTGGAAGGGCTGAGAAGGGAATAGGGAAAAGGCTGCTCTGTTCATATGAAAGCTGCCACCTTCAGAAATGAAAGCAGTCACTAGGAAAGACAGCCGTCACTCAACACTGGGGCACACCTGAAACTATTGGGCTCAAGGGTTRGTCACAAATGGGCATGGTCACACCACACAGACGGAACAATTTTTTTTTTCTTTTTTTCCACAGCAGAGTTGCTTAGGAAAGCTGGCTGAAATGTTTAACAGAACCCTTTTTGCCTATAAACATTTTATCAAAAGATTTACCAGTATGTGTCAATTACACATATACTGGTAAAATCACAGCAAGGACTTTTCTGAAATGCCTTGGGTTTTGTTTCAATATTGTCATCTCAGTGTTTATTTTCTCTCATAGTATTACAGAAAGCATAGGGCAGGAAAGTGAAAGCAAAACTCAGYATCTAACTTCTGACTAAGTGCCAACATTTCATTACACTGGCCATTTTCCCTTCATTTTCTTGAAATTTTTAAAAATATTTAATTCTGGGCAACTGTGTCACTTAGTGTTCATGTAACTCTAGGAAAATGTTCCCTGACTTCATACAAGCAGAATTAAAAGAGGTCCCAGATTATTTTAGAGCTTTCAGGCGAGGAAGCAGAGCTGGCATTTTCTGTAATACATGCAAAAGCTGACTGAAAAACTGTGAAATTTTGCAGTAAGTAACCTTGTAAATCTATTTGGTTTGTGGCTGGGAGGGAGGAAGAAATGAAAATTAACCAATAAAATGCTTCACAAAAATAGTAGGCTGATCTGAATCAAGCAAAGAAATTATTTAAATTCCTTAGAAAAACTTGGCTATGTAACATGCCTTGTAACTCCCCTAGAAAACTGTGGAAAGGAAGGAATTTTCTTTCAACAACATTTTGGGATTAACTGAGCTATTTTGCCCAAGGCATGATTTAAGTTACTCTCTTATTAGGCACAATTCATGTCATTTTTTGCATAAGAGACACCAATCTGCAAATATTTCTAGTGTAATACCATTGAAATCAATGAGTTTACACTGAGGATGAATTTGCCTTCATCCTGCTTTCTTTACTTTATTTATTAGCCCTGGAAAACAGAATTACCCCAACTGAGTTACTTATCAGATCTAGAGAAYTGGCACCAGTTTGGGAAAGCATTAGCAGCCAATTACAAGAGATGCTGCTCAAGTTGGTACCTGTCACACCAAAGCMGTGCAACACTCGTGACCACTTTAATTGATACTTTTAGATGAAGYGATCTGGCCTGCTGCAAACCAGCTGAATTAAAAATAAAAAGTGGCATTTGCATGTTAATAACTACTTTCCCCTCTTGAATCCATGCAGTGGAACTACCATTGACTCATAATCCAGATCCTGAAGTACTTCCAGTAACACAAAGACGTTTTACCCTGTGCTTGGCTTCTGTGGGAATGGTTTGTGGCTTTCGGAAGACCAGACACTCACCCTACCTCTTGGTAATTTACTTTTCTTTTTTTATTTAAGGAAATGAACAATTTTTTTAGCAAGTGAAAAAGAAAATGTGTTGGTCTACAAATAAATCTAAAAGATTATTATAAAGRTGTTTCAGTATTGCTAAGATGCTGTTAGACTGCTCAGTGATCAGATTKAAAGTTAGGGTATGTTTAATTTACTGGAAGATGTACCTCACCAGTGTTCTTTGTAACACTGATCATTTTCAAATTACTGCTAATAAAAATATTGTTGTAGATTATTTTAAATACTTGGCTGTATGGTTTTACTTTTAATTGTAAATTTACACATTTAGACATGTTCTAACCAGCTGTACTGAAACCAAATCCACRGGGAGTTGGAACTCTCCATAACAGTCCTGACACGGAATCCACTAAGCTTCTTGGTTTGGGTTGCTCTGGAGGTTTTGTTAAGTTTTTTCTCTGTATGTATACTCCTAGAAGTTACAGATATTCATCACAAGAACCAATCACACAGGATGAGATTTCAAACTTTTTTCCAGAAAAAATAAAACCATACCAAATTTCATTGCAGATGAAATAAAACARTACTATTTTTATTCTTAAGGAAACCTTCCTGAGCATCCCTTACCCTCGTTGTTGTGGAGTTTGGTTTCTTTTTAAACAGAGAATGAAAATTCATGCATGCTGTAACTATGCATGAAGTKTGACCTGAATTTTGTAGGTCTGAAGCCACATTTCACAGTGAATAAACTAATAGGAAAAATCTCAATCTGGGGAAGACTGGGAAGCCTTGGCTGAGGATCAGGTTCACCTGTGACTGAGCGTAAGTCACCTAGGGCAGACCTTCCCAGGTGGCTGCCTTCCACAAAAGCAGTATTTTGAAGATCTCAGCCACAGTGTCTCTATATTCACTCCATGATTACATCTTAGGATAAATAGATGAAGAACCAGCTGAATTAAGGTACAAATCTAAAGAGAAAAGGCCCAGCCTGGCACAGTGCTTGCTTTACTGGAAGCAGTGYGGACAACACCTGATTGTATTTCTACATAGAAATCCCCACCCTTTCTTCCCCAAAACTCAGGATTTCCTACAGAATAGAACCCCACGTATTTTGCCATGTCATGTGCAATTCACCTCCTATTTTCTGGATGCAAGCCCCTGACAGGAGTGGATCCTGCTGTCCTCTGAGCCTTGCTTTGTGTGCTGCCGAGGACAGGGCCGGGCAGCGTTCCCGGGAAGAGCTGCTGTCTGTCGTGGAGATGGATGGGCTCTGAACCTGCTCAGCCTCCCAGCGCACTGCAAAGGGCCAGAGCTGCTGAATTTCAGCCATTGATCCCCTGTCCTCCCTCTGTCCCTCTCTCCCTTCCACTCTGGCATTGCCTGAGGGTTGAATTGGCTGGMTGGAGGTGGGATAGGCTTTGATGGCAGCTCCAGTTGGGGGAAGAGGTGACGCRGTGAGGGGCGCAGGCTGCTTGGGGTTTACAGTGCCAGCTTTCTGTGAATGAAACTCGCTTAAAAAAATAAGTAAAATCAAGCAGCTGTAGCTGCTGTCAGAGCCATTCCGTAGTAGCTGAGTGCATCTGCTTTTTCTCACCTCCAAAACGAATCAATATGGCTTTAAATGATTTCCCTGACGCCTGGATTTCTTGCCTTCTGCTGCCGTTAGCCCAGACACGCGATTGCCTGATCATTCCTGCCTYGTTTTTCAGTCTCTGTCCCCTGGTTTTGTCTTGCTGCTTTCTCTTAAAAATACACCCAAAATGCTAGGTGGAGCAGCTCGGTTTTGCTCATGTGTCATTTTCTCACATACAATTTGGCATCTTTTGCAGCCACACACACACTCACCACCGTTCCTGAATACCTGGCTGCCTGGCTCTCTCCATCCCTCTCCCCCTCCACGCACACACTGCCTGGCTCATTGCTGCCTAAGCAACATCTGCTTATCRGGAGTTTTTCTCCTGATGCAATGGTTGCTGAGGGAGTGCTCAGGTTTTCTTGCTACTCTGTCTGTCAAAGATATTCATGTTTAAAAACAAAAAATATTGTAAATAATCTCTTAAATTGTGGGGGTTTTTCTCTCCCATACAGCTTCACACACCCCCTCTCTCTGGGCAGGCAAATTTGAGTGTAAACCTATCATTGCTGCTAAAAATAAAAGACCTCCACAGATATTAAACCCATGCTTTGGGGCTGCCCCATTTTCCTAGATCCTGCCTAATCTTGGATTTGGATTGTTCAGAACATGAGGTATCACTGACAATATGAAAAGCCTTCAGAAATGCTTGTGCCTCATCTGGATATACTGCCATATGAGTGATCTGCTCAGAGAACCTGCAGCCCATCAGTGCAGCTGGCTGAGGCAGGAGTGCCCCGAATCCCCTTATCACTTCAGTGCTGCACATAAACACATTAGCTGCTTATTTCAGGCACAACCCTCAGCTTACAAATCCAAACTGCTTTTGCCAGCATCGTCCCTTTTTTTATTTATCTTTACTCTGTATTGCTCCCTCACGAATTTTGCATTTTGAGGTGGTTTTACATGCCCAGCCACCCYCTTGAAGTATGTAGGAGATCATTACTGGCTTCTGATTAGCACAGCGCATTTGAGTGGCGTGCTGGAGGCAAAAATTTAAAATGTATCAAAATGCAAATATGTCCCCGTTGACCTCTGRAAAAATGTGTTAGATTACAAAGTACTTTCAAAGAAAGCCAGAAAGGAAGAGGAGACAGAGTATGACTTTGCAAAGGTTTGTGATGCTAAGAAGAGTTAATCAGGAATTGTTACTWAGAAGCTTGAATTCTGTARCACAAACAGCTTTCTTTTCCWTAAAAAGAGGGAGGGAAGGGACCAGATGATGATACTTCTGCCCACTTTGTGTCTTGCTCCACTTCCTTTGCTAAAGAACCACCAAAGTGAATGGGGCTGATTGTGGTGCATATTTTTTCAATCTGCCAAGACTCAAATATGTGGTCTAATATATGGCAATGGCCCAGAAGAAGAGACACAGARATTATTCATGATCCTTCTTTCAGCATGAAAGACGCCTTCTACAACATCAGATTAATAACTCTGCATTTAAGAAGTAAATTATTTTCACCAGGAAAAGTGAGAAGCAGCCAAATTTTCCTGGAGTGGTATTAAGGGAAGTGACATCCCTGCAGTGAGGGATGCCAGGGARCTGKGCTGGGGGAAAAGACACAACATTACCCAAGATCTGTGAGCTGGTTGCTCTTTTACCCTCACTAGTAATAGTGAACGTACTCTTTCACTACAGAGGACTGCAGAGAGACATTGGGTTACACCAGCAAAAAAATAGTCCTGTGCCCCAAAAAGGAAGCTTATGGCCTGCCCCTGTCCTTAGTCTCCACAATGCTTTACTGCAAATACTCGTTTGCCTGGAGGCATCGCTTCTCTCTTACTCCCTGACACAGAACCAAAAATGTGTCCTCCCAAAACCGGTAAAATGCTTTAAAGCTAACAAAGGCCATCCATGCAAGAGTTTATATGAGAGTTTAGTGTTTGCTCAGAGCTGAGCTCAGCACTGCAATGGTGCAAYGAGGGCAGGGATTACAGCACCCTTTGGCCCCTCACTGCCTCCTGCACTGTTTGGTGTCTGGGGATGGAAGRAAAGCCATGTGGAGGTGCACAGATGCTTCTGACTGCACTCAGGGGCACACCTTTTCATTCCTCAGGCCCTCTGAGTWCCTGGTGTGATACACACAGCACAGCAGCAAAAGGAAGGGAAGGAGGCGCAGCTGTGATGACCTCCAGCTTATAAATAGTACATGCAAGGAGAAGCAGCAATGACCCCGGGACTCCCAGTGGTTGTTTGCCATTGCTGAGCTGGTTTCTGTGTCTGGCTATTGCTTCATTGCACTTGGTCATAAATGAATGCTACCTAATGCTAATGACCATGGTGCCCACCCTAATCATGCATTTGAAATATTAATAAAAATAATTTATGTCATGTGACTGCTTTTTAACTAGCTGCTTTCAGGACTTTAGATCAGTATTATAAAAGACGTGCATTTATAAATTATTAGTCTTGAGCACATAAGCACTGCATACTATGGGGAGCACTTTTGTAGCACTTTAAATTAATTTATTGTTATTCATTCCAGCTGTCTGTGATGTAAACCTTTGGCTATAAATTTGCACCATCATCCAACATACCATTAAACTAAAGTGGTGCCCGTGCTGGAATGTATAATAAAACATATGAATAAGAWTTCTGTGGGGACACTTTTTCTAAACTCTCTTCTAAGTTAATGATACAAGGAAACTATGAGATAACATAGTCACCCCATAACWATGCATTCATTAAAAGATGTCTGGTGGGGGGCACTTTTAAATTTGAATCTCTTTTGAAWGCTGACTGAATGTTTTTCTTTACCAKATTGTTTCAATTAATATCCTATCTTGAGCAAAAGGCTTTGTGTGAAGCTATCATGAAGTCACTAGCTGAGACTGCCAGAGGATTTTTGTTGGACCTGAACTTCTCGGTAGTGGAAACAGCTCCTGACCGCTGAATCACAGCAGCACAAGAGCAGAGCAGTTTTACTGTCTTATCTCCTCTGCAGGCAAACATTCTTTTTCCCACAGATCACCATGAGGGTAACAGAACCTTATCAGCATGACTAACACCATAATGTCTTGATGCACTTAATGGTATAGATGTATTTTGTGCCAGCCCACTGGAATATAATTTCCTAAAATTTAAAGCAAATTTTGATCACGCAGTGCTCGACCAAGCAGAGTTAGAACCACCCATGGMTTTGCTTTTTCCTTATAGGTCCCATCTTGCTCATGTGGTTGTTAATTTTATCCACTTTTGTGGCAGATGACTTCTACCGAGCCTGTTGGGGTTCAGTCCTGCCCATCTCAGTCTTCCACTTATACCAGTAGGAGTTTTGCTGCTAATTTCTCTGATTAAGACTCCTAATATCAAATGCAGCTGTATGAAAAAAAAAAAGAGACAAAAATTTGAACTTCGGATTCTCTGCTGAAGTAACATAGCACAACTTCCTTAATTTGTACCATCTGCTCATATAGGCTGCGCTTGTCAAGTCTWAAGCTTTTTGAGTCATTCATACAGTAGTAGGACTTGTGGAAAATTGACTGAATGGAAAATGGTACTCACAAAGAATAAATTTTGTATTGTGACTAATCTCATCAGTAAAAAGATTACTTTGATGGAATGAAGTTTTCTTTTATTTCTGAATCTGTCTGAAATATCAAGGTTTGGGACTCTGAGGTTTTGATTCAGAATCATCTGTAATCAASAAGAAGGATGTCTGAAGTACTTGGGAATATGTGTATGCCATTAACTGCCCTTTACAGGCAAAAATCAACTTGACAATAGGAAGAGTAGACAGCAAGGTACTACCTTGCCAGAGAATTTTATTTTAATACAACACCTAGTTCAATTGTCCAAAATTACTGAAATATGTTCCACAGAAACCTCACAAAGGAGCCTCTAACACACCTCAGAACTGAATTCTGTGTGAGGAAAGGTATGGAGAGCTTTCCTTTTTATTAATGGACTTATCACTGTCACTGGATGTGTTTTAACTTATTTAAGAAGACCTTCCTATCTTGTAGCACATAGCTTATAATTAGTCTGCAATGTAGATGGTCTCAAAAGAGGGGATTGAGTTGGTTTAAGTTACAGAGTTGGTTAAGCTAACACAATAGTATTCATCTCCCAGCTGCTAATTAATCTGTTCAGCTATCTGTACCTCCCTTTCCTTACTGATTATGTAAAGAGTAGGTTTTTTTTTTTTCCTTCTTAGTTAAACTGTAATCTTTTAGGAATTGGTTGTATTAACTTCATTCTGCTGAAGTTTGTTTGAGCCCTCTAAAGGTGTGTCATAGTGGAGGAGGAGAGGCATTCACCTCCAGTTTCCTTTTTTCAGAGGATGCTGGAGACTGATGCTGTATGTGGTGTTTCCTTTTCCCCAGTTTGGCAGACCCGAGCTCCTCAGYCCCTTCCAGTGCCCAGCAGCTCCAGCCAGGCCTGAGGGACCCTCTGTGTGCCCAACTGCCCAGGAGCCCCCAACACCCATGGAAGGCATTTGGACACAACAGGAGATAATGGAGGATGCCARGAACTGAAGGCATCAGAAGGGTTGGTGGGTGCACCTCTGCAGTTTGGTGAGCTGTCCCCAAAACAGCTGCTCCATAGGGGTACACCTCCCTTCCACTGCTGCTGTCCCAGATGCTGCATGGAGAGCACAGGGGGAGGAATGGCAGTGCTGCTGCCCCCGCTGAGCTCAGGGACACAGCACCTTCTGTAGCTGTGAGCGCTCCTGCTCTGACCTGAGCCCTGGGAGCGATGCCGTGCCTGCCACATCCCTCCGCACAGGCATGTGCTCGTTTTTGTGCTGTGTCAAAATGTGCTTTAAAGMCCATTTCAGCAGCAGCCTCGCTGAGTTTCCTTGCCAGGAAATGTTAATTACTGTGGTGCAGTCCTCTGTTTTCTGTGGCACAATAACAATTCATTTACACCATTGGAGAAACACTTACACTTTTTTTATTAAAAATCAATAAAACCAAATCAATACAGCATAAAGTATACAATATCAAAATGAAAAGCTCTTGTTTTTATACTTGAGCATCCCTAATAAAATTCCACTGTTGATTCAAGCATCTTGTCTATTCTAATCTAATGAGAAGCTGTCAAGTTTCTTTTTAGCATTTTGGAAATGACTAAAAATGGCTGTCCCAGTACTTGGCAAAAGAATGCAATAATTAACCCCCGAGTTGTAAGTCAATATGATGATGCAAATGCTGCTGCATTCATCTCTCTGCATTGCATCACCTATGCACCTGGCAGTCCATGGAATCCATTTTGAATCGGGATGGAGGTTAGCTTTTATTTATAGCTGTAATTAGAAAAACACTAGCGCTAATGGAGACTGCTCTGTTRCTTGAACGTGTCACACAGAGTAAATTCCACAGCAATTTTTGCATTTTAGCAGGTCAAAGAGTAAAACAAATTAATTGCTTCATCCTGGGACAACCTGTTTATTCTTGAGAATCTGCTGATTAACTGGAATATTGATTTCAAAGCTTTTCAGGGAAAATTCCCTCGGTTGTTTTTTCTGCCACGGCTCCAGCTACACGAGGTGCTGCAGAGCCTGGAAGGCAGCTCGTGCCACTCGTTTCACAGTTCCTGCAGCAAGGGCTAGGCAGCACCAACATTTCCAGGTGGCTGCAGTCCCACGGAGGGGACAGAAGCCCTGGGATTTGTTCAGCAGTGCCCCAGGTAAGTGCTCCCTCTTGGTGGGACGTGTCAGGCACAGCACTGAGGAACACTTGGCCCTTTACAGCACGAGCTCCTGCTGTGGTTTGCAGGTTTCTGAGAGCATCCACAATGGTCACAGCTGATTTTTAGGAGCTAGCCAGAACAGAAAGGAACGCRATAACTTTAATCCTTGTTGGATGGGCAGGTCACCATTTCCTTTCCACAGACAGAAGCACCATGGGTTCGAGTTTGATGTGTTTTTTTAACAGCAGATTGATAGATGGTCTTTTTAAATGTGTGAAACGATCCAGAGACTGACAGTAGGCTTTTCAAAGCCATTMGACAACTCTGGTAGCCATGGCAGTGGGCTGGGAGAACAAGTGTCACTGAGATAAAAATGCATTAACTAGACTAATTTAAAAGGGATTGAGAACTCACACAAAACCACCAGAAACTCCCACTTTGTTACAGCAGTACTGGGAATCTAGACATGATAACTAACACCAAAAAA
>NW_026623281.1:1320538-1343131 GCF_030028575.1 Malurus melanocephalus
AGAGACTTAAAATCAAAGTTTTGCAGATTGGGATATTTGGCTTGAATTGCCTTTCGAAATTCCAAAGTGTGGCAATATGCTACTGAGATACTGAAAAACATTGTAATCTGTTGTCTGTACATCGCACTTGTATGCACCGCTGCTCCCTGCTGCAGCAGGAGCTGTAACATAACCACCATGTTGTAACCATGATGRATGAGTTTAAGGTTTCTCACTACTACAAAAATATACATTTCTCCATCCTGGGTTTTTTGTGTGGTGTTAAATGTTTTTTTAAGATCTGTTCTCTGTGTGGTAAAACATAACTGTTCCTGAATAACTTTCTGATGCCTGTTCCAAGCTAAGACAAGCCCTGCAAAGGTAGGATGATTATTTGCATTATATAAGTCCTTCAGACTCTTGAAATATGGGTCTTAAACATACTATTAACTTCAGACCCTTTAAGAAGTCCCACCATAGCAAAAAGGATGTCCTTTAGAGAGCTGATGACTATCAGCTAAGAAAAAAGCTGAGAGATCTTGTTTCCTTCACAAGGGTAATTGATTACTTGTGGAATAACTTCTCTCAGAAACCATCACTTGATCTGTATTTGAAAGGTATAAGGAGTGTGTTGTATGTTAGTACTCTCCTCCTACTGCAGAATTGATGAGTTTCAATAACACTCCAGTACTTTCAAATAGAAACAGATGTTCTGTTGGACATCCCACAACAGAAAATCAATAGTAGGTGAGCCATAAGTAGTCCTTCCCTCTGAGAGGGYTCCACTGTGTCAGCAGTGCAGGAATGAAGCCACTGTTGGGCTGGATTAGCATGTTAAAGCAATAAAGTTTTTGGGGCAGGCTTATCATACTCCCACTATTTGGAAATCAAGTATTCAGAAGTTTATGAAGAATAAGAAGTAGAAACAATGGTTTTTCAAATGTGCAAACAAATAAGCACATTCAAAGATTGTTTGGAATAGAAGATGCTTTGGAGGCTTGAAGAATTTTGCTGGTCCCCTCATTCAGGTAACAGCATGGCACATATGAATGTGTAAAAGGGATTTTCCAGTGATACTCCTTGCTTTCTTTGAATGGATGTCATAACACAGAGAGAAATCTTAGATGCAAGCAAGCYCCATGGTTTTGATTGTGGTTAGTCTGACGGTTCTGGTTTGCCTTAAGTGGAAGCTGATGAACAATGGTTTAAAAGGAGAAAGGAAAACAGCCTCAGCAYTGAGGTCAGCCAGCCACTTCCTACACCCAGCTGTTTCAGTTTATTTTTTTAATTAAGTTTGGCTTAAATTAATGTTGACAGTTTAAAGAGAACTCTTTCACCTATTTAGCTTACTTTACATCTGAAACCAAGTCCCTTCTGTCCAATTGCATTTTGTTACAAGATTTGCAGTTAGGTTCCTAAGAGTCCCTAGTTTCTCCCCACTTTATTTTGTCATCTCTCTGCTCTGCCATTGCCCTCTGCCCTTTTGTGCCCTTTCAAGGGAGGGCTAAAGCTATTGCTGCCTCAGTGTGGAAACAAAGTGCCTCCTAATTGATCGTTAATACTGCTCGAGTGTGAGGATGTTGGGAATTGCTAGATCAAGCCCATTTACTCCAGCTTCTGGGTCAGCTCTTCAGATGGTATAAATCAGCATTCCTTCCTGCCTCCTTCCCAGCTCAGTGTAGRTTTGCAGCGTGGAGGAGCTGGGTCAGGGGCTCTGCTCTGCAGCTCTGCACAAGCACCAGATCTCTGCTTCAGAACAGTGGGAGTTTATTTCCAGAAGCCTGAGRATTAGCAACTCTAGTGCTGCTATAATTAGCAGCAATTTAGGTGATGGGGGAGAGAAACTGAAAGTTTAATTTTTCAGAAAGAATACAGCTTAAAACAAGAAGTTTTCTAATCCTGTGAAATGCCACAGAGTTGCAGGAGTGGGCACAATCCCAAGGGTTTTTCTAACCAAAGAGCTCTTGCTTTTTTAACAAAATATCATGTCCTATATGGGGTTTGGTTTCATTAATGTGGGGATTAGTTAAGCCCCTCACAACTMTCAGTTTAAACCTTCTCTCCAGGCTCGGCTACTTTTCTTTCACGATTAGAGCAATCTTTTTTTTTGCCTGGGAAACCTCACCCTAGTATTTAA
This sequence comes from Malurus melanocephalus, assembly GCF_030028575.1. NCBI lineage: Eukaryota > Metazoa > Chordata > Aves > Passeriformes > Maluridae > Malurus > Malurus melanocephalus. The sequence goes on from NW_026623281.1 coordinate 1,322,655, forward strand.
GGTGAGAGCTGGTGACTCATAACCAAAAGAAGAAATGAAGTGCCACTCCTTACACCTCTCCCCTTTTGCTAGGAAMGCAGTAGGAATTGCATCATCACCCACTGCAGAGTGAAGCATGATCACTCTGGGTGGCATAGGTTCTCCCCCAGTGAAAACCTGGAGGATTTCTTAAATTAAAAATACTCCCATGGTCTCAGTGGTGCTAAGTTTGGCAATTCATACAGGATTACCCAGGGAACTGTAGTCTTGAGGAGGCTGGCAAAACCAGACTGACTTGTGGTGGTTCGGTCATTCCTCGGGTAGGAGCAGATTGCGTCTCATCCACCTCGCCCTTGCCAGGGAAAGTGAGCAGAGGGAGGGCTGCACGTAGGAATAAGGTAATGACAGCAGAGWCCCACACCCGCCCCAAATCCCTGACAGAAATCAGCTTGTGCTAGGGAGAACGACAGAGGATGCTCTCCTGGGTGAGTCTCTCACTTGTTTGCCATGCAGCTCCTAAGTTGCAACTCAGTAATGGTGGCAAATGTTTTGTGATGCCTGATTATAAGAATGTTGTACGTTTTTGCCATCACACTTAGTGAAATGACTGTATAGCAGGTACGAGATCAAATGCAGTCTGCAGATACTGGGTGAAATCTATAGAAGTTTCTGGGCCAAATTCAGTTAAGATAAATAGCTACATATTGACAATAAATAGCTACATATTGACATATAATACTGTCAGAAATTGAAATGAATGGCAAAGAAATGTGTTACTTTATATGCATGTAAGTCATGGGCCTAAAACCAAAAGCAGTAGGAAAAGGTCCCTGTCTCTGTCTGCTCTCCTCCAAAAGTACCTAAACCATCTGGTTTACTTGTGATGTCTTTTTCCTCCTTCATTATTAAAATATTTAACTCAAGTTTTAGACAAAAATAGAAGCATTTGAAGAATGTAATCACATGTTGTTTTCTTCCAAGAAAATCTGCAGAACCTACTTCACTGAACTTTGCACAAATTCACAATTAACTTTGACTGACATTGAACTATGGTTTTTTTAATGTTCCTCGGTGATGAAAGCATCTCTTCATTTGAAAACATTATCCAGCTGTATTTCTGGTCTTTGTTTAAGGCGTTAACAGCCAGACACTAGCACCTTGTTTTCAATTTTTCCTGTCTTGGAGACAGGRCTTACATTTAGGCTTTTCTTTTACTGGCAGTAGCTACAATGGTCTAGGTTTTAATCACCAGCAGCTGTAGAATTGAGAATAGGATTGGAAAAGCAAACGTTGTCCCCTTCAAGATCAGTTCAATTCACATCTGCCTGTGCACTTTTTTCCTAGTATTACGCTCCAATTTAGTAAGGTTTTGTATTCCTTGGGAACTCATTCTTGGCTCTTTTCCCAACTTTGAGTTAAAATCATGTGTAAAATACTTATTGTGCAGGGAATGGTGATGTGAGCTGGGAAGAATATCTTTTGTCTGGCTTGTTTCAAAGTAAAATTATACAGAATTTAGCTTATTGTTTTGTAGAACCATGAACCTCCACTAAACTCCTTCTGAAATCAACCAGACTAGCTGTGCTAGCCAAGCCAAGCAGATGCAGGAGTCTAACAAAAATCCAGCTTGATGTGATATTTAATATCCAGCTTTTCGTGCTGTAGCTCAATGGTATAACACAGAAGGGCTCATGGAAAAATCTATCACTTCCTGATGGCCATCCCACCCTCCTGGCAGAGGTTACTGGAGCAGGGTGGCAGAAGGGATGGTTTCCCTGCTCTTGGGCCATCCCAGTTCTCAGCACGTGGTGTATTCATTCCAACATCTATTGATTCCAATTTGTGTTAACATGCTGGGCTGTGAGCTGCAGCAGGAGGGATCTGTGGTTCATGACTCCTGTCGGGTTCAGAAGAGCTGAGGTTATCACCTCAGCAGTAACCTCTTTAGCCACCAAAGTTGAATGTGATTCAATCATGAATCAGTGTCCTTAATTAATTGTCCTTTATAAAAGCCCACAGCAATCATACTGATGTCAATGAAAAAAGTCCCAGATGAGAGTTTGATTGTTTCCTCAATATAAATAAAAAAAGTAGTTAAAAAGCTAAAAACCAAATGGCTCCTTGGGGAAATGGATCAGGTCATTAATATATCACACACATATGTCAAAAATCTTGTGTTAACAATTTAACCTCACAGCTTCTTAGGACAAAAACTATTACCAGTCTGSAAACATGACTTACCTTCTCTTATCTTCTAAATTGCAGTGGTTTAAATTTAAGAATTCATTTTAAGCAAGAAAAAATATGCTCCCTATAAGTTCAACTATGTTTCCATATATTTATGCATTAAGGTTTCCCTTCTATGGAATAAAACAACAAACAACAATCTACCTCACAAGTTGGCCATAAACAGCTCATAAACATCACTGCAACCTACCAAATGTCCCCAGTTTAGATCTAAATAAAGAAATCTGTCTTTTCTGTAGGTGTATGTACAGAATGATCTTTCTTAGTATCTGCTTAAATCTCTCCACTTAACATAGTCTGATTTATTCTCAGTCCTGCACGTTTGAGACCTGTGAAGAGATATGCAAGCTGTATAAAGTTTTGGTAGGAGCTAAATTCTGCAGACTTCTGGGGTTAGGTCAATATTGTTTTACTGTTCAGTGCAGACATGTTAAAAGAGGCTGGAAAGAGGAAGTGCTGTTCCAGAAAGAAATAATGTCRCTTTGGTCCTTGTATGTCCTTGCATCCCCCTGGCCTCGTTAGAATATGTCTGCAAACACTGTTTCAGTAGGAAAGGGCTGATGTAAAAGGAGGTGTAAACTGAAAGAATTGATCACAATGAACAGGAAAAAGCTCTCACCCCATCCCATCCCAAGGGACCACACGAGCGAGGGAAGGTCAATGGGACTGTGCTGAGTCCTRTCTGCAGTGCTCTGGACTTGAGCCCTTTGGAGGGGATCAGCCGTGTCAAGATGAGTAACTGTGGGCCCCCAGTCTGTTCAGTGACAGCACCAGTGCCCTCACCACACGCACACAAAAGAGACATTTGTGTTCCAAGTGCCCGCAGGGACAGGGTGCCCTGACAGCCAGCAGCATGGCACAAAAGCAGCTTGCTTCCTTGGGGAATGTTGTGTGGCATGGGGAGCTGCAGAGGCACTCAAGAGTGGCACACAAACCCCAGTGGGCTACTGCTGGCCCAGCCKCAGGTTAGGGAGCAAACTTTGATACAACCCAAGTTGTTTTGTCTCTGGTGTGGTATCTGGCAGTGAAGCTCTCCCCTCTGTATGGGCTTCGTCTCCATGAAGGAGTGCAGTAGCAAATGTGTGTAAGGGTGGGGACAAYGGAGAAACCGAGTCTAGGACAGGACAGAGTAGAGCAGGGGCACACTCGGGCAGAGGGAGCAGCTCTACTGCTGTGGGTTGAGTCCCACAAATATCTACAGGGTACCTGGCACTTAGCAAGCAAGTGATTGTAAAGCAAGTTAACTGCTGTTTGAAATCTGATTTGTAGCTTTATTTTCTTTCTGTCTTTCTTTCTTTTTAATAACTGAGCTTCACTATGGCACCTGGGAATATTTGTCTTGGTAATGATTAGGGAATAAAACCTCTGGCAGCAGGATTCTGCAAAAGGAGGTGGGGGCAACCCAGTTCTCATGCAGCAGCCTCATAAGCCTGGGTTTCATACAGCATAGCTGGATGTTTGAGCGAAAGCAAAATAATTCTTCAAGTTCAAACTAGGGCATATTTAATCTCCTTTGGAAGTAACAACAAAAAATAAGCCAGTGTGTTTTTAAAGAGAGAAATCTAATAGAAGTAGATGAGCACACGCCAGCCAGCCCTGCTGAACCTGGCCACTGCTGTGCTCCACAAACACATTTTGTCCTGGGAGAGTGGCCGGGAGCACGGCTGTGCCTGTTAGCTGTGAGCAGAGCCCCTGCCGAGACACAGCCCACAGGTTGCAGCAAACAGAGCCAGCATGGAAAAGGTTTAACAGAGCTCAAACTGGGAGGGGAAACATCTCCTGTCAAACAGCCTCAGCCTGGTCCACCTGCAATCAAAGTGTGGGTTCATCAGCAGGCCTCTCCCACAGGGGCAGGGCACTGGGTGCTGYCAGTGCCACTCTTCTTCTGTGCCCAATTTTCACCATTTATAGAACCCAAATTGAAATATTTTTGGCTGTTAGCTTGGCAGAAGGCTGGGACCTGCCAGGGGCAGGGTAACCCCGAGCCTGGGCCAGAGCCTGCCCGCTATACAGCTGTGGGGCAGGGATGGCCTGGGGACACCTCCCAGAATGTGCAGGGAGAACCAGCAGGGATGGCATCAACAATTGGAAAAGTGGTTTTGAGTTTTTTTCCACTATTTAAATACAAGCTGTCAGAAYCTGGCAGGTTTTTCACAGAATTTTGTTTCATGCACTTAGGTGACAACTGCATTTTAAGCCTCTGCTTTCCCTGCGGTAAAGCCACCACTGCAAACTTGAGCACAGTGCCAGTGCAGAGAGAGCTGTGCCTTCACCTGCCAGCACGGAGGAGCTGCTCCCTCGCCAGGGAGATGGGACTGCCACGGAGCAGCCATGAAATCCCTCTGCAGAGCCACTGCTGTGTCCCCCTGTGAGAGGTGGGACACCCCCAGCCACAGCTGTGACATGACCCAGCTGAGATGCTGAGCTGGGAGTCACCAGCGCCAGGTCTAGGGACACGGCATGGAGTGAGAGGGTTGAGAGCAGGATGGTGTGCCAGCCACCCTCGGGCTCTGCCATGGCTCCACCGCTTTGGAGATGGGGAGCAAGGGCCTGGGGCTGCTTTCCAGGAGATAACAGCCCCTGGCAGAGCTGCTCCCCAGGGATATGGGTTTGGGCACCTCAGCCTCCAAGGGCCACTGGTCACACAAGCACAGTCAGCAGCAGAGAGCTTTGATAAACTATTTACAAAATGGGCAGATGGTGTAAGGCACGGGTGAAATGCTTCCCCAGGTAAACCTCTTTCTCGAAGGGAGAGTAGGGACAGCTATTTTCAAAGTGAGGTCTGCTAAGCTCCATCTAAGAGAGAAATCATAATGCAAGCCGGGCAATGCAGAYGGGATGCCAATTTTCTTTTTTTAATGGGTTAAAATGGAGCCAGTTGCTGCAAACGACGCTGTAGATTTATTCAGCTGCAGAACTGGCACACAGCAGGTGCCTTGGAGGGACAGAGGGAAGGAGCAGAGGAAAAATGAAATGGGTTGATGAGAGTGAGCAGCTAGGGAGAAACCTCTGGAAGGTTTGGGCATGCAGGCGGCTGCACTCATGCTTTATGTCACTGCAGAACATTAAATGAGCACTTAAAAAGATAATTAGCACCTTTTCATTGGGCCAGAAATCAAAGGTGTAATTTACCAGAAGTCAGTGAACAATGTAAGGGATCTAATTTAATCACATTGCGTAGCATAGCCAGGGTGAGAAATCAGAAGCCCATCCTGGCTGAACAGCTGCACGTACAGCAAATGTGCCCCCAACAGGACAGTGCCACCAGAGCCACAGCTGCTGCAGGTGCTGAGGCCAYGCAGGGTATTTGTGCTATTTGAATTCTACTGCATTATTTTAATTATTTCACAGTAAAAGCAGAAGGTATGTGATATATAGAATAAAATGCTCTTGGTCTAGAAGAAGCAGCAATTTGTAGCCAAGGTTGGCATCACAGTTCAGGTGTTCTTTTCCACAGCCTCTACACAGCCTCTGACAGGATCAGACCACTCCAAACTTCAGGAAGATGAGAAGGAAACTGAGGTTTTGTTTTAGCATCACAGATGAAAGGTGATCTTTCAATATTCAGATTTCAGTTTAGATCTGGACTGCCTAGTCTTGCCTTAAGGCTTTGGAATGGGTAATTCAGCTTCCTTCTACTTTTGGTATCAAATGAAGTGTTCAAAAGATCAATAAAAGAAAAAAAACACTATTAAATTTTAAGTGCCATATAAAGAAACTCAGMTTTTAACTCAGTTATTTTTCAAGCCATAGCTATAGCACAAGGCATATTACCTTTATTGGGATTTCTTAAATAAAAACGTTAACTGTATGTGAGCACAGTTGTAAAATCAAGCTGTTAGCTGACTAACAAAGCTGCAGTACAGCAAATCATAGTCAACATTACACCACTTAATGAGAATTAAACCTTGTCCCCTGAACATTACTGCCTTTCCCAGACTTCTGTCTTCATTTTTTCCCCCTTGGTAAATCTTTATATGTGTTTCCATGGCATCTTGGAAAACCTGGTGGCCAGAACTCTATATTAAAATGTCTAATCATACTGGCCACCTTTTGATAAACACAGGCAGATCCCTGCCACCATCCTTGCCAGGGGCTCCACAGATGCAGCTGAAAAGGAGGAGAGGCAAAGCAGTGTTTGTAGCCACGTGCAGTTCCTCTGTCAGCAATCACAGCGGGGCCAGCACAAGGCAACGAACCTGGAGGGGATGTGGCCTCTGCTAAACTTGTCAAGAGAACGGTTTCTGATGATTTATATGATAGCTCTGACAGGAAGATCTGACCTCACTTTCTTAGAGATGTAACCTCAAAAAAACCCGCACGTGTAATAACCATAACATAGTGGGATGACACAAACCAAAATTTCGAATTCTCAGCTTCTATTTTATCTATGGTTTAGCTCCTGCAGAAGTGTAGGTGGCTGAGAATAGTCCAGACAAACGATAATCATTGCAATTCAAGAAATCTGAAAAGGCAGTGATCAAAGTRGTAAGGTGGGAAATCCTAGGAAATACAGTTTGCTTAGGGAAAACTCAAACAAGAAAAGTGCATGTCTACTGCAAGACACTCACTCAACTCAAATAATGTATTACCTGGCTCCTAATTATTATATCTAATTATAGATTGGCCTAAGCACATTGGCAAGGGAAATACGTTGTAAAATGTATGTTGAAATATTACTGTGCTATTGTTGAGTCAGCTCCTGGGATATGAGGCATTAAATATTAGAATCTCTGGCTGATTTCAGTGTTTTTATGTTGCTTAACCACACTGTTAAGATGTATTGTTGAGAACTTCTCCTTGCTGGTTAAATTTAGCTTCTCTGTTCTCCAGGTGCTATCTGATTCTTCCTAGAGAACTGTCTTCCCCATTCTTGCACTTCTCCTCTACCAGACATTTGTTTCCCCAAATTGGCTTTCTTTTTTTTTTTTTAATCTATTCTATAAACATTAATAGTTCCACATTTCACTATACAACTGCCTGTGTTGCTTCTTGTTTGGTATTGCAGCCTGGTATCCCTGCCTTGCAAACCTTGCTATTCCCATGTGTGTTTTGTACCATTCATCAGTGGATGGGATGTGCTGTCCCCTGTATTGTAGATTATCACTGAACAATGTCCTACAAACCACTTGAGAGATTTGGACTTACAAGTTGTGCCCTAGAATGGAAGAATAATTTTTCACTGTGTCTGTGCATGTTCTGGAAACAGGAGAAAGTCTGACATGGGCACTGTAGATCAGTACCCACATAAAATATATGATGGCCTTTCTTTAAAAAAAGAAAAATTTAAAGCAGTGTTTACATGTTAAAATTAATTGGTCTAGRATTTTGTCAGTAAAATCAGAGAAAGTCCTCTAAATCATAACATTTATTAATTTTAACCATATTTTTTAAACCAATCCTTTTAAAACACCTCTGTCATTAGTAATCTCCAAGAGAGTTTCAAGCAATTACACAAAAAAATACATAAAATAACCATTTTACAGTCATATTGTGACTTTCAATGCAATTCCTGTTTGTTTTTTTTTTTTCTCTCAATTATGATCACATGCAGCACTCAATGACTGTGCCAGAATGTGCAAGGGCTGCACTGCCAGAACAGCCTAACACTGTGAAGGGTTGGGTAAGRATGAGCCAGGAGGCCCCAGATGTGATTGACATGATCAGTTCTTCAATATAAACCTTTTTGAGTAATTAACAGGCTGAATTTTTATCAAAAAGCCACAAGAACAGTTGCATATAGAAAGAGAACATAGATGGAACAAGAAGATTACAGTTCTATTGATGTCCCCAGTCTTGGGACACACAGAGAGTAGGGGTTAAAATTATTATTAGAAATGTAAGAAAACACCTTGATTTTGCCATTTACACAAACCACACAGATCTGCATAGCATGAGTGCTGGTTTTAGTGAAAAAAAAAAAGGAAAATCTCAATTAAATTCAGGTTGTTTAGTCTGAATCTGGTGCAAGAGTCTGAGGGAGTGTGTTCTGTCCTTGGAAAGTCTGCTTTTATCTCTTTCTGAAAACACTTTTGGATCTTTCCATTATAAAGGACCCTGATGGTGTTTTCTCCYGCCTCAGCTTCGTACTAAAATATCTTGAAGTTCAAATACTCTGTGATGGACTTTAATTGATTTCCAGTCAAGACTCCTTAAATCATGTTTCTGAAAGATCCACTYATTATTGGCAGACTCTTTTCCCCATTTTGACTAGTCTGTGGATCTTCAGTTCTACAGAACAGGGAGTAAAATGTATTTACATGCAAAAGTTASCTGAGGCAAAAGAAACCAGAGGACAAAGCCATTTGCAGTGGGGTCTGCACACCATGGCTGTGATCTCTGAAGTGCTGCAGCCAGAGACTGGCAGGTGCCTCTAAATATAGACACGGATATTAAAATGTTAAAAGTACAATACACAGAAAGCAAAGTAAGGAAAATTATAAGTTTCAAAGAGTGCCTTTCTCTTTTTCCCTTGTACATGCCGCAGCCRCAGCAGTCTGGCCGTAGGCCTATTTGATATTTATAAAGTTCAATTCGGTCACACAGCACAGAAACACCGAAGACAAAAACCCCCACACAAAACCTGTTCAAATGGTCTGCTGTGTGGTACTTAAGGYTGATGAGCATTGCATGTAATGATGGCTTTGGGGCTTCTCCTGGGGGCWGGGTCAGACCTCTCCTCACATTAAAGAAGAACATTGTCCCCAAGTCCATGGTCTGTGAATTGGACCCTTAGATGTCAGCGCAGGTAAAATTTTCAAAGGGAAAGGACTCTGGGGAGAAGAGCATTTATTAAACCTCTTCGGTTCTTCATTCTGATAAAGAACAAATCTTCAATGTAATAAAAAATAGTTCAATCTTTTGAAAAGATATACCAGCACAATCTCACTTACTTAGAAGTTCAGCATATTAGCTGCTAAAATGGATTCCAGCAGCCCTCCATACATTTGTCCAAAATTTCCAAAACTTGCCTGCCCAAGCACCAAGTTAGGTTCCATGCTGAGGAAATGTAAATATGCTGTTACACTTTTCTAAGCTGCCAGCAAGTGTTTGTAAACCCAGTTTCCAGAGCAAACCCCTGCACAGAGAACCCTGTGTCCTGTTCAGYAAAAAAGCACACATTGCCTTCTTTTTAACAGCAAAAAATTGGAAATGGACATGACTTACAGCAAATTTCTTAATCTGTTTAACCATAATTTTCAGGAGGACTTTAAGTCATAGCATAGGTCCACCCCTGCCTGCCAGTCAGGATTTGGGCAGGCAGGAAAGCCCTGATCCCAGCTGTCACATGCAGTGTGGTCCGAGCAGTGCCACTGCCTTGGGGCCAGCACAGCACCGGGCACTCTGCTCCATGTCCCACAGGATAATTCTGACATACAGGCTGTTAATGTCTGTTTGARCAGCTCCTGGAACMRTGCACAGTTAGCAGGGATGTGGGGRAAACCTCTGTGTGCAGCTGTACAGTAGGARAAAAGCTGTGCAGTAGGAAAAAAGGAACTTCTAGGAATGATCATGAAGTGGGGTAAGAATTAGACTGTGGAAGTGGATGCCATTGGCAGTATGGAGTCCTCAGGAACAGGTTTGTGTGGGGCAGTTCACTTCTGMGAGGCTCTCCCTTGCAAACAGGGAAAGCTCTGTGCATTTGGGTATTTCAGAATTGCCTTACATTAGCTTAAATCTAGCACTGACTCTGCAACGAGTCAAAAACTGGCATTGATTTCCAATTGATGTTATTAATATTTTATCAGAAYGTGGCAAAGCATCTCCTCACAGCCTGTTTTGCTCATTGCACCCTACTCCTACTGAGACTTATCTTTTGTAAAGCAGAGACCACAGCTGCTGCAGGAACAGAGATGGCAGCWCACATATGGGGAGTGCTCCAGAACACATTTAGCAAATCTCAGGGGAGCTCCACTCCATGGCAGACACTCAGGAGACCTCATGCATGACTGGGGAATACATGGGATAACACCACCTATCACAGTATGAACCGAGATTTCTCTGGCCACAGCATCCTACAGGGAATTATGAGGTCATATTGCATTCACCTTGCTCAGAGAAAAGCTTTAGATCCCAGGTTAGATAGTGGTAAAACTGAGGGGCACTGCCGGCACCAGGGAGTGCAGGTACTGCAGTATGATTCTAACACACTACGAGAGCCTTARAAATGCTGGTCCAAAATAAACAGAAAATAAAGGAAGTGAGAACAGGACCATCTCTGTTAAAGAGAAAGTAGAGCCTTTTCCCAAGCAGGAAATGATGTCCTTAAATGAGCTCCAGCCAGAATGAAACTGCAGAATGGAAGTCTTATTTTGCGGATTTTACTTTTCTTGCGTACCATTCCAAAGACACCAGATCTGCAAAAAGGCAACGTAAAATTTTCAAAATATTCTTCCTCACTACCATTTCCCAAAATTTCAACTAACTGAAAAAAGTTACTGCACTTCTGTGGAAGCTGTATCATGTGATTAGTTTCTTCTCTGATTAAATACTTTTCAGTGAAATAGAGTGAAACCTGATGAAATGCAATAGTGAAATGCACATATCGAAATATTAAGTATATTTCATTTAGGAATCCTAATTTAATTTAAAAATCACTATTGTTGGTTTTATTATATAAAAAACCCACAAGTAAACTCTTTCCTAAACTATATTTGTTTCCTAAAAATACAGACAAATGCTGTGCAAGAACTCCTTCACACTGACATGAAAGCTGTCACAGGAGACAAACTATCTTGAAATCACAAAATAACTTTTCTTATCTTATCAGACACCACCACACAGAGACTGTTTGAATTTTATACCACTGTACTGCTGACAGTTTCCACAACTGTAGATCTTATGAGTGACAAGTGCAGAGTTAGGCCAAAATTACAAAGGTAGCTGGAGACAGACCTTGATGCCTGGTAGCATTTAAAGAAAAAAATTGTTTTGGTGTCTGACTCCCAATGGGTTGATTTGTCATTTAAGGCAGGGAAGGAAGAAGGGACATGTTAGAAGTTAGCAATCCACTAATCCTTCTGYGATGACAGAACGGAGTTGAATAAACCATCATAAAAATGTTACAGGCAAAATACAGGATCTTGCATGGCAGAATGTCCTGGGCAACAGGGAGAGGGGCGACCAGATTGCTTTGTTGATTAGGAAAGTAGCAGGTCACAGTGAAAATCAAGTTTTTCTGCTTTTATTTCAGAGACTTTTCTTATGCAGCCTCCACCTTAGGTACTAACCACGTGTGAAAACAATGTAAAGATGCCCCTTAAAACAGTTTAATGGGTTTATCCCAGCACCACAGCTGTTTATCTTACAGTCAACTTCTGCATGCACCAATGGTCATGCTAAAAGAAGGTGATCCTACCCAAAGTAATTTAAAATAAATCATGGGTATGGTGGACTTAGAGAGATCAGCAGAATAATTCTCTGGTTTCATATATAGGCAGCTCATTCATGTATTATTTGAGGTTATATTGGAGTCATTACCTCAGATCCATAACTATTTGTTCTCAATTTTGCCCAAATATATTTAAATACTAAAAATTAAATATTCTGACAGCAAGTTTTTTCAGGAAASCTAACATTGTAAGTGCAGGTAGAAAACTGGGAGAAGAAGAAATCACTCTGAACAGTCCCAGCAACTTGATGCACTCAACAGCTCAAAGGCAAAGTAATGGCAATGAAAATATCTGGGACAATAAYTAGGAAAGGAAAAATTTATGTACATTTCCTTTGCTCCATTTGRTCAAGATGGGAGTAAATTTGGAAAATGAATGTGGTGTACTGCCTGGGGACAGCGTATACCAGGAAGACTTTGCACACTGTATACACACAGTATAATATGCAGAGAACTAACCAGAAGGGCTATTTATTTCAATTGAATTATAGAAAATTAACCTATCCATTAATCATTGCAAGCACCATGACTGTACAGGCTAAGTACCATGCTAAATGACTATTTGCCTGCCTACAAGTGCAACCACCATAATTTTAGCCCTGGTAGGATGCTGGAAGAGTGCATACTTCTTGCTTTCTTCTTGGAAAAGAGCTCTTATAATCTGCATTGGTTGCACTTTCCTACTTTGTAAATAACAGTGGCTCCAAAGGCTTTAGAGCAGATATACTTGAAAGGTATTCAGAGAGAGCTTGAAATTGCARTTCGCTTTAGAAAAGAAAAAATTGCTTTCCTTCCTGCCCTGAAAGGAGCAGGAGCTTTTTTCTACATTTCCGTTCCTTCATCCTCAAAGGTGGGAGACTGACCCTCATCCTCCCTACAGACCATGCTCAGCCACAGGCATGGGGAGSTGGGACTGCTGCTCCCCAAAAGACTCTGGATCACCACAGTGCAAAGCAAAAAAATGCTGAGCTATTGATGTTATTGTTCTGCTTATGTGTTCTCCTAATGGTTTAGAAAGCAGAACTAGAAGCACATGTTTATTTTTATCTCTCTATCTGTTGTGAAAGGCAGAAGCAGGCATAAGGARTGATGGGAGCTGTGATACACTGGATGAAAGTGTGTACCAGGAATGGGGACTCAAATGTCTTTTTTTAATAAGTGACCTGTGTAACTCTCCAAGTAAAGGCATTGTTTGGGATGTGGGAGGATTGGGAAGTGAAGACTGAGAATGTATATCTGTCTCAAAATACCTCTATAAATCTCATTCTTTCTCCTTTATAAAGGAAGATAGAATTAAAACTGATTAGAATAGGATAACTTGGGGGGAAAAAGATCCCTACAAAATTTTGGATTAATTTTCTGCAGCAGCATTATTCTTCTACTCCTAAAATCACTAAGAGTTTCACAGGGCATTGAAATCCCTCTATATCTTTAATACCCCTATTAATTAAATATTTTAAATTAATATCTTATGGTACAAGAAAGATAGCCAGGGTCAGCTAAAAATTACCCACAAGGTGTTAACTGCCTCCATTCCTTCTTTCAGTAGTTCAAGTCTGCTCTGCATCTTCCTTGGCAAAAGCCTTATTCCCGTTTTTCTCACAGCCTGCCTGTGACACAGCAAATGTTCCGCCAAGAGCAAATAACCGTGCACAGTGGTGGCTGTTCCGATGCACGGGGCCAGTGTGGTACAAAAACATTTCTGTTACGGCCTCAGATTTGTCATGCGAGCGTAAACCTTTGTGTGGAGAACTTTATCTGTGCTTAGCGCGAGCGTGTAAAGCAGATGTAAGTAAATTAACCGGCACAAGACAAATGTCAGTGAAGTTAGTTTAAGAAATCTAAGCTGATCCAAAATGAAACATGCTCCCTTTGGACTTGCCTGCTGTAGGATATTTGTGTAGCAGATTTGCATCTTAATTTTAAAACCAAACTTAAATGTTACTTCCTATTTGGTTTTTCCTTTTGCCACAGACTTGGGCAGGCGGCAGAGAAAGCCCCAGCAGCCGTGACTGTGCCTTGCCTGGGCAGCTGAAGAGTTTGCCTGTGCCAGAAGGGCTCTGCCACTGCCACTTGACTGCCTCTTGCTGCCTCTTGTACTCTGGGTCACCCTCAGGGTGGTCCATAATGATAATTATAAAAGATATAAATCAGATGAGCAGGAAATTTGGGAACGTTGACATTTAAAACTCCTCCCTCTAGCCCACCCACCTGCCCAAGTCTTTCTTCATCATCTGCTTCTCACAAACTCCTATTCTGACAAATCCTAGGGACCTGTGGCCTGGGAGCCCTAGTTCCCTGGACAAGGGAACACGCCTGCATGTCGACTGCCCCAGCACAGCTTCTGACACCACAAAATGTCAGGGATGGTCCGTGGAGCAGTTAACTTACTGCACTGGGTACACAGGAGGGCTCTTTTCTGCACAAGGCAGCATGTTCCAGCTCCATGTTTGCTCACTACATCCTGTATGTTTCTGCTGGAATAAAGCTCCTCTTCATTCCGGGCAGCAGTATGAACGGCCTCGTGGTCAATAAAATCCTTCACGACCTGTGGGATGGCCACCACCRTTACAAGGTGCCTGAGGGACTGACCTGTCATGGTTTCAGTTAAAAGGGAAAACAACATACCCTTCATGTAATGATGTTATAAAAGATCCCCCTTTGATGTAGATGGTTTGATGAATTAGGGGTTTTCTTCTCAGAGTTATGCAGTTTAATGAATGTTTTCCTGTGTAGCAATAGCAGCAGTGTTAGGCTAAGTGCTGTTAGCTGCCTTTACAGGCTCAGGAGTAAGAGAATAGCATAAAACTCGATGCACTACGCCACAGACTTTSTCCTCTCCCAGCATGCTAACTATTGAATTATTAAAGACATGATGGGATTTATTGTTCACATTCCATTATGAAATGCAATGTGCTGAAATAGGGCTGACCTTGAGGTCTCTTTGCCAGCTCCAGATCCGKTTTCTTCTGGTTGTCCTCTGCCAGATAAGTTATTTAAGTTGTCAAGGGTGCCTCAGAAGGCAGGTCTGGTCCTTTCTTTCAGAAAAGATGGGTGTTTATGACTGCTGCCTTATGACTCAGTGGAAAAGCCATRGGTGAGAGGGTCTCAAAGCCTCCAGAAGCCTTGGTCATGCACAGGCCGCTCTGGGCAATGGGAACAGGAGCACTCTGTGCAGCCTGGAATTTCCTTTTTCAGGAGTTCAGTGCAGCTGGCACTCTGGGTCTCCCAAAGATGACTGCAATGAAGTCCTTTTTCCAGACTAAATAATCATGCTAATGTAAGCAGCTCTCTCAGAGGYTGAATATTTTTAACAAGATTCTCTTGATTTAAATCAAACAGGTCTCTTACCTCTGGCTCTTCCAGAAGTACAAAAAGGCTTGTGGGACTTTCAGAAAAGCAGTAAGGGGAGAGGAGAGACTGCTATTTCTCTCTCTCTCTCTCTCTCTCTCTCCCTCTTTCCTCTTCTGTCCTCATTCAATGTCTTTGCCATTTTCTCTGGGTTTGGATGAACCTTCCTGCAAGCTCATCAGTTTCAATAAAACCCTCACCTGCTCTGGGAAGGAGACTATCCCAGGGAGCTGAGCAAGTTTTGGATCAAGTTTCATGCATTTTTAAGTGGCCAGTTCTTCCACAGTCTATCAAGACTTTCTTGCAAAACGTTGGCAAGCACAGGGGCCTYGAGTAAATTCAGGTCTACTAAAGGAAAGAAACTTGCAATAAACTATGTTAGTGGATATTAGGATTATGTTTTGTACCTGAATTACATAATTTCAGGATTTTCCTCAACAGGAACTATTGAGAAAGATCAGTAGGATAAAGACTCAGAGATGCCTCTTTTAAGCTCGTTCTTATAGGAACATCTGTGGATGCAGCTCTCCTATTTCAGCACAGGGACCTTTCTRACTGATCCTGTGCATTATATGAAGAGAGACACAGAGCAGTCACATATTCCATATTCTTCAGGTGAGCTGTGAAGCCCTGGCCACTGTGGGCACTAATTAAGCAAACCACTCTCTATAGCAAAAGTATTTTCAAAGTTTTCAAAGACTGGCAACTGCTGTAGCGCTCGGCATCCTAACAAGTACTGATAGGGTATAAAAGATGCTAGGCTGGGTATAAAAGATGTGTGTAACCATCTTGCTAGCTGGTGACCTAAGTATTGCACAGAAATTGTCATAGGACTAAAGCTTTTATTCTCAAATGTTAAAAGTGTAAACTGGGTTCTTACTATCTCAAATTCCTGAAGCATTGTCAAGCACAGATTTTTTTTTCACACCTCTATTGATAATGTGGTTATGTATGTGCTRCACTGCAGTAAAAGGTAAAGCAATTATCATATAGTGTTTATCCTTCTGTTTTGGAGTACTATGAAACTCAATTGAAGGGTAATCTAAATGCATGAAAGCCTACTGACATACAAAATCTTGTTATTACTTTCAGGACAGAAGAAGGACAAAAGGCACAGTAGTACATCATTTACTAAACACTCTGGCTTCCATGAAATCTCAAAATCTTATTTTTATATCTAGTATTTCTGATAAGCCATTCCTTAAATCCATTCTGTTWGGCAGTTTTGCTTGCATCCCCATTGCTTCTGTAGTATCCAAAAGAGGCCAGTCTGCACTATGGAAATTTCATCTTATCCCTTATTATCAGAACCAAAAAAATGATAGAGAGCCCTTTCCATTCCCTATCCTCAACAGATGTTAAACAGCATTTCCATGTATTTTGAGGGATGTTAGTACTGATACTCGGTTTCAGAAGATGAATGCTCACCCATACACAGGATTCAATTAACATTCTTTTATGACTGCATCCATATTATTCTTAACGAGCAGACTCCTTGGTGAGAGTGAATATTTACCTCATGGCATTAAATCCACAGTTTTCTACCACAGTCATTAATGGTCATATAGCAAATGATCATCCCAACACCCTGGCTACATTCCAGTTCAAGTAATTATATTCTGCCTCTCTTAATTTCCTTTAGAGAGTAATTGGACCTGATAACAGTCTTCACTTGTTATCCTAAACTGCTCTGCAGCCTGACCACATCTCAAAGCTTCAAGGACTTAATCATAGCTCCCAATAGGTGAAATACTGATAGATGATCTGTCTGCTCACCCCATCTTTTTATCACATACAAATCCATTAATTATTGTAACACCATCTAACAAATTCAGCTCTGCAGGTACTGTAGACTGTACGATTTGTATATTGCTAGCTCCCTGAAGACATAAGTCAGGAGCTCAAATGATCTCAGAAACTTATGAACTCATTGATTTTAGGAAGCYGATGATATAAAACTGCTGTACCTTTAATATGCCTCTGACTTTGCCTACATTAGTGAGCCATTAGGGCAGTAGGAGCAGATCAGTAGGACAGTGCAGCTGGCTGCCCGGGCTCACAGGCATGTTTAGAGTGCATGTGAGTTGGCATTTTACTTCAGACTGCYTTTAGTTTGATTTACTGGACTGGACACCCCAGATCCATGTGGTTTAAATGTAGGCTATGGATCTCTCTTCTCCCTGGAGAAGTTGAAGCACCATTGGTGTGTGCCTCAAACAGAACTTCTGGTTTCGTTTCCTTCACAAGGAATATGATGCATATGCACCAAATCAGCAATCAAACCTGCACAGGATAAAYGGGAATAATTGCAAGATTTGCTGCAGAACTGCTCTGCTCTCCTGAATGCTAACATGGCTGGGGACCCTCTGTCTACTAAATGGCTTGTCATCTATTCAAGGACTGTTAAAGGACAACAGACTTTCACACGGGACAGTTCTCTGACCAGCCATGAGACCAGACAATAATAAGGAAACGTATTACTGACTCATAATGTTCAAAAGGAAGTTTTTGGGGAGGARGGAGGAAGAGACAAGCATGTTTCAGTAGCCTGGTGGGGAGCAATCTTCAGGAAAAAACTCTTGAGTCCAAAGGAAACTGTTCCGGATGGCGAAAAATCTGAGACACAAAACATGTAGGGTTCACCTGATATGTGCTGGTTTATTTTTGAGTGATTCCAGAGAGACCAAGCAAGGAAGCAGTGCCTTTGCCCGTTTATACTGCAAAGCAGTCAGAACATGGAAGAAATCTCAATATGGTATGAACTGCCACAGCTGTGACAGCGGATGGGGACTCCACTGTGTGGTGACTCAAAACTCAAATTACTGGACCACAATAATATGAAAAATCTTTAACAWCAGGAGAAAGCAATGAGAAAAGGTTTTGCATTTCTGATTTTGTTAAATTTCAGATCCAAATCTAATTTAAAGCTATTTAAGCTTAAAATAATTCCRAAAATGTTTAATTTTAGCAAACTTCTACCAGAAAGAAAATGAAAAGCAAGGAGAGGGTGTTACCACTTTTTTTTTTTTTCCTCTTAGTGGGAAAGAGGATAGCTATAGCTATCATCTATAGCTTTTTTCCTATTTTTTTCYCACAAAAAGAAATATGTCTATGCAGAGAGATTGATCCAGTCTGGTTTTTTAGTTAAAATGTACCCAGCAGTTCTCTGCAYGCACCATATATCCCAGCAATTTATTACATGATGTGAAAGTCAGTCTCTCAGAAAATAAATACCTTAGAGCCAGCAGCAGCCAGGAGCTGGGGTGTCCTAAAATGAGTATTAATCTGGAAGGAAAAGGGTGACTAGCAGGAGACTTACGAGCTGTGTTGCAGAGACACGTGTGGTTCCTARGGAAGCTCACGCTCAAATTCTTGTGAAATACACGATTTAGCACTYGCTGCTCTCCAGTCGCATTCTTTCACTTCACTGTTTATATTTACTCACCTTTTGCTGCCTTCTGATCTTTGCCACAGCTTTATCATTTTCRTTTTGCTTCACTAAGTGCAAACAGTGTGCCACCAAGTAAGACGTGGTCAGGAAAATGGCAAGGAACAGGGTATCCTAGGCCAGGTGTCATCCTGTGTAGCCAGGCAAGATTTTAATTATTCCAGTTGCCTTCTCTATATCCCTGTGGTGCCCCCCAGTGAAGATCATGAGAGTGAGGTGATGCCTTTCTCTGTTTATTACCAGATGGGAAACATCTCCCCTACCTGGGGATGTGGGACTGGAAGGGGACACCCAAGTAATCCAAAGGGATTCCTGCAATGATGCAGGAGATAGCCAGTGACAAAAAGATCCTCAGCATGATGACTCCACATCCTCTGTCAAGGAAATGCTTTCTCATGCTCCCCAGGATGAACAAAAACAAAAACAGAAACAAAAAAAAAATCAGGTATTTATGATTTATCACAGACAGACAAGAAGGACATCAGAGTACTGAGAATACCCTGTGTCACTGCAGCAACAGAGAATTACTGAATTCAACTTCCCAACCATTACAGACAGCAACTGTGTTCCATGTTACAGAAAAAGCAAAGGAAAATACAGCTTCAAACAGAACAAACATTTCTTWTTAATTCTGAGGATGTGAGTAGGACACATTGACCAGACAACTTATGGAATGTAATGTCAGCCACATCTTGGACCTAGCAACTTCTCGATCCAAACACATCTGCTACRGGAGAAGAGCAAGGGCAAGCTGTCCCATGTGGTATGAAATAACCTGTCCCTTGCCTCRAGAAAGAGAAGGTGAAATAGGGTAACTATATCATGAAATGGTGCTCCATCTGCCTGTCTTCTGTCCCGCAGTGCAAAGTCTGTTGCCATTACTCCATCAAAATTAGAAAACAAAAGTCTGTGAAGTCTATGTGCCAGTAGCATTTAAAATATGTTTCTCTCACAAATTATAGATTGCAGAAAAACACGGGAAGTGGCTGCAGTGCTTAATAAGAGTCTTTAGCTCTGTCAAAGACACCTATGCTCAACCAATTGTAGCTGCCCATTATCCTCKAAGAGCTGTTGAAGTCCTGTCTGCATTTACAGGATTTCGGTACCAAAACTGTGCCCTGTGGATGGGGATCAGCTGCTCATTCCGGGCACACACCCCCCTGCAGGGTGTGGGGGTTGTAACTGGTCCTCTCTGTCACCCTTCTGAGCAGGGGTCAAGCTGTTGCCAAATTGCCACATTTCTTCCAAAAGACATGGATGAACAGACAGGGGTGAACMTGCTGTTTTGTAAGTCCCACGCTGATTATTTTAATGGCCATGGGCCCTTCTGGAAACCTTGTGGGGGGTACAGAACATCACAGATGTGACAGGAGCCCAGCAGCTGACTARAAGGAGTCCTGGGGGACCCACTTATTCATGGACAGATGCATATGCTAACAACAGACATCCCATCATCCTCACTGCCATCACCAGCTGTAACTGTGAGGAMTCAAGGTAAACCCCAGCAGCATTCAGCCATAATTCCCAGTCAATGAGAAWTGTCCTGATTAAACCAAGAGTGCAGCTCATTGAGTATTTGAAACTCCACTTAAAAGTAAATATTGACATGGTTTAAAGGGATTAACTAAGATGACTGGATTCTTGTTAAAATCTTTTTGAGAGTAAAAAGAGCCTTTTACAAAGTCTTYACAGTGTTTTGAGATGCTATTTCCTGTGATAAAATGGAAATAKGGGAAAGCTTGCTTTAAAAATACATGAAAATCTCACGTTCCTAAACAATTATCTTTAAATTACCAACTCCTAAAATAATAGCTCTCATAAAACCACGCATCAAGTAGCCCTGTGTGTGACTGACTAAAGGACAGTGGATGATGCTACACAGGCAGCAAAAAGACAAATAGATTAAATTTCCCAAACCATATTCTTTACTGTATGTAAGCAACGTGAGGTTGTCGATCCTGATTTTTGTGTACTTTTATTGCTAAGTGCAGAACAGTTTGCTTCTCTTCATCAGTCACCCCACGTGTACAATGAGAATAATACAGAAGAGATTTAGAGGGA
>NW_026623281.1:1343561-1382884 GCF_030028575.1 Malurus melanocephalus
GAAGGAAGGAAGGAAGGAAGGAAGGAAGGAAGGAAGGAAGGAAGGAAGGAAGGAAGGAAGGAAGGAAGGAAGGAAGGAAGGAAGGAAGGAAGGAAGGAAAAGGGCTTTGCCAGGAAAGCTGAGCGGTCACCCCAGAGCCCATGCCTAAGCCAAAAGCAGAGAGGGAGGCTTTCCCCCGGCTTTGCGGTGGGATAACCCCTCGGCAGCTCTGTGCCTGACCCCGTGCTTATCTCCCGCTGGAGCTGGAGCCCGCAGGTCCCCCAGAGGCGCTATCAGCGTGGCCCAGGCGATGCGACAGCCACAGCAGGGGAGAAGGAGCGTCCCTTGCACTGCCTCCCCTGAGCAGCAGCCCCGCCAGCTCCAGATGCACCCGCAATAAACCACAGCATGGGCTGCTCGCTGGGGCTGGGGAAGGAGCCTGGGCTGCTAMAGAGAGGAAGTACAGATAACAGTAGAAAGATATCAATATTGCAAAAGTCAAATCAAAACAAACCTCAAAAAGAACTCCCAGTTTTCTTTCAGCAGAAATCCTAGAATTAAATCTTTGACTTAGTAAATTCTTTCTTTTAGAAAAGCAAATTTWAAAATGCCACAGTGATGAACAATGTAATAAAAAAAAAAAAAGCCATCATATTATTCTTGAATGAGGTTTAATAAAAATCAAATAAAAGCAATTATCTGAATTTTCAAGAGGATCACTTCTTCCTTCCCTAAGGTACAAAAGAGAATGAATTCAGGAAATCATTAGAATCAGAAMCTGGCGCTGCACAACAGAGCCAGTGTTTGCTGTACAAAGACAAACAGAAATCTCCTCCCAGGCTGACAGGCTCTTTGCTAAAGCTGTTGGAGTGGAAATTCCACCTATAGGTGAAGAAGGGTAATTAGAGGCACAAGAATTTCTTTGTAGTAGGGCTGGCTTTTCTASTCCAAAGCAGGCTTCAGCTTTTCAAGTATTTATATTATTCTTTACTCATAGGGAAAGAAATTGGACACATCACAATGTTCAGGGCTGCCCACAGATCYCTCTAAGCAGGTACATGTGAATTAACATCCACTAGCATACACCATGCAGCACTTGCTGCTCTCCTACTCCTGTGTAAATCCAGAGGGCCCAATCCATCCTTTCCTTCTGCACCTTTCAGCCATCTCAGCTGATGGAGAGCATACAACCTCTCAGCTGGGAAGGGAAATCCAAATCTTTTGTGAAAACATGTTGATTTCAATGACATTTTCAAAGGCAGAGARCAGAAATGCATTATTTCAATACTCTAATTTATTTTGATAAGAGGAAAACATTTCATGCTGACTCATCTCAATTTCTTTTGATTCCAATGTTATGGTATACTAAGTATTGTAATATTGATATTACTGTTGAATATTTTGATGACAAGCATGTTTTTTTTTTTTTAAATAAGCATGAGAAATCTTCAATGTGCCAACTGCTTTTTATTCACACTTTGAATGAAAACAAATTCTGAAGTAGAAATCTTACCATCAAGCTAAAATGTGTAGAGCTGGATTAGACATATACCACTTGGCAGCCAGACTCAAAGCAGCTCCACTGACTTCAGAGGAGCAGCTTCAGCTKGCAGAATTGTTCCAGGAGAGCAGAAGTGTGTCCTCTGTGTGACCAAGCACCAYTTGTGGATGGTTAAAGACCATTTTAAAAGGGCAGATTTTACCCTTCTGGACTGATATTCATAAAARTTTGGAATTCTGCCAAAGGAGGACAGCTGAAGATAGATGCCACATTTTCACTGTGAACATTCCATGGCTTTGCTGTACTCTTAGAGAAGTTGCTAGGTCCAATTTAGGACTTGGCTCAGTCTTGCAGAAATGGGTCCTTATATATCTCATTAWATATTGTCACTTTTCCTACGAGTCTGAATCTTGCTCTGAAGTCAAACTCTTCGTTGACAATTAAAGAAGTGGACACTGATTTAAAATGAACAAAAAAAAACATAACAAGAGAAATATAAGATTGAAGGAGAGAGACAGACACAGAGAAAAGAGCCCCTGATTCTAATCTTACAACAAATTGTGTGTAAATGGTCCCTCAGAGAAGGCACTGGGTTGCATCAGTTTCCCTGTTGAGTATTTTGTATAACTTCRCTCTTAACTTCACGTCACAAAAGCAGAATAAACCCACAGAAATGGAGGGAAGTTTCCCTCTGCTCCCATTGATGCCCTGTGGGATTCATTGTACAGCTTCCTTGGAAAGAAAGCAACAGCCTTCTTGTTACATATGTTTTATAATACTTGGAATTTAAGTACTGTTGGGCCAGACTGACAGGTTTTTTTCTCATACATTTCCCCCAGAGAAATAGCTTCCTTCTTCAGTAGTCTCAACAGCAAGAAAGACTGAGAAGCACAGGGTTTTCAAATTAAAACAAGAAAAATAATCTCACTACAGGTGTCTAAATATTACATGAATTACCTGAACCCAGCTCTGGCAAGAAATGTCTTCCACATTCCTATAAAACAGCAAAAAGATTGTTCATATATTTTAACAGATCAGTCCCTTCTCTCTACTCTTTCCTCCAGATCAATTTAAAACAAGAGAGGATGGATGTTTCATATCAGGCTAAGGGATTGTTTTACCACTTTTTTACTTTTTCCCATCTCCATCATTTGTGACAGAGATGGATGTCAGGCTCTGCCTGTATCTTCCCTGCTCTGTAGAGCCAGACAAAGTCTCCCTTTAATCCCCAAGGACTGATTCTAAAATATCACACAAAGAAGCAACACTGAAGAGAGGATGGGCTGCATTAGCAAAGATTGCCCATAACTGGGATTTCTCTCAGCTGTGGAAGTGAGGAAGCAGTACAGGCAGCATGAGAATTCACACTTTCTTCTCACTAAGATTTCCTTTAGTAAGGGTGCCTYGTGATTTCAGGACTTCAAAGAGGGTACCTCGTATTGCCCTGATCTAATCTTTAAGTCCTACTAAGCCACTGTAGAACATAAAGTTGGAGATGTCACTGGTAAACTCCACTCTTCCCATCACACGAAGTTATGGAATTTGAATAGAAATAACTTTGGTTCCATTCACAAGTATAATTCAGTATTTAAACAAAACCCATACTTGCAGCCCCTACAACCCACACTATATAGGCTTTCAAATTTTGGGAATATTTCAGGTTTTTAAAGATGTAGTAACAAGTGGTCTGAAAGCCAYTTCTACATCTTGGGACTGTTTTGATAGGGTGTAACTTCTGCATACCAGTTGCCGAAAGAAAATAAAAAGTCCAGAAAAGAAATATAGAAAAGTAGCATTCACAAAAAGAATTTCATCAAAGTCAGGAAGCCATTAATTCAAGTCAAACTTGCTGCAGGAGGCACTGTTTAAAACAAAACACAGAAAATGTAGAATCACTAACAGGAAATCAAATAGCTGCTGTTTCAGTGTGTATACTGGAAAAAAATGTGTATGTATAGAGATTAAATAAAATAAAACCCCACAGCTAAAGAAATGGCTTCAATGATTGCTTTATTGTTTTCAAATTTTCAAGGGGAAGGGAAAGTGGAACAAGTGTAATTTTGCTTGGAACGATAGTGTTATTATTCTTCTTTTAAAGAGCAAGCACAGCAAAGTACTGCTAGTACGCTTCCCTTTGTAGCCATATATTGTGATACAGCAATGAGAAAACAACTGCCCAGTTTGTGTCACACAGGGATCAATTTATGGGGCTGTGTCACCCTGCAAAGGGAAAGCTCTGTAGATGTTTGTAGGAGGTTGGTAAGGATGACATGCTCAGGTGGTTTAAGTTCCATTTAAGTGATGATGACTCAACGCAGCGATTTGAAATATGCAGACACTGTTGCCGACTTGTTGGAACAAGGCACTTGACAATGCAGTTTCCCTTTCAGGAACAGGTTGAGGTAGCGTTCTGGTGAAACATCTGCCACTGATTTTTGAGTAAATCCTGATGCCTGGATTTGCTAGAGARTGTTCTGTTGCTGGGTGCTTGGGTTACAATTATCCTGTAAAGGGCAGCTTCAGTGYGGACAGGTTTGAAACAGCCGTGGTTTCGGTATTCCAACAGTCCCTGCTAATAACCTGCTGTGTCAGCATTTCTTGTGTGAGGAGCTCAGAGCAACCGGTTCATTTCACAACCACCACCTGTGATGTTCATTGATATGCATATATTTGTATTTACTAGATCTACTTGTACTTAACTACGTTTATTCATATTTTTCAGGMAAGCCAAAAGAATTGCACAGATGTTTAATTTCTAAATAAACTGTTTACTAACTGCAGATATTTTCGTGTCCAAGCTATCAATTTGAGAGACTGTGGACATGATTTTCAGACAAGTTGTGTGCAAGCCTTCTTGCTAAGGAATGTGAATGTCAGCTGTACCATCAAACTGCTTATGCTAATCTGATTAACCAAAACTGTTTCCATAAAATACGCACTGACCAGGGATATGTTTCACAAAAAAAGGGTGCTTGCACTAGAGAATGAGTTGGGCTAGCACTAAAACATTCGCACTGCCTCTTTCTATTGGTCTTCTAAATGACTGTGGTCATTTCACTTTTTGAGTCATTTCACCTTTYGCTGACACAGTTTTCTCACCTGTGAAACAGAGATGCTGGTACTGACATCGCTGGTAAAAGATCTTTGAAACATTGCAACAGCAACAGTGACATTTAGGCACTAGGAAGAAAAGAGCTCTGTGTTTGCAGCAGGCCTGGCATCACGAGTGCTGCAGCTCACAGCTGGAGTATGAGATATCAAAAAGGACATATAGGGATAATATCAGCAGATACCACAAATGCCTTCAATTCACTAGGTCTTAAAAAAATCCCTAGAGCCCAGGCAAATTAATTTTTCTCCTTGTGAAATGTAAATCTTCCCCAAACAGAGGCATGAGSTTTTTCCTGCCTATGCAAATATATTTGGGCAGCATCAGGTCCAGGGGACCTTATGGGATTGCAGAATTACTGGGCTTGGGTAGTCCTTTTGCTGGAAGCAAGTGTTTATCATACAAGTTGCCACTAGACATAAACATCCGAARGACCTTTGGTCCTGCATTAGCACAAGTTAAAGCTCTAACCTAACCTCGCAATGCTGCTGTACAACAAAGACAAGCTGAAATAAATTCCCTACAGACACACAGAAAATGTGCTCCAGCTGTAACCCACCTCGTCTGCTTTCCATTCRTGCCCTCAAACCCCATATTCCATGGTTTTAGACATCCATCATCCATTATCTGAAGAGCAGATGAATTTATTGAAAAATTAAAGCAAATTAATACAGCAGATCGCTGTTTTAGCAATGCTTTTCTTTTTTCCAAAAAAACTGCATTTGTGTGAATTCCTCTGCTCCTGAAAGATTCTCAATTAATTATAAAACATTACTGCAAATAGAAAATTTTAAAATGGCACCTTACCATCTTTAATMCCCATCAAGCATAAGTATAGAATTTTTATTAACATAAGGAGAAAAMCTTGAATACATGTCTATTGTTAGAAACAAAGCTGAAATTACTCTGTCCCCAACAGCTTTTCTTGTTGGATTGAACSCCACCAATTAAAAGCTGTGTTTAAAATATTTTTTACTAGTTTTGATCATTTTTTATCACATAGCTACATTTTTTCTTTAATTTTATCTTTAAAAATAAAAGAGTATCAGGAAAAACACACAGTTTTGATTCAGATGTAGTTCTGGTAATTTTTTTCTCTTACATTAAGTAAATGCAGAAACATTTATTTGTACACTTCTCCAAAGTAGGGATGGGGACATTTGCAGGGAGAAGGGGTTATTTGACTTAGGTTGCTTTTTGTGTTTTGCTTTTTGGTGTGTGTGTTTTTTTGTTGTTTTTTTTTAAAGCAGAAAACAATTGGCAGATTGCACATTTAAAAATAAGCTGTAAAAAAAAAAAAAACCAACTGAGTTCCTGACAACTCCTCCAGCCCAGGAAGTATTAAAGAGAGAGCTCATTATTGCCCCAGCTGTGGCTGAGGAGCCAATTTGAAACAGCTGTACTGAAAACCCTCCTGATATTAGCAGCTGGGTACGCCCCAGGGAGCTTTAGAGACTGTTTGGAGTGCAGCTTTACAAGTGTCTCAAGACTGTGGGCTCTGGTTTTGGATCTGCTCTTATCCCAGGAGCCTGTCCTCAGTCCTCCAGGTAAGGAGCACAGCCTGCATTGCACTGGGGACAGTAACAGTAGGGGATATAAACAGAGAGCTTTTTGACTGATTTCTAAATTTAAATAAGTAGCAATGTGTGGGTTTGAGTCTTAGAAATCTTCTCAAAGTTTTGTTGTAAATCCTGAGGAAGCTCTCTTTTGCGTCTTGGCTTAAGCTATTGGGTTTTATAGCTTAAAACTCTTGTTTTGGTTCTCTGTGGAGGYGTCATGAGTGATGGTGGGCAGCTGTGTATATGGCCCAGTGAGACCGTGGCTGTGCTGTGGGGAACACCAACCTCCCCTCCCCCCAAATCCAATGGGCAGTGACGGTGCACAGACTACTGCATTAGGTGAAATCAGGTTGATGCTTTATAAGTGGTTTAAGCCTTATGAATGTAGACATCTTTCAATGGCTAAAAAACCTGGCACTTGACTTAAGTGATTAAGATCTCAAGCACTCTGATTTGAAAGGGAAAGCTTTTTAGTGTGAAATGCTTAGCAGTGCTCTGACTTCACAATATCTTATGTTACCTTGCTGTGCTTGTTGAACAGCCCCTTGTGGTCCTGGCATAAGGATAATGGGATTGTTCTAGGGAGCTGCTCAGGTTTGCTGTCAGAGGTGATTAAAAACAGCTAAACAGCTGGAACATGCTTTGCTGGTTTCGTGGGAGATGTACCCTGCGTGTTTCCACAGCTGCATTTCCTTCCTATGCCTGAAGTCTTTAAAGTGCAGAGTTCTCCCAGAGCCTAAAGGTCCATGGGGCATGGCAGCAAAGGCTCAGTTGGGGCTGCAGCATGGTGGGGTGGGGGCAGATGGGCAGCTCCTGCCTGCTGCACCAGGGAAGTGCTTGTAGGACAGTCTAGGTGCTCCCCAAACCTGCAAGTTTGCATCTGAAGATGTGAGGGTGAGGAGAATGCCAGAACTCTTAACGGAGGGCAYACAAGGGGGAAGACCCCAAACCAAAAGCAACCTGAATGCCCAGTCTGTGACTCTTGCACTAAGACAGCACACAGTGCTGCGAGATCAATCCAAAAACCAAGCAGTGCCAGGATATTTCCACTTGTGTTCAGTGGAGGGTGATAAGGCCTGTGGGAAGAGGGAGCAAACTGGTAATATTGGGAAGTGATTACAACAATAGCAAAATGCACAAATTCATTTCTCCTGCCTTTCACTGGTTAAATGAAAAAGCTGGGTTGTTACGGGGAGAAAATTAGCAAGTRCTTGATCTTTAGTTTTAACTTCTACGTGTTTTAGGTTTTTTTCTAGCACTTTTTGTTTTTCAAATCTGATAAAAGATTCTGGAAAAGAGTGTGCCCGTGCCTGACAGCTGTGTTTGATGATATAGTGTCCTCTGTCCACTTATTTCTATACAAATATCTGCATTTTCTTTAAGAAGCATGTTTTTCTGAGCTTCCACCTCCTCCCTTTTCCCACTCAGTTACATGACTGACACTTTTGCCATGACAAATCCATGAGTGTCTTAAAAATTTACCATGAAAACCCTGGAGCTTTAATTATTGTGCATTTACATAATTAGTGCAAATACATGCAATTACCATGTGTACCTACACAATTACCAGCTACAATGATGTACTAACAATCCTTATTAAACTTTAGTGGGGGAGGGACGCACTGATTGTATGCACAAGCAACATCTGCACTACAGTCTTTCTTTTCCTTGCACTTACTTGAAATAGCCGGGAGTGTTTGAGGAGGGGGGGGTTGGTATGCTGAAAGCAGTGACATACAGAAAGTAGGTCAATAAGCTGTCCAAATTAGAGTTCTAGTGAGATGAAAATACAAGACATACTTCCAGCAATATTTACAGGATGCCATAGCTTCTGAAGTTTGTGCAATGCTGACAAGTCTTGATTACCTATGGGTTAATTACCCAAATTGTGATGTAACCGTGCTGCATCAGTAGCCATATCCTCTATCACATCTGTAGTTCACCTGAATGGAGTTTCCAAATTTCTCTCACATCTGCACTCTTCCTCCAGTTACAAGTGTCAGCATGACTGGAGTGCTCATGACATGCCCCTTGGCTGCTATGTCAAGCTGAATGTCTACTACTGGGGAAAAAAAGTGTTTCCAAATTACTTAATTATATTATTTATCTTAATTAATCTTTGAATTATCATGAGGGGAATTTCAGCTCATGAATGTTTTTTCTTGCAAAACACAGGCTTCCTTTATTATAGAAAGTATTTAACATAAATATCCCAAGCATTAGAAAGCCTGCTAATTCCGTYGTTCTCTGGACTTTTCTGTTCTCTAGGAATTTCAGTGGCCTTCTACTTTCCTTGGCTACATACAATAAAACACAGCAAATGATGCATTAGGGACCACACCTCTTCCTGTTGTGCTCAGTTTTGCACTTATTCTCCTATTCAGCTGTAAGGAATTTGTTGCCTGTGGTACTTTAGCAAGAGAGCCTTATTACGAAATTCTTCACTGCTCCTTCTGCCCTGTGTAGTCCCCCAGAATAGGAAAATAATCTGCTGGTTTTTTGTTTTGTTTCCTACACTTCATGGACCACAGATCAAGCCTTCATGGTCTCTTGTGACACTTGCACATATGCCTCTGGAGAGTACAGCCCCACACAAGAGAGTGGGGTTTGGTTTGGTTCTGTTTTTCACCTCTTCTTAGACGTAGAAAACCATACTCTTTGYTAAAGCAGCGAAAAAGGGAGAGGCTAATTGTTACTGCTAAATGCAATAAAGCAATACTTTGGTCTCTCAGGCATGTTTTATGACCAATATGGCAGTTACTGAATAAAATCCCATGCTCCAGAATATTTATGTATGTAAATAACTTATTATTTATTCATATTTTATGAATTTAATTTTTTATTTTTCTAAAATTGTATTARCCAACCCTTGTGGTAATAAATACAGTTGGTTAGGAAAAAAATAGATTATGCTGCATGCTAAGTTGGAGGACCCATTGAGAATCAAGTCCTAAGTGTGCTTAAGGCTCCATTTTATTTAGCAYGACTAGCCGTGTTGCAAAGCATTACAGCATCCTTGCAAGCTCAGTGTCTGATAGGAAGCACTTCTCACTGTCTTGAGAGTAACATCTTATTTTACTGTTGTTTGCTCTCCTTTCATGTTGTCAYCCTAGCTAGATTAGGCTAAAATCTTTCACAGAAACTCAGACCAGAGCTGAACCCAAGTTTTCCACTTGGTGCTGGTGTTATTTGTAATTTGTGTCTCCTGGCTGCATCATAAAAACTGAAGAGAATGGGAGAAATAAGTCCAACTTTGGCTGTGACATTCATGTYCTACACATAGTTTAATTTGTTGCTCTTTAAATCTCATTAACTTTCTCCATTAAAATTCAGTGAGCCTAGACTAAGACCTGCTTCCTGAAAAAATCTGGCATTTTGTAGGTAGTCAGATGATAGAAAGATGGAGTAGTATTTCSTATGCCCTCTACAAAATGGGAATCCACACTGTGAACATCTCAGTTCACACACCAAATGTTCTCAAGGTAGCTGTAGGCCYGGGTTTACATAAGGTTATCTGATCGCATTATATGAGTGGATTAAAAATAAGATCCTGATGTTTGYGGTCATTCAAAATCCTTGGGTATTWTTTTTGTTATGATGTTGTGCATTTCACACTGGCCACCTTCCAGCTCTGCAAGTTATATTCTGCTTGAATGCATTCCCCTGAGTTTCAGCTTGGATAAGGTTTTGTTTTCTTTTTTACTTTTTCTCCTGAAACTGTAATAGTATAGTTTGAAAAGCATTTAATAACTACAAAAGTGACTACAGTCCCTATTTACCCATCTCAGTTGCAATGTTTAGGAATTATTAGCTTTAAGGTTTGGATGAGTCAAGTGACTTCAGCCCAGACCAAATTTTTGATTTGAGATTTCTCAAAGTTGAGATGTGCTTGGTTTTTAAATTTGGACTTGGATTTGGCTCTAACAGGGCAGTGCCTTTATCTTCTTAAGAAGGCAAGATTGCATGCTCAGGGGTACCTAATGTTTATGTCCCYATAAAAGCATCCTCTTGGCACTACATAAACAGCATGTTTACAATGCTCCATTTCCTCAGCTCTCACACGTTAAGTTCCTTTTCAGTATGTCATACATGGCATGCCTTGTCTTCTTATCCTTTCAGCTGTTTTTTTAAGATGTACATTTGAGTCTTGAAGGCTTAAATCCTGGTTTTCGGTGTTATCTTCCTATGTAATGTTTAAAGGCTTTATTCATCCATACCAGAACACCGGTATAAGTAGAGGCCTGGTTCAGAGAGAATGACTGCAAAAAAGATGTGTCAATTAAAATCCAATAAAAGACAAGGTGTGTATCCTTAGAGACTAAAAAAATGTCTCATTGATGCTTCTTGTCTTGCCTGTTGCATGGAAACTCGTCTGGAGGAATCCAGTCCCTCATTTGAGTCACAAATGTCTCTGTGACTTAGGCAGTGTAGGTTGAGGAGGAYCAAAGCATGAAATTTAAGACAATATGCAAATGTTTTCAGGCCTCAAAAGGAAAAGGGAACAGAAAAAAGAAAAAGTCCAAACCTCCAGCTACTTTCCTTTTCATGTCTTGTAATTGTTTTCAATTTGTTTTTCTCAGTAAAATTGTTCACTTTTTCCTCTAGGACCCCAGTTGCATAACTGCAAATTTTCTTAATGTCTTTGCATAGCAGTTTCATCTCTAATTTATGAATCCAAATAAATGCTGTTTTCTTTCCCATAATATTAACGAAAAGACAAAAATGGACATAGTGTCACTTTCTCATATGTGCAGTGTGATGTGTACAGCCTGAATGCAGCCTCAYTGAAAGTAAATCTCACTTGCACACAGGTGTAATTTTGCTGCATCCAGTAGTGTTATTTCTGGAACTCTTTGCAGTTGCTATATCAGAAGAAAAATAATTCTAAACTTCAGTACAACTATTGATCAGAGTAAGCATTTGCTTGAGCTAAACCCATGGGTTATGACAGAAGATCAGAAATTTGTGCTGATGGACACATAGTTCCATGAGGGCTCAGATTTCTGAATATGTGTACCTGGGGAGCATCAGGTGTGGYGCTGTGAGTGTGACTGTAGCAAACGGCCACCAGAAAAGCAATGCTGATGTCAACCTGTTATGAAATCAGCACTGATCCCAGGCAGACTTTTGTGCATACTGTGCACTTGCGGTCCATGCTGGGCTTACTTGAGTGAGCTCCTAGCCTAGGGAGCCTAGTTACTCGTGGCAGTAGCACCCAATAGCTCAGTGTGGACTTGGGATCTAAGCATTCTCTCCCCCGCTTTGGCCTCCCTGGTCTGTACTTAATCCTACGCTCCGAAAAAAGCTGCATTGATAGCAGTTACCTGATGAAATTTGTATACACGAGTAACCTGGATATGTCTAGACACAATGTCTACATGCCATCTCAATCAATCCCATTTTCATTACGGTACAGGATGAATTATGATAGCAGCAAAACCTAATTTGAACTGCAGCTGAAGAGGGTAAGGGGGGGGCGTGATATTCTGGTTTATCATACAATCCTCCAGAGAAAAGAGTTCAGATCTGTCTTAGGTTATATAACAGAAATGAGGTTAGCAGATTTGGTCTAATCCCTCGTGGACAGGCCCACCACAGAGCATGGAATAATGTGGATAACTGTCTGTCTGCCTGCTTGCTGACAGCTTTGCTACTGCAGCAGCAGAGCGCTGTTAAGCCAGGATCCCAGATCAGGCACCGAGGCTTGTGCAGCCTCTGTTTTAAAAGCTGTTCCAAGAACTCTCGGTCTCCGATTTGTTGAGAACATGAAGAGCAGCCTGGTCTCTCYGAACAAACAAAAAGAGCCTGATCCTTTGTCATTTTGTGAATACTGTTTTTGCTTGGCTCTGACATTGCAACAGAGTCAGACAATTAGGCTGATCGGCCTAATTGAAAACTTTGTTTAGAGGGGTGTTCTTGGGGCAACACTGAATACCYAAAGCCAACTCTGCCATACATGCAAACTCCTAGCTCTTTTCTTCAGTCCAACTGACCAGTCTACACTTTATGCYACAGCAGGCAATTGGCAGTGAATTGGAGCAGCTATAAAAGTTCTTTGTAGTGGATTAGCTTGGTCCCTGGCTGAAAAAAAGCACATCAACATGCATTAGTGGCACCTTTCTCAATTCATGAATCATATCAGCACCGGTCAGAGAAAACTAAGGCTCTCCTAATCCTCAGGGAAACAATTTAATTTACAAACAAACTGATAACTACACTAGATAAATGGCTGCAGCCACTTTTGGGGCAAAACTTTGTGGGTGACCAACACATCCTAAGGAGGAAATGGGGAATGTCTCCTGAGACTGTTGAGGTGAAGGGTTCTGTGTGGGCAGGTGTAGCTGTTGGGATGTGGCCGTGACACCACTTAACACATGCTGTCACTGCAGTGCTGGCTGAGCTCAAATGACTGCAAGTGGCAAAGGCTGCTAGGCTTTTGCACATCCCTTGTGAACAGGTATCACTTCCAACCCCTTTGGTGCCTCTGAATAGTGTGTGGCAAACCCCCRTTTAGTAGAGGCAGGTTCAGAGAGCACAATGGCACCTGCTAAATCACTACAATGATTTCCTGCAAGACCTTTACTTTCCTAGCCACGTACTGTATTGATCAGGCAACCTGGTTTCTGAAACAAGGCAGGGTGATGCAGCTGGTAAATCCTGCATGATGTGCTTCATGTGGAACAGTCCTCAGAAAAACTACAAAAACTTGAAAAAGTGTATCTGTGTTTACCACATCTGTTTTCAGCCTGGATGGTACTAGGGGAAGTCGTGCTTATAGTGGACAGGTTTTGCAACCTTGTAACAGTGCTGCTGCATAGATAAAGGTTGAAYTTCCTAATCTTCGATTTCTCTAAGATGCTTTCAAGAAAAAAAGCGTGGAAACCTATTGCTTTGACTTTGCCCRTGTCCAAGACAAAAGTTTTGATACATTAGAATGATATTAATTGCAAATTAATACTTAAGGCATGATATCCTAACATCAGTGTGATTATGAGGAGATTTCTATTGCTTCAGTGTATTGCTGCATCTCTACAGGGCCCTTTTAGGTTACCTAAAAGGCTGGGGTTTTTTTCTGCGCCTGTTTCAATCACAGACATCCAATGCTGAGGAGTGAAACGGGCTGCATTGACTGGACAGCATCCACTGTTTAAGTCTGTGGACTACAGGTTACAGTCACGGGAGCTGCTGTGCCTCGGGGAGGAGGGCAGCGCACCGCGACACGGGAGAGGCGAGGGGTCACTGTGCTAGTGAGCAGAAGCCGAACAGGCTGGAAGCGCTCAGCTCCTGGCCCCCGAGGGCCCGGACCTTTGGCGAAWGCACAGCCTGCACGGGTAACAGGGCTCGTACGTGCGGCCGGGCCAGCGGGCCCTCAGGCCCCGAGCGCGGCCCGCACACAGCCGGCGGCCCGCCCTGCCCGCAGCGCCGCAGGGAGCCGGCCCAGCGCTCCCGCCCCAGCGGCCGCCGCGTCTTCCGGGCGGCTGCAGGCAGCGATGAGGGCGGCGGAGGGAGGGAGAGAGGGAGGGAAGGAGCCGTGACACGGAGAATCGCCTCCGCTCCCCGTCCGAGCGCGCAGTGCCGGAGGGACCCGCCGGCGGCCGGGGGATGCAAGGCGGGGGCCCGGTCTAGGCACCCTCCCTTCCATCCCCGGGCCGGCGCGGGGCCCCGGCAGCGCCCCGTGCGCCTTTAAGGGGCGGCGGGCGGGCGGGCTGGCAGCGGCATTGTTCCCTGACGTCACCGCAGCCTGTGCGGCGGCGGCGGCGGCGGCTGCTCTCAAACTTGCCTTTGTTATTCGGCGCTCCCCGGCTGACACCGCGGCCGCTCGCAAAACGCGGAGCCGGAGCCSGCCGGAGCGGCGGGACGCGCCGCCCGCCAGCCGCTGGCCACCCCCGCCGGGGCACTGCTCGCCCGGGGCTCTCCCCGCGCCGCCGGGGGGCGGGCAGCGCCGCTCTGTCTCCGCGCTGGGGGCGGCGGCGGGCGCGGTGTCCGCAGGACCCCCTCCCTGCGCCCCGAGGCGATCGGGGGGCTGCTGCAGGCACGGGGAGATCGGCAGGAAATGGGGTCTTTTTTCGGGGGAAGCCACGAAGGCGTAAATGAGCGGGGCGGGGGCCGCGCCGGGGGCACTGCCCTCGGGGGGCGGGCGGGTGCTGTAGCCCTGCTGCCGCCGGCCCCGCGCAAATCAGCGCGTCCAGCGGCGGCGGAGGGGGCAGCCCCGCGGGGGGACCGCCGTGGACAGCGGCCGTAGTGCTCCGTTGCTCCACGCAGCTGGGAAAAAAAAAAAAAGACACAAAAAAAATAGACAATCCTCCCCCTTCCCCGAGCGATCCGACATCCCTTTACAGTCCCGATCGTTCTCCTCCTCCAACAACAAGACGAATGTGACCAGCGAGAAGCTACACAGTGCTGTTTAAATTGCTTATCTTAATTGCATAATCTAACAAGCCCCGTTGGAGCAGGGATGAATATATTAGGCTTATTAACAACTCATCATAAAATATTGATTGTCCTGGAAGTGTTTTATCAAGGGAAGAGAAGTCGAGGGAGATGTTTTTTAGCAGATCGGTGCTCGTCAGACAAGGACGGTTTCTGCTTATTTTCTCCCTGGAAATCGGGCTGGATTTCCTAAGGAGCACAGGGGAAGAAAAAACAGCAAAGAAAACACGCCCTATTGTTAGCGCCGGGGGCCGCGCTCCGGGCGGCGGGGGGGCCCTGGCCCCTGACCGCTCCCCCCGCGGCGGGGCCGCCTCCTGGGCCCGCCCCCCCGGGCACCGCCGCCCGCCCGGCTTCCCCGGCTGAGCGGGGACCCCCGGGAGAACCCCGCTCCTACCTGGGTGGCGGGAGCTCCGGGCTCTGAAAATAACAGCGGCCCCGAGGGTGGCGGTGGTGGCAATAAATGGAGGGGGTGGGGGGCTAAAGTGCAATAACGGAGCAGCGGGGTGTCTCGGCGTTCCTGTGTAATCCCCCTGCCCGCCCGGTAGTTCCTTCCATGCCCGTAAAAATTCTCTYGTGAAGACGACAGAGACGGAGACACCTCATGCTTGAGAGTGTGTTGGGTCCAGGGTGGTTTTCCCCTATTTAATAATACAAAAACACCGAGGGGAGTATAGATATTCTCCAGCTTTCAGTTTCCAGAGTGGAAGGGTTTCCGAGTGCCTGGTATTCAGGAAGACTAAAACGACAATCCCCGCCTTAAAAGACACTGTAAGACAATATTTGTATTTTAACTCGTATCTAAGATTTTTAACTTGGTGTGATTTGGGGGGGTGTTTGTGTTGCGGGGGGAGAGGGGAAGGGAGAGGGCGAAGGGAAGAACATCCCTGTAGGAGGCAGCTCCCTTTCAGATAGGAATCTGGGACAGATTTTGCCAGCAGCCACAAAGCATGGCCCTTTGGTAATAGAATAGCCAATGTAATTTGACACTTCAACTTGCTGTGCTCTCTGCTAGTTGATTCACTTACTCACCCACTAACATTGAGCTCCTTTTCACTGTCTGTGGGCAAGGGGAAAAAAAAAGGGGGGGTGGGAAGGAAGGAAAAAGAAAGCAGGGGGAGAAGGAAGAAAGGAGGGGAATAAACAAAATAATATATTTAAAAATACCCGAGTAGAGCTGCAAATCAGTTGGGGAAAGAGGATTTTGCCTGCCTTCTTCCTTATTATTTTGCTGCTGCAAGGCTGCTTTGCAATCCGTAGGTAAGTTTCGCGTCTATTTGCGCTCCCTGCTCGCACCTCCCCGTTCGCGGCCGGGCAGGGGTTGCGTCTCGGCGGAGCAGAAACAATGGAACGGCCACGCTGGGGAAATAGGTTTACAGGGAGGGAAAAAAAAGCCCCAACAACATATTTATTCTGCAAGGGGAGAAAATGTGCGGAGACTTCTTAAAGGGGCAGGCTGTCCCCGCCGAGGGCGCGGGGYGAGGGCGGGCGAGGAGCCGCGGAGCGCCGGGGCCCGGCGGTGGGGAAGCGGCTCCAGCCGGGCAGTGCCCTTCCCGGGCCGGCCGCGGGGTCGCGGGGGGACCCGGCCCGGGGCGAACTTGGAGCAGCCGCGGCGTGAGGCGGGAGGGCGTCGGAACCGCCGCAAGCACAAAGGGGGCTGCGGGGGCCGGGGCGGCGGCTGCCCCCGGCCGGGGCGAGCGCCGTCGGGGCGGGCTGGAGCCCCGCCGCGGGGCCGGGACTGCGGCTCGGGGCGTGCGTGCCCGGCTGGCTGTGTGTGCGTGCCCGGCCGCCCGTGCGGGGCTCGGGAGACCCGTGGGGAACCTTGCGCCCGTTCTTCAGGCTCCGGGAAGCTTGCCTGGGTGTAAATTCCTTGTGTCTGGGTTTTGAGAGCCAGTTGGGACCTGGGCCTCTCGCGCCAGGCAGGAGGAAGGAGCAGCCCCCCTCCCTCCCTCTTCCCCTCCCTTCCCCCGGTGCATCTGTCCAGGAAGCCGCCGGGCGGAGGGGAGGGGGCGCGGGGGCAGAGGGTCGGGGGTGCCCTGTCCGGCCCGACCCGGCCGGAGCTCACCCGCCTTTGTGCGAGGGGAGCGGGGGAARCGCTTCCAGGGGCGGCCGGTGGAGCTGCTCGCGGGGAGAGGGGGAATGGCAGACAGTTAAAGACACTTCAGGAATGTAAACATAAAAATAGGAGCCATCCAGCCACGCTCTTGTCCCCCCCACCACCCCCCCGCGGGGCTCGGGATAGCACTCTGGGCTGGCGCGCTAGCGGGGAAGGAGTACGGCAGCCTGAAACGGGGAGGAAGTTGTTACTATAATCGGTGTTTTAGACTGTAAACTTTGTTTTGCACGTGTAAAGTTTAATTTCGGTGCCGCCTCGGAGGCTGCGATGAGAGACACGGGGCGGCGCCTCGGGGGTGCCCCTCSGAGGGCAGCCCCCATCACGGTCTCTGCTGAAGGTGGAAGCTGCCCGGCCGTGGCAGCGTGACCCCCGCACCGCGGCCGAGCCGCTTTTGTCTGGGGTTGCCAGGGTCCCGCTCAGCAGCCCCGGCAGCTGCACGAGCTGGTGCAAATTGCGGCTGCATCGCCAGTTTATCGAGACCGAAGCAAACTTAAGGCGTAGCTCTGCTCTGTCGTCCGATCGTGCGCTGTGTGGATTTTTGTGCTTCAGTTAATAATCTGCAAAAGGCTTAATGGCTCTGTAGTGCCAGAGGAATTGGTTTTCTCCATTTACTTCAGCAGGCCTGAGTGAAGCTGGTGTTCTGACTGCTTTTTTCAATGCATTGACACGAGAGAAGAGGATTTAACTTGGCAGCCTGAACAAATTCTCTATCAAAGGTTTCCTAAGAGACAGTAGGAGTGCTGCGGTGATGAATGACCTGGGATAGTTTTAGGGTGCTACCTATGCAAGCTTTCTTTTAAATATGAAATGGCCATTTAAGGCTCTGAATAAAACTGTGCGCATCAGAAAGGCGACAGGCTTATAAAATTTAAAAGGGCAAAAGCCCATTAATGCTGTGGCAAAGCTTTGGCTCCCAGCTCTGGTTGAGTAGTTCCAACTGTCGTGAAGTGCCAAAGCTTTTAAGGAATCTTTAGCAACAGCTTCTCTCTAGCTGTGGAACGGACCTTGGCCTTGCACACTGGAAGTTTAATGGTGCAATTTCTCCTCCCTAGGCAGGGAAGGAAAGGCGAGGACAGCAGGCAGGTGTGAGGGYACTCGGGATAACCAAGGGGTAAAGCAAAATCAGGTGGGGAAAAAAAAAAAAAAAAAGCTGTATGCTGGAATGTGTGGCTTAAACGACTTACTAGTGGGARCCTATTCAGGTTACGATGCTGGGCCAGTAACATGGCGCAGTGGGTAACTCAAAAATATTACTAGCACCACTAGAAAAGTTTCACAAAGGAATATAGAAAAGCTCAGCACCTTTGGGAGAAGGATTGCTGTGACGAACATTGTTGGTCTTGGATTTGGAGCTCCACTTCCTTGTCTTCACTGGGGAAAATGTACTATGGCATCAATCTTCTCTTGGCGGGGCCTGGTGCAGGTCTGTGAATGCCAGAAGACTCGCTCTGACCTTTTTGTGTTCCAAGCTGAGGATGTTGAAACACCAGCCATCAAACAAAAGAGACATTGAAAGCAAGATCTGCAATGGAGCACGTGTGACTTTGAGGCTAGCTGAGTGCATTTGGTGGCCATTTTCCTCAGTTTGGGGTGGGGAGGAGGAGAARGAAAAGGTCACTTATTTTATAATGAGGTTATGGAAAACCTGACTTGAAGTCCCCTAAATATCCCATAGTTAAGGACTTTTTGTCTTTTTGCCTTTTTAAATGTTGTCTCAAAGTGCCTTGATTTCTGCTCTTTTTACATATGTATTTGTAATTGCTACAGTATAAGAAAAGGATTCTTTTTCCCCATGGGTGCAGGAATTTTGCAGAATCCACTGCATTAAAAGAAGAAGCTTTAAAAAAAAAAAGTGTCTTTAGGATTATGTTTCAAAACAATGAAGAATTTCCTGGGATTGAATTGACAGACTGTGATTTTTATCTACTCAAGATAACACTACTTCGAAAGGTGGCTGATTTCAAGATTGTTCTGTAAATTGTAATTTWAATTTACTTTGGGCTTTCCGAATTTAAAAAGTATGCCCTYGGGACCAATTGATATAGGTATCTAACCTGCCAATTACAGTCATGTCAACATGGACAGATGCTTTTATTGTTTGCATTGTTTACAGTTCACAATACCTTAAATAAACGTTGATCATRATTAGAAACAATAATTGAGTCTGTGGCAAAGGATCAATGAAAACTTTGTTTCAGGAAAGAAGTGAGTTGCTGTGTATATGTACAGAGAATGTTTTGTGCTCTCTGAGATGAAATAAAACTGCAATCTTACTATGGCATACAATTCTATTTTTAGAATATTTTAGGAAACCCACAAAAGGTGATGAATCAGTTTTTGCAGCATCTGAATTATTTCTCCTGTACAAGGCATGGAAAGGCAAGGCTCTGTAGCATAGTTCCATTCATAACTTTTCTTGGGAGCTGCTTGCCCTTTGCCCCAAATCTCTTCCACTTTTATGGGCTCCAAAGGTTTTCTGTTGGACACAAAAAAAAAAAAAAAAAAAAAAAAAAAAAAAAAAAAAAAAAAGCCAAACCAACACCCCAAACCCTCATAAATGGCAGTTACATCACTGATACTGTAGTTGGAGACAATGTTGGCTGGGTTTTAGCAACTTGATGTTTGTACTAGCAGCCTGCAAAGCCTGGTTTCTCTCCTGAAAAGGAAGAAAAACAGATCTGAGAAAGGAAAAWGAGTTGGAATTCCTTTTGTTTTCCACGGTCTTGTTGATACGTTTCAGAACAACAGGGATCYAGCCTTTTTCCAGTCGCACAGAAGATAATGTGACTGTGAGAAATGGAGGCAGTGGCTGGCCAGGAACTCGTGGTGCCTGCTGTWCTGCCCTAACAACGTGGGTGATCAAATGCTGCAGGAGGTGTGAGCTTGGATTGTTATGGCTTTACCTGGGAAGCCTGTTTCTCATAAATAAGTGGGACTGCAGTTAATGCCTGTGGTAGCAAATTTGACCACTATGCAATTGGCTGATTTGTTCACTCCTAGTTAGACCAATTTTTGTGAAATTCTATCTTTTATTACAGGAAAGCACCAAGAATATTGCTGAAAAGCTTTAGAGTTGGTTTATGCTTGTTGCTGTCAACTGCCTCTTGTGGGACAAGCAGCACAAGCCCTCTTTGTCGATTTAGGTGTGTTTTATGGGAAAACACAGTAAACAACGTGTCAATATAGACCACCACACATAGACTTCCTGCTCAGATATTGTATCTTCCTTT
Organism: Malurus melanocephalus; assembly: GCF_030028575.1. Lineage (NCBI taxonomy): Eukaryota > Metazoa > Chordata > Aves > Passeriformes > Maluridae > Malurus > Malurus melanocephalus. The sequence continues at coordinate 1,363,483 of NW_026623281.1, forward strand.
CTCTCAACTCATGTCCTCACTCAAAGCGTGTGTAATCTGTCCTGCTGATGACAAGGTGACGCTGTCAGTGGTATTAAAAATAATTTCTGTTTTAAAATGGTGTCTGGCTTAAAAACAAAAGGTTATTTTGCCATATTGATTTGTTCGTCCCCCCTTCTTACTATAAAGCAGAACATTCTTAAGTAGTAATTTCCAATTTCATTATTTCCATTGGGTTTCACATGATTCTTAACATTCAGCTTGGCTAGTGTTATAATATTTTAAAGAGAATATAGGCTGTTAGTGAAATGTCCAAGCAATGAGTTGTAATGGATCTTTACAGCTAGACTGTTGGAGGCAGTAGTGTATTATGAGAGTAGGAGATGGTGTTACACTTGTTACATGTTATTTTTGGTTCTAATAGTTTAAGATACACTGAAGTCGACATTGCCTGCAAAGATGAAGTTTCCTGGCTTCGGTACAATGCCTCTGCCCTTCCCTTTATGGAGCAGGGCAAATTTCTATGGGTATTAGGTATCCAGTAGAAAAAGCAAAGTTGTTCTTAGACAAAATCACTTTGAATCTAATTTCTCCTGTAAGTGTCAATAGAAATCAAGTTAGTCCACTGGGAATGACTCATTCTTTAAAAGAACTTGTCCTTCTTAAGGCTCACATAGATGATGGCTCGTTCTGGAATACATATAGTTTCCTTCGGTTGCTTATACATTTTAGTTTTGTAGCAGAGGACAGAGGAATTAATTTGTACTCCTGTAGTGAATCCTGCAACAGCCAAGCAGTCCTTTCSAGTGGGTGATGGTTGATGCATTTTGAAATAAGATTTGGGATCTAGTGAAATATCTAAGCTTGAAAAGAGACTTTTGTCCTTTGCACAGACAGTTCARTAGATCAAGCTGGTTTGTATGTTGTCTAGTGTACTAATACTGGGGTGGTCACATACAGCTTATCACAGTGACATTCCATTAACATAAATGTGGGAAGCATATGCCCTGGTTGGTAATCCAGAGTTTGTTTTGACTCTGCAGACCAGCTTTGACTTGATTCCCAAAGTGAAGCAGGAAGGCTCCTGGCTCAATACCAGGCAGGAGGACGGAGGATAAGAAATTGCTCAAAACCCAATACTATGCACAGTGCTACAAATCTGTGGAAACTTCGTAGAGGTGTGGGGTTTTATTACCTCCTCATTGTTAGTTTATATAAGAGGTTTCTTATTAATTTTTTGTTTGTTTGTCTTGGCTTATATGTCAGTGGATGGTGGAGACCTGATTTATAACTCATGTCCTCATGCTAAGACATCCTCCTTCARTCCTGTGAAACCTATTCAGGCAATCCTCCAGCTGCCTGATCCATGGTCAGATGTGTTACCCTCTCCCTCTAGGGCCCTATGCCAGTTTTTTGGTAGTCAGTATTGGCTCTGAGCAGAGAGGGACTGTGGTTGTCGTAAGCCTTTTTATTTCCAGGGAAAAGCAGCACTGCTGTGGGCCTGGCTTCAGAAAGGAGAACAACTCTAACAAGTTGATAATACATACGTGTTGTCAAAGATAGCACAAGAATGAAAACCACAGAATTGATGTCATGCAAAACCACTATTGAAATTGTTTGGTGTCTTGATTTGGTTTTCTTCAAATCTTGTTCTCATGTTCTCAGCTCTACCTGGTAACTGGTAAACTCTTCTGGTGACTTGGTTTAGTAGTGAGTTAATGCCAGATAACATTAACTAGAGAATACTGACTGCTTGATCTAATGCACGACGGCGGGGAAAGTCCCTCGTTCATATGGCAACTCTTTGTGCTGTGAAATACCATTTGTCATCTTTGCTGACTAGGTAAAAACATATGTTTGGAGAGTAAGAGAAAACGCAATACTTTGACAAGTAAGTGTTGTCTTTTGGATTCWTGTAGTTTTTCATTCCTTTGAGATTTCAGGGCTCTGATGACTGACTGGCTAGCACAGTGAATGGTATCTGTCCGAGAGATTTCTAGATAGTCTCATAACTAATCAGAAAGCATTATTTATTGGGACTKTAGTGACATAGATATATGACAGAATAGTAGGGGCCTTCAATTGGCCATTTAGTAGCAAAAACAGTTCCCTTGATATGTATCTGCTTGTTTCTTGGCTACATTCCTGATTCCCTCGGAGAACAGTGGAGTCTTTTAGGCTGCTCTGAAATACACACTTCTGTGTCACCATCAGCAAGTTCTCTAGCGCAGGTTTCTCTTCTCGTGTTTTTGCACACCCATTGCAAAAACAGATGAACTGATCTAGTACTGGTTTACTGTGTAAGTAAGGGCACCATGGGATGAGGGAGAAGTGCAGAACAGTGTCAAGGCTGACACTGCTGGTTGTTGGTGCTTGAAAGGGTTTGAAATTTGGCTTCCCTGGAAATTGTCTGGCCTCACACTGACAAAGAGGGTTTCCTTAGTCTACCTCACCAAAGGTGATGTGTTTTTATTACTTTGTTTTTTTATGAAACTCAGACCCTTCCCCTGTTCTGTTCTCGTGGACATGATTGTTGTTCAGCAGCCACCTGCTAGATGGGCATTCTCCAGCTCAAAGGTTACCATGTGCTTTTRGTTATTTTAGTGGTGCGAGAGTGGGATGCATGAGGGGGAAGAACCCATCATGAGAGGGTTGRGTGACAGGGAGGACAGGCTGGAGCCTTGAGTTGCAGGACCCCCACCCCTCCAACTGTAGCCACTTTCTTGAGGAGTTAAGAGCAGTWCACCAGCCTGCTGTCCTACTGTGTCTGTGCCCAGTTTGAACTGGCCTCCTGCAGCCAGGAGGTGGGATGCCCCCAGAGATAATTCAAAAACAAGAAATACCTTACATGTAATTGCTTTCACATAAACCTTAGTTTTCCTTAATATTGCACATCTCTAAGATCTTTGCTGTTGTAAATGGCAAGAAGAAACCTTAGCATTTTCTTAGAGAATGCATTTGCTTTAAATCCATTGCAAAATACAAGTTCCTGCAGACTATTTTGACAAGTGCTGTTGCTCTTTAATTTTAAAACTATTATATATTCATAGGAGAATGTAAGAGCTATCCCCCCCCCCAAAAAAAAAAAGGCAGGAAAAAAGCTTTAAAGAGCAGTTTTAGAGACTTTGTTGACACTGAGTTCTTGGAAGAGCAGTTTGTTTATACATGTATCCATAGATGAAAGAGAGAAGGATTTATTATCCCACAGGTTTGCAGGGGAAAAGAAGAATGATATGGTTGTCAGGCAGTCTACCCAGTCTCTTAGTGCTCTTCTTGTAAATTCCGTGTTTGTTTAATGCTTATAACTGTTTTCCCAGCAGTGGGATTGCAGAAGTTAACTTGTTTAGAGCTGTTTTACAGCTTGTGTGTAGGTCTCCCTTACAGTAACCCAAGGCTTTCCCCAAACCTTCACAAGTAAAGCTTCTCTTCTCCACTTAGCACAGGTTGATGCATTTTACTTTTTTTTTTTTTTAATTAAAAAAAAAAAAACTGGAATGCTTGTTTTAAAGGACTTCAGGCCAGTGAACTGTTGTCCTATCCATGCTTTTGGGATCCTGACTGTGTGCTCAGTTCACTGTCCTTTATGTATTTTACAAAACCACGAAACCTTACTTTTCTGTTTCACAGAAAATGWTGTTGAGTTGCAGTGGGCACATATGTGCAGTGGATGGCAGTTCTGTGACTGAAAAGGCAAATTCAATGTGTATTGTGCTATCAAGGCTGTTTCTCTGCAAACTAGTGTTCAACTTGCTCACCAGTCCTTTCTTCCTTACTTCTGAAATACCCACTCTGTTACGTCTCACCTGGTGAGACTTAAAGCAGCTTTCAGTCCTGCTTTTAGATGTTTGTTTCAGGAACTGTATTTGAGTCGTTGCTTGTTCTCTCAAGTGTGAGATTTCTCCAGAAATTTACATCACTGTTTTAAAAAGCATTGGGTTGCAGTCCAGCTGGAGTTTGATACCATTAGAGATGAGAGCCTACTAGCTTTCCAAATGAATGCGTAGCTTTGGCTTTTGGCACTGTTGTACTCTGACATGTCTCACATTAAAATCATAACAGTATTATGTAAGGAGAAGTTATTTTGGGTCACTAGCAGAGCCCTCTCAGAGTTGGTTAAATCAGCCTTGCATGTTAAAGCGCTTGGGCTCCATCTTCCTGCTGCAGCTTTTTGGCGATCCAAGCGGTGGGTGGTGTGTCCTTTCCCAGTCGTCTGCCCTGTGCTTTGCTGGGGCTGTGTCGCTGGCTCTGAACCTGCTTCTGCCGCAGCAATTCATGTGGCTGTGGGGAGCCCTGCGAGAGGAAGGGCTTACTCAGCACTGCTCATCGCTGCCTTTCAGTCCCCTTTCACACTCACAGCWGCTTTGAGGTGGGACTGGAAGGAAGGAGAAACTGGGGGGCTCTGTGATCCTGCTGCTCTGTGGCAGTTGGGTCRGAAGGTGGGTACCCAGATGGGCTTCAAACTCCACTAAACCAAGTCCCACCTCTGCCCTGGGCACTTCATTCTTTAGGTGCAACTCAGGAGCCACTGTTTCATTTGGCTTTGTTATTCTTTAGCAAAGGACAAGTGAAAAACCAAGCTGTTTGTGACCAGCAGGAGACAGAGTACAGAATGAATCCAGGGGAGCCTTTGTGATGCTTGTTAATAACAAATACTTAAACCTGGTGTTTAGCGAAGATACAGTTTAGATATGAAAGATGCCATAGTTGGACTCATGTGAGCATTATAAACATTTCCTTTAGACCAATCCTTGCATTCCAAGCGATGCTTGGGTATGAATTGCACATAAAGGGATGGCCATTCAGAGCTTGTTTAGATTGCAGAAGGAATCAGCAACAGGACAGAAGATAAATATTTTAAAACATTTGCATGAAATCGCCGTGTCCTCAAAGTCTGTGTGGCAGGGAGCGCAGAGCTGCTGGACTCCGCTGCCGGTGGCACTGGCTGGAGCTGTGCAGGTTGGGAGCGTGGAAAGGCCCCCTGGGGCACGGACCAGATGGTGCTCGGCGCTGCACAGGCTTGGGCAAAGCAGTTGTTCTTTCTGCAAAGGGCAGGGCTGCGGATGGTTTAGCGGTTCAGAGCTTCTTTGATTAAAATGGGTTCTGAAAATATTTGCAATCATTTTTATTCTAGCTGCATTCATGGCAGATTGTTCTTTTGTGAAGTAACCAGTTGGAAAGCACCTGGGAATGTAGAGTCTGCAGGGGAAAGAAGGACAAGGTGCACGTGGCGACGGTGGCTGCTGCTGGAGGGTTCAGACTGGAGCTTTGAGGAACTGACGGGAGAGAAACAGATGGGTGCCTTCAATTCAGGGCTGYGCTACTTGTCTTATCCTTAAGCAAGGTTGTTTTATCCCCAAATAAATACTGAAAATTTAGGGTTTGTCTGTGGATGTGTCTTTTGTTAATGAATTGGTTCTTGGAACATTTATTTTTAAGACTTTGGCGTGTTTCCTCTTAGCTAGCCTAGAGCATAGCTGCTTGCACAGAGTGGTGGTTGTTGTGCTGCATTCGAGGCCGTGTTTTGTAACCTTTGGCTAATCTCCCTTTGGCGCTGTGGTGGGTCCTTGCAGGCCCCGTGCCACTGGAGTGGTGCACCTAAAGCAGCTCTGTTTGTGTGCCCGGAGCTGGAAGCACCAGGCATATGCAGGTAAACACATTAACGAGCTGAAATGAGGATACAGTCGATGGTAGTCAGGCTGCTATTGTGTGGTGCCCAGGCTCTGCCATGGTGACTAAGACACTGTGATGGTTTCCTTATTGGCCACCATCTGTCTGCTCCTGGCTGGAGCTTCTTGGCTGGCACTCTGCCTTCAGAGAGGGACCAGTGCTGCCACCACACAGCACCCAGTGCAGGGAGGCTGGGGGAAGGAAGGAGGGAACCAYGCATGCCCAGCAGGTTTCTGGTCAGAGGTGTGTGATAACACTTGTTTAATCACTTGGAAACAAAAACCCCAAAACTTCTGAGACAGTGTTTCCGGTGTGTTCTAAAACATTCCGCATCCTAAATGCGTGTATAAATGATTTATTCAATGCATGGTTGGTTGTTTTTTTTTTTTGCAACATCTTTTGTGAAAGAAAATCTTCTATCAATGCCTAATTTTAGCATATTCCTGTTTTGAAAATCTCAATGAAACTTCAGATGTTTCTAGCAGTTTTATGGTGTCATATGAYTTGAAATTCAGATTTAAAACTTTGAATTTGGTCACCCAGAAAGAAACAGCATGTCAGTATGGAGTCTTACTCCTCTTTCTGAAATTGCAACTATGGCCCTCAGTACCTGTTTCTCAATAATGAGAAATGTAAATCAAAAATACTTGTAATGTTGTCAGCATATTGTCCTAGCAATATCCCAGCATATTAAACCATAAAATGAAGAAATAGTGCATAGCCCCTGCCATATGAAAGATAAAGATATGTTAAAGTATATATTTGCTCTAGTCATGCTTCTCAGTGTTCATGAATTTATGCCTTATTTTGCCGTGGAAACTGGCAGCCAACATTACCTGGAAAACCATTTRTAGTAGAAATGAAAGACTGGGGAGTCAAGCTCCCATTTTCACTGTTGCACCCAATTTAGGAAAATTTTGTAGTAAATGAAAGGTAAATGCATACACACCAGTCTCTGCTGTTCTTAATTGTTTAATTAGGCTAAAACCCCCAAAAGGAACACTGAGGAGGCAGGGATTCTTTGGCAGTTGGTCTATTTGTGTTCTTAACGTAAAAATATTTTTAGCATGAGATGCAAAAATATGTACTTTTGTATTGAAGGAGMCTGTTGTTTCCTTTTATTTTAAACCCTGGATGAGAAACAAGATGTCAGACCTATTATAATGCAGCCCAGCAATTAACATATGTTGGTCTGCCTCTGCCAAAGATTTCTTATGAGTAATGCAAGTTGCACAAGTAGAGGAGTCAGGTGGTTTGTCAGTGAAGAATCATACACATGCTTGAGTGATCAGATCCTAGAGACACCATCYGAGGATAGAATGTGGATCTGTGTTTGAATCTAAGAACGATTATAGTTTAAATGACCTCTCAGCTGAGTTACAATGGGGGGGGAGGGGGAAGAAAACAACTTCATCTCCCTCCTTCCCCTGTTGCCAGTGAATATTCTTTTGTCCAGGACTGAGAAAAACAGGGATAATGATTCATGGAGGGAGTTTACCTGTAGTTTTTGGGTTTATGGGGTTTTCTGTGTGGTGGTTGTGAGGGGTGATTTGTTGGATTTTGTTTGGGTTTTTTGTTGTTTGCTTTTGTTYGCTCAATTTCTGAGCGACTGGAATGAGGAATCTCAGGGATGYTTTCAAAAACAAGGATCCTCTGACTGACTTCCAGAGAGTTGTGCATTGCAGTTACATCAGGTGAATGGCAGGTAGTKGGATGCAACTTTTCCATTTGGGGGAACCTTTCACAGCAGACTGGAGTGACTTAGTTAAACTGAAAGTCGTCTCAGTGGTCAACACTAAGATATTTAATCAACATACTGCATGTACTCTCTATACGTATGTTACGTCCACCCGAATGGACACATTCTGCAGTTAAATACAGGAAGAGGGTCAGGGAGTAGAGTAAAAGCTGAAATTAAAAAAAAATCTAAAAGTTTAAAAATATAGGTGAAGTCAGCTTTTGCAGGGTTTATTTTTGTTTTCTTTATAAAGCATATATGACCAATTCTGACCTATTTTCCTAATAAATGTTATGGGAAAACAAATGGTATATTRTGGATTTAAATAACAAGTATTCATGAAATGTGCTGCAATTAGTGTTCTCTCTACAAGGAGATTTTGTTTCTTAACCTGAAAGCAGGCTTTTGCACACCAACTAATGGTTTGATATGGGCTCACAATTGGTGACTACATCTTCTGCACAGCTCTCTCAATGTGACCCCATCATCTTGGTTGAAGGGATTGGAATATGGACATATAATAGGATCAATYAATATCTGTATATATTGCAACTATTAACAACTTAGAAACATCTGAAGCTCTTTGGTGGTTTATCACAATAGTGTAAAACCATAATTTTTTCTACTTAGAGTTGTGTTTTATTTGTAGTTTATGGTTTGAAACTACCTATTCAGCTATAAATCAAGCTTGACTGTGACAGTGATGGCCTTCAGGCTACCTTCTGCTTGTAAATTCACAATTGTTTTTGCCTTGAGTGCCATTTTCAAGCTATGCAGTGTGGATAGTGTTGAATAAAACAACTTCCAATACAGGAGGTGGATTTTGATGCTTAGACTAATGATTAGACTAATTTAAGATTGCMAGCCTTAAAATATTCAGCCATCACAATTTAGGATTATTGAATACTTTAGGATAGTAATAAACTTACATTCTTCTGCAAAATCTGCTTTTAGGACTGTGTTTAGGGTTCATATTTTCAGGTTTTTTCCTGGATCACAAGCACAAACTCATTAAATGAATAGAAATGCTGTTATAATTGGTTCACTTAAGGAGTTGGAGCTTTAGAGTACACATGAAAGTACTATTAGGTTTTGTTCCAGGACTTGTTTCTTACTTTCTGCTGTGTTTTCATGCCATGTTAGGTGGTGGTGGGTCCAATTCACCTGTGGAGATGGTTTGCCACCCTTTCAAAACAGGGTGATGCGATTGGTAGTCAATGCTTACTAACTCCGCTTGCCTGTTTTTCAAATCATCAAGCAACTTGTGGCTTCCAAAAAAAATTAACTAAGTACTGCAGTAGGTTAGAACTTCCGATTTGCAAAACTTTAATATCTAGAGAGCACTGAGATCTCTAAAAGTGAAATTTTTGGATKTAAGATCTGTTTCCCCTTCCACTGTTGTTACTCTAAACTGGGCAGATTCAGCACCTTTGAGGGAAAACTGGAAAACCCGACTAGTCTAAGGGGGAAATAGCTGGCTGAGGAAAATTCATGGTGAGAAAGGTGTAGCTGCATTTACTGCCATATTGACATTTTGGCCATAGAAAGTGAAATCRCTGAATTTATGTTAATATTTATTGYGCATTCAAATACCTGTCGGAAGGCTTTGTGATCTATGGGTACTATTTTTATCTTCATTTACAAATCAGCAGGTGTTCACAGGCCWGTTGGACATCCATCCTTTTGAGGCATTTATGAGTAAACGTTTCTGGCTGTCATAATTTTGGTTGGTCAAGTTCACATTAATTGCTGCACTCTGTGCAGTTGTTCTAACGTTTAAATACTGCCTGTGAGTAGGTTTGATTAAAATTACGTCTCTAGGTGCACACTAAATACCTTTGATACCTCACCTACAAACAACTGTAGAATTGTTGGTGAGAATGACAGCTGCAGGCAATAAATGAGGACAGTAATAGAAGTCTCAGTGCTGGAGAGAGCATCATAAATCATGAGGTGAGAGCAGCGTGTGTGCTGACAAATTGGTGAGCAGCTGCAAACAGCATTTTCCAGGTAAGAATTATTGCACTCGCTCCTGATAACTGCTCAGAAAACACCTSTTCCTTGTATGTGGGCGACTTTGCCCCTGCACAGGTACTCACAGCAGTGTAAGCTGTTGAGCTCTAGTATTTTGCCTGGGAATGGTGTTCTGTGCGGTGTAAGCTACATATTGTACATTGGACCTTGGTTTTCATCCAAGGTGTATTCAAGTGTGAGTTTTCYCTTTCAGGGAGGAAAATCCCCMTGCTTATTGCAGCAGATGAGTTATTTGATTTAGTTTCCTCAGAGACTTTGGAGAAGTCTTCYTGACAGGTGGAGAGAAGGAGATGTATTTGGCTGGGTGTAACAAGCTTGCCTTGTTAGCCCTTGCTGGGTGGAGTTTGCAGGAGGTGCATACGCCTCTTCAAAAAATAAGTGGAAAAAACCTCCAGGCTGGAATGATGCTGTTTAAGTAAGGAAGGTGGTAATCTAGTCACATAGACGGCAATCTTGCTCTTCTGCTATAAGAGAGATGAAAACTATTTTAATGAAATAATGATGGGAAACAGATGGCAAAGAACTAGCAACTGAAATATTTTTTGAACACTAAAAAATAAGTGTCAAACACATGTCCTATGATTTAATTATTGCTAAAAGCATAACGTGTCGGAATATGTTTTAAAATGTTCAAATAATTTTTTATTTATAATTCAACCTTTATCTCCTGGGTTTTGGTTAATCTTGATAAATTAAGGGCTTAGAAGTTTTGATGACTGCTGCCACTTTGCTTGGACCAGTGAATGTGATAACAATGCCCCTCTCCAAAAAGGTTGACAGACTTTATTATGCAGTCTTGGAAGACTACCTTTTTGAATTCCTGTGCTCCTGGTTTGATGTCCACGGTGAGAGAAAAGTAGCTATCACACATGGGTATGTTGGGACTGCAGTGTGGGCAGGGCAGCCCCAGCTGAGGGTGCTGAGTGTCTAGCTCAGGTGTGAGGCTGCCCTGGCTCTGTGCCTTGGGGAGCACAGCTTCAGAATGCAGCACACTGGTAAATCTCAAGCATCCTAAAATGCACTGCCACTGGTGCTGCTGCAGATGTGGCCACAGGCAGTGGTGTCCTGTCCCACTRTGACAGCAGTACTTGAGTATCTGCAAGGAGTTCTTACAGTTTTGCTCTACTGTGCTTAYGGTTAGAATCCAGTTCTCTTTCTCTTGTACTTTGAACTGTTCAGATAAATCGTATAAATAAAAAATCCTTAAGAAACAGCCCTTTAAATAGAATCATTTAAATATCAGATAATTCTGTCCTAATTTACACCCCTTCTCCTGCACTGGGCAGCAGGATTTGATCACTGGATGGAGAGAAGACTTTCAACTTTTTGGAATGTTTTTAGTTCCTTTGATGTGGTTGGTTTTGGTGTTTGTTTATTTGTTTTCTTGTTAAGGTTAATTTTCAGCTGTCTTAGCTATGATTGATACCACTGTCCGTGCCTGCCTGGTTTTCAGGCATCAATGAAAGGAACATGGGGAAATCGGGAACAGCCCAACTAAGCAGGTGGGAGGGCCAGGACCTCCTTTCAGCTCAGCTCAACAGGCTACAGGCCAGGCTGTAACACTTTGTTCTCAGAGTGTCCAGGCACCTTGCGGTTCCCAAAGAACAAAGAGCATTTTCATACACTTYGGAACAGTGCAACAACCTGGTTTTCCAGAAACACTTTTTTCATTCTACAGAATATTCTTCTGGCATTAACAGGTGTACAAGAGAAGCTATTTTTTCTGCGTTTTTATATTTATGTAACTTAGCGAATGTGTTCAGACACTTTCATGTGCTTTTTTGTTCCCTCTTAAGTCCCATTGAACTGAGTACCTCTTACCAGCCTCACTTGATTTAATGTTGAACTTGCTGAAGGGTGCCATTCATTGGCTGGTGGCATGGTGGCTTTTGGAAAATAGGATGGAGAATGTGYAAGTGTGCAGGCTTTGGTGCTAGCAACACAGGGCTTTGACCATGGTGTCCCTGGCATGGCCACAGTCCTGCCCTTTCCCCCCTCCTCTCTGCTCACAGGAACTGCAGAGGGGAAGGTGTGTAGGTGTGCTGGGTCCCGTGGCACTTCTGACTGTCTCCCAAAAGAATAGATAAATTGTGTCCTGGAGGTGGTGCTGACTGTGTGCCACCACCTCAGGGCTCATGGGCATCAGGAAAGGTAGGGTGGCATGGAAGCGAGGGGCCATCACTGCACCATGGTAGGTGGCTTGTATATGGGTCAGCATCTTTTATGGTTTTCCTCATTCACTTCTTCTGGCCAGGAATAAATGATCCCATTAATACCAAGGGAGCAGTACTATGATGCCCAATATGAATGTGCTGCTCTGTGAGAAAGATGGACAATCCCTCTTTCCATCCTGTGGTTTTGTGCTGTCAGGACTACTTAGGCCTCTGGGTTCCCTGCTGCATGTTATTCCTATCCTTATGCTGTGTTAGCATAAATATTTGTGCAGGTGCACAATGAATCAGACTGCTGAAGAGGATGAAAACAAAAAAAAAAAACCCTTTTGTGTTTCTTACATGTTCTTTCCCTAGTCTGCTTCCCCACGTGGCTGCACCAATCACCCATGAGCAGCACACGGGCAGCAGCAGAGTGTTCAGAAGACGAGCTGTGTGGCAGGCCTGGACGCAGCAAAGAGTGCTTTAACTGGCCCTCATGCCTAGGAAAATAAGTCAGATCCACAGACTCACAATTAGAAAATAATAAACACAGCTTATAAATAGATCGGATCGAGTGATTAAAACCACAATATTTTGATTTGCATACACTTGTTTTCCATTAATACAACAGAATCTGTTGCTTGGGGCAGGTGGATTTTCACCAAATTAAAACCTAAATTGCACATGACCTTCCCTACATTGGGCGCCACTTGTCTGTTAGAGCAGCCCCAGGAACTAGTCAGGAATCCTGAAAACAAGAACCAAACCAAGGGAGCTGAGTTCTGCAGGACCATGCCCATGCCCTACTCCAGCAGGTTCCTGCCTAAAGCACTTCATCCACTGTATGATCTTGGGAGGCTGCAGGCCATCTCCCGAAATGTGACCTGAAGAAGTGAAAAGATGCTGGAAGGGCTCAGTCTCCAGTTTGTGGTTGAGAACACTGGGGAAGCATGGCAGGCCCAGGGCTGCCCAGCGCACAGAATTGTCCTCCTGAAGCCTTGCTCCTCCCCRTGCTGTCCTGGGCATGGGAACTCTGGGATTGCTGGAGAACCTGAGCCTTTTAAAACTCCCATGTGCATTCTGTGATGAGGTAGGCAGTATGTGTATCAACTACCACTGAAACCAGCTGTGCTATATSCTGCTGCTTAGTTCCTCCATTCTGGATCAAGTAGCCCCTGCTCTGAGGCTTCTGTTTTGCAGAGGGTGACTCTGGTTTCCATGCACTAAAAGCCTTAATGTGGATCTTGGGAGATACTTTTTTTTTTCCCCTTTGAACAACTTGTTTTTCAACCAAAATGGATTATTTTTCTGTCAAACCAGGTGATGGGGACTTTATACTGTCAGGGAGGAGGTCTCACTGAGCTTGAAGCCCATCCTTCCCTGTGGTTCGTGTGGCTACAGGATACCTCTGTCGGACCTACCTCTGGCAGAAAATGAGCTGTKTGTTGTCACAAAGTGTGCAATAAGATAGAAAGCTAAAACCTGGGAGAGCCAAGCTCCAATTTTGCAGTCCTAAAGTATTCCTGCTAGCATCTGCTCTTCCCACCCTTCCTGGAGGGAGCCAGTAGCTGGTGGGAGACTGCTGTTGGTGCCCGTGCGGGGCAGGCGGTCCCACGCAGGCGGCTCCTTTCCGGGAGCCGTGGCCTTCACTGAGGCCAGCTGGCAGCAGCCCCTGGCTCTGTGCCTCTCYTCTCCCTGCTCAACTTTTGCAGCTTTAGAGCCTCATTTGGGGGCTGAAGTGCTGCAGAAGAAGCTGTGCTACAAGGGTGCCTTTTGCATGGTGTGCCGTCCTGGTAGGGTGGGAGCTCTGGTTGGTGGCTGGAGCTCCTGGACACCATGATGATAAAAATAACCCTTATTATTCAGCTAAGCATGTTGTCTAAATGCTAGTTGTGATTTTAAAGGATTTTTTGTAATGTTTCCTAAGGACCATGCACGCTGTGTTTCTTTGATCTGTATTTTTAGAGGTGTTSTGTTACTCTGAGCGCGGGGGCTGCAGCTCACAGATCAGACCGCAAGTGGCCATATCCCCTTGGGAGYGTGGAATAAATTGCTCTGACTGCTTCGTGGGTGTCGATGAGTTACATCTGTGGGGTGCCTCATGGTCCTGTGGAATTAAATGTTCTCTCTGTTGTTTTGCATGGGTTGGTTATTAAGGGATGCTACCACTCTTCATGCCTTACACAAATCAAGTGCCAGAGCCTCTGTTGACTAGAAATGGATAAACTGGTCATCTTCAGGTATTGGAGAAAATTTCCCCAAATAAAAGCAAGTGAGAACCTTAAACTGGCCACTATTTGTGTCCATTTAACAGTGGACACACTAAGCCATCTCAGTGTAGTATTCTACTGGAACATTTGTAAGACCTGAATCTATCAAGTACATATGTACACAGGTGACCGTGGTCTAGGCTTAGTCCTGATGTTGCAAACAGATTTTGAGTAGATTGCTATTTGGGCTGCCACACAGTATAAACATTTTGATGAAAAAAGTCTTGTTCTTAGACTAGAGTTGATAGATCCATACACAKATGTTCTRTGCAAAACCTTTATTTTWAAAAAGCTYTTAAAAGCTCYRGTTAATTCTTAAATTTTTAAAAAATCAGACTTAGTTTCAGAGCTCAGAGAAGAAATAAGATGACTTACARTTGAAAACAGTAATTGTCAATACCTTCATGTCTCATGTTAATTTTCTTTCCAAATTTTGTTTTTATTAAAAATAGAATTAWTGAAAAATGCTGATTTTTCTTAAAGCAACTGATAAATTAAAATGCCTGAAATAGGTTGCTATTCCAGTGCATGCTATTTCTGAAATTTCTGAAAATTTGGTATTTTCAGATAACATGAAGTGAGACTTCCAAACATCTCCAAATTTTTTGATGTTTTTCAAGTTCATAGAGTATTTCTAGAAATCAAGGGCAAAGATTCATTTTTGCAGGGCTTTTGGTTTTTCTTTYTGTGATTGGTTCTTTTAATTATATTCCAAAACAAATTACCATACTGGAATCTTTCTGTGTGTCAAGATATCAAGAATAACATAGTGTAAGCCTCTTTCATTAATATTCATTGTGATATTTCATAACGGTATCTGTTGAGCAGCACTGATTGAATTTAGAGAAATTGTATTGTTTAAAATCCTTTTCATTAATATATTAAACTCTCATAGCATATTATTGAAATCAGTTTGTACACAGACATTTGATTTTGCATTTCTAGCTTTACCCAAGTTAAGAGACTGTTTGCATCCATTAATGTCATGTCCRGGAAATTGGCACTCAAATTTGATGGGGTGCCGTGTTCTGGTAGCTGTAAGAACTGTATTTCATATTTCAGAAATTATTGGTGAGACTTAAATGTATTACAAATTAATAAAAAGTTATAGAAGATATTGTTTATACTGAAGTACAAAATAAATACTGGATTTTATTCTAAACAGAAAATGGTTTGGGGGATTTTGACTGTTAATGAATCATTCTGCCAGGTTTTGTGGTTTTAAAGCAAAAATGCTTGCACTTCAAAGCATTTACATTTTTTTCTGCCCTATTTCACTATCAAGGGCTACACAAACAGAGGAAACAGGCAGATGAGCTGGTCTATGGGAGGAAACAGTTAAAAGTAGTGAAGCATAAGTGCTATCACACACATAAACAAACCTCTAAAAGTAACGTTCTTATTAACATGATGAACTTACTGGTTTTAAATGTTTCTTATGACTGATGCCAAAGAAGGAAGAGGCATGTATGSTGTTTAAACTGATTGAGCCTTGTTGCAATACTGTTGCAAACTGAGCTGCATGCAGCAATTTATTTTTTCCCCTACTTCCCATCTCTATGCTATGAGTTGATGGGGAAGGTGAAGAGCAGGCTGAGCCCTGCTTTCTGGGAACCAAAGACGTAATGCTCCTCTTCAAATTTGTAGCTCTTCTTTTGTGTCCCTCCAAATTTTACTCATTGTGAACAAAACTTGGATTAAACTAGTAAAAGTTTTAGGGTTTGGTTTAGTTTAGTTTATTTTTAATCCTGAAGCTTTTTAAATGCCCCTGCCTGTRGAGGTCACAGGTTTATTTATCTGTGTGCACACCACTGATGCCACACGAGCTGCCTCGTTACTAGCTCCCATAAGAGCAATTCCAATGTAAATTTTGGTAGGAAGAGAGCAAAATGGGTTTACAGCATCCCTTTAGTACCCACTGAAATTAATCTSCATGAGGTTTAAAATAAGTACACTTGAATATTCAAGTTTCTGTCTAGTTCTTCAATGGTGTTTTTGCAGAATGCTAACCACTTAAAAGCAGCTTGGGGTTTCAGATTTTGGATTTCCCCGTTGTTCCTCCTCTGTTTGCAAGCCAAGACATGCAGGATAGGGATAATGCATGACACTGAGGCAGCAGCTCGTTTCTTTGACCCCAGTCGCTCAAGAACCAGGTGATGTACTGAGCACAGGGGAGGAAAATCAAAGTCACCATCCCATCCTGTAAATATTTATATACATAGTTAAGGTTAGACATAAAAATGTTTTTTTAAACTATGTCAAACTCCTTGCACATAAAGTGCAAGGATAATATTTACATACATAAGAATGTATGTGAATATTTGTAGTCTGGCACCTATTTCAGGTTTTTAAAATATTTAAAGTCMTTTCAAAAATACTTTTGTTTTAATACTGCAAGGCCTTACGCTGCAGTATTAAAGATGTGTTCAGAGAATGCAAACCCGGCCACATGGGTAACTCCTTCCGGCAGCAGCAGGCACGGTAACAGCTCAGTGACCTGCGGGGCGCTTTTGTCTATGTGTTCGGGCTTTCTCTGGCAAGAGTTAAGTGCTCAGTTAGAGGTCAGGAGACTTGGCTTTGGGTCACCGAACTCTAGGCTGTGGTTGTTTGATTCAGCTAATTCTTCCCCTCCAAACTTCTCAAGTAACTTCGAACAGATTGCTTAGACTTYGAGTGCCTGCATGTCCTAGTGATAAAACAGGGGGTTCAATTATTCAATCTTCTCTGGTTGGTGCACAGAAGCTRCTTTTACAGTGCTGCTGTAAGATAAATAATTTGTGAGGTCCCTGGTAATACAGATGTGCAGCTACCTGGAACTGGGAAGGATTGTATTTTTGTAGGCTCTCAAAAGCTTAGCATGTATCAGTCTTTGTCTTGAGAGCTGTGTTTTTTACTTATTTTATTAGCTCCTGGTGTGAAGGAAATGATGTTATCCTAGCAACCTTCTGTCTTCATCTGGGCCTTRAGCGTTTTTCTGGTTTTGTGTGTATGTATACGTGTATGTATTTTCTTAGTAGTGAGTGACTGAAAACATGTGCAAGCCAGCCATGTGCTGATGTTGCACTGACTCCAGCTCTCACCCACCCGCCCACTTTCCTTCCTTCCTTCCTTGGAGAGCTGGCAAACAAATTACGGCCTCAACGTGTGCGCTGCTCAGGCAACGGCCCACTGGGGAAATGCATGGGGGAGAACATTTGGATGCCAGATCAGTGTCTCATTAAGCATTTCTTAGTGTATTTTACAAGTCTGCAGACAAACAGTAGTTAAGACTCAGATGGAGAAAAATTTATATGCTCCCTGCAGGAAAAGGGGGAGGCTGGGGAGTCTGCTGGGGATTGCAGGGCAGTTGCTGYTGCACCCAGGCAAGTCCCACATGGCCATGCAAAGATGCAGTAATGTGCCCTAAAAGCTGATGGGCAGGAGGGGGTTGGTGGCCCTCTTGATGACAGATTTGGAAACGGCAAATTAATTCATTGCTTTCTGCTTTGAGATTAGGTTCAACAGATCCTCCACAAAATGTTGGGGTATATGTGTGGTACAAGTGTGAAATTGGGCTGAATGTAGCCCAGACCTGCTGAATGAATGGTAATTTGCAGTCATGTGGTTGAATCAGATGACTTCAAATGTGTTTTTAAGTGAGGGTTAAAGGAAACATTAAGCTTATGTTTCCTTGTTGCTGTCATTGCTGTTTTACCATATTAGAGTCTTAATGGTAATGTTTCCCTTTCTTTTTCACAAACAAGATGACCTTGGCAGTTAATGACCTGCTTACAGTCTTTGGCATGGCTCTGCCATGGCAGGGGCATTCATCATATTTATTCAGTTATTTCACATTACAAAAGATGCTCGACACAGGCTGTGAGGAGGCAGTAAGCAAAGCACTATAAAGGGACCTTGCACCTAGGAGAAGGAGGAGGGTGCCCCCATTTCAGGGAAGGGGKTCCCTCCTCAGTATAGATGCAGAAGGATCCAGACTCCAGAAAAAGGAACGCAGAAGCTGGGGATGTGGGSTGATTTGGGGTGGGTCTGCCTGTGGACAGCTACAGCCCAGCTGCCTGGCGCTGTGGAGGCAGGGAAGAGCAGCTGGTCCCTCCCAGCATGCTTGGGTGCTTTTTGCTGGGCAGCTGGGAGCTGAATGGCTGCGCTTCAGCGGAGGAAAACTTGTCCCTGAGCACCTGCAGACCATGGCACAGCAACAGGGGCCTGATGGTGGGGAGGGCACATGGACCAGCAGACATGCTGCTGCCTCGTCTGCCCTTAGCAGAGAAATGGTTAAGCGGGGCTGTACATCATCTGCATATTAAAAAAGCCATGAATAAATAATGCTAGGCCATCCTGAGCCASATCACTCTTATGCACTTAATTTTGAGTGTGTTTGGTCTCCACATGCTTGGTGCCATGGTCTGGCCCTGTGTTTTGCAGCCGCAGTGCTTTAGTCAGAAACTTAATGACTAAAACTAAAACCCAGAACTCTTGGGTCTTAGTTTGGTGGCGGTGGGTTTTTTTTGTGAGGGGAGAGGGATAAAACGTTATCTATTTTTTTTTTTAAGAMTCCAGATTAAACATACGAAGAGGTGTTACATGCGAACTGCTGCACTGGTAAGAGTAAGCTGGTGCTTTGGAAAGAATTTCTGACTTTGGAGCAAATAATTTGCTTTGCAGGTTGCTCTGTTGTTTCTTCCCTTGGCTTTGTCTGTGAGCAAAGCTTGGGTGCTGAAGGGTTCCTGTTATGGGTGCTAAAGCCACTGAGGGGACAACGGGGAGGCTGCTTCCCTGTGAGCAGTAATTTTATTTATGTTGGTCTCCTTTCAAACTGTCACAGTAAATCTATTTTCCTTGTCATCTTGTAAATCATTATATAGGATTAGGCCTTTTACCAGCATTTAAGAATTCTGCAGTCATTTTAAGCACTGTCTCCCTCCCAGGCTCAGCCAAGCGATTCCTATTCTTGCTGGTATTCCTCGCTATTTAAATAATGCCGGGCCTGATTAGGAGGAAATGGTCTCTGGAAGGCAACCGACATTTTCAAAAGCGCTGTTCCACAAAGGAGACTTTGAACTGTGCTAAGGCTTTAAAAGTTAAATAATATTTTGAATGTTAGAGTTCTAATGTTTTCCTATTGTCATGGGAGACTTGGATCGAGTCCCAGGATTGTGGTTAACTTTGCCTCCAAGCTTAGGCCTTATTTATTACACTGAGGAGATGAACTTAAGCTACTTCACTTTTTTTTTTTCTTTTTTTCTTCTTTTCATTAACTCTTAAAATTGAGACATGTTTTATATTTTTTTCATTACATTTATTTTAAAAAGAGCTTTAATTTTGCTTGTTTTTTTCCATGGAGGCATGAGGAGGATGAGCTATCTCCTGGGGTGCTAGGGGCTGTGGCAGGGCTGTGGGTGCCCTGCGTACCCCATGTCCCTCTGAGCCCTGTGGAGAGGGTATGAAGCTCCCTGCAGGACCTCTGGAATGAAGGCAGTGAAGGCAATTGAAAAAAGGAAGGGTTCCAAGGAGAGCCATGCGAGGCACAGGCATGCTATGGGGAGCAGGAATGGTGGCTGTGC
>NW_026623281.1:1384044-1640725 GCF_030028575.1 Malurus melanocephalus
GCTGTGAGACTTGGGGATTCAGCGCCCTGGCTGCGATCGGCTCTGCGTTCCCCTCATGAAGGGAAGCAGCGGAAAGGCCCCTTCCGACCCAAACTATTCCGGTGTTCGGTGAAGCCTCGGCAAGGATGGCTGAGGGGCCTCCAGCGGGGTGTAGCTCAGGTTTGTGGCTCTCACAGATKAGTTGATTTTCATACAATGGCCTCCTAGAGCTGCAATTTAAGGAGTGGTTTCGTTGGACCAAAATTGTTTTAAGAAATAAAGTTAATACTTTAAGGGTGTTTATGCATTTAGTAAGCCCTCAGAAAGCTGCGTGAACTATGACAAAATTCACCATGCAGGTCAAATCATGGCCTTCATTGTTAGGCATGGGTTTTTCCTGTCGTCATGCTCCCGTGGGGATTTGTTTGGCATGAGGTATGATTTATTTGGCATCACGTAATCTGTGCACGGTAGTCATGAACTCTTGCTTTGAGGACGCAGGGTCCAGGGCTGCTGTTGGTCGGAGCAGTCTCCGAGGGCCCATCTTCCATTACTGTGTACTTCCTGCCCATTCCCAGGAGCCTAATTATTAATATAATAATATGTAATAATGCCTTATCAGAACAGATTACGTTAGTGTAACTTGCTCTTACCATAAGTCAGTGTATGTTAAAAGCATTTGTTGGTTTAAGTTGAAAGCTGGGTATGTTTTTCAGCTGAGTAAATGTTCCTTTCCAGCTTCCAAAAGGACAGAAATCCCTTTATATTTAACAATGTTCAGTGTCTGCTAAAGGTAAAAGAATGGTGGTTGTGTAATTGTGTATTTTGGCCCAGGTGAAAAACATAATAAATGAAGCACAAGGCAGAGGAAAGGGAAGAACCTAATCAGATACTGAAGAGACTTCATGAATATTAAGTATTTTCCACTTAAGCAGTCTTTTTAATAATCTGAAACATTAGTTGTATGACTGCCTGAATCTACACCAGCTGTATAAGAGAGATAAAAATCCCAGTTTAACATGATTTTTATCAGCTTACTCATGCTAGTGTTCAGCCTACAGAAGAAGTCACTTTGCGTGGTGAAAAACAGCTTTTTAACAACAGGCGTGGCTGTATGCACAAATAAATAGTGTAAGTTTGGTTCTTGATCTAGGAAATAATGGAGTAACTGATGGTAGTTTAAATACTTCAGGGTTTTTGCTCCCTTCCCCCCTCCAAGGTATTCAACCTTAGTGCCTAGAGTTGTACTTAGTGATGCAAGAATAAACCTGTAAATGCATGCTGAATGTGTTCTGGTAACTAATTACAGGAACTGTTTGTTCCCAAGTTAATGAATTCCCTATTAGTTTTCTGCATTTAGTTTGTTACATGTATTAGAAAAATGATTGTAATGTTTTGGAGTTTTCTTAATGTGTGTGTTTAAATGTAAGCTGTTCCAGTAAAGTAAAAAGGTTTGATTTTGACTGTCATCTAAACTGTCTGTGGGTATTTAAATTTGCACTCATTGCAGTCAGGAAGACACTTGGAAAGTTGTGCTCTCTCAAGCTAATTTTATTTTCCTGATTGCTTTGCTTCTTCATTTGGATAACACAAAAGGTAATAGTAGGAAAGTATCTGCTGCACTTAATGCCAGATATTAGCATGGGTTAAAGTTTTGTATGTGTCTTAAGTGGACAATTAGATAGCACTTAAAAAAAAAAAAAAAAAACAAAAAACCCAAGAAAAGTCTAGGCTGAACAACAAAACACTCAACGCACACTAAATCTGCTGCTTTGGGCTTGTCTGTTCGATTTCCTGCTCAGAAGGGCTGGTCTAGTCTGCCCTTCCTCCGACATTTCTGCTTCTGTCTGGGAACTGCTGAACTGTTTGTACTGAAGCAAACGAGGACGAGMTTCATTTGCCCTTGGCGTTTGCAGGCTGTGATCAGTAAGGTGTTAATCWCAGCTGAACTGTCCCTCTGGCAGGTGTCAGGTGGGCAGTGTGGRGCATGGCTCTGTGTCCCAACTTGTGAATCCAAGCCCAGCTAAAACTGGGATCCATTTTAGGTGGTACCATAATTAATACAGGTAAAGGTTCTGTCCAGATATATTTGTTCTTTGCTTGGGGAACAGMGCTGGGAGTAGGATGCAGGCTGACTGTGCATGTTCCTTCAAGGATGAATACATTTCAGGTCTTTGAAAGAGTGGACTGCGAGACAAGACAAATGGAACAGCATTTCCTAGCACTTACTTGTGTAAGGTCTGGGCTGCATTACACATCTGGAAGCAGCTTGCTACTCTCTGTGCATTTGCTAATGATTAGCTTTTTTTCTGAAGTTCTTGTAATTTGAGATCTTGCTATGGGGTTAGGGAAGAGTTTCTATAGGAGCAGATACAGTGCTTTCTTTTGTAGCAGGTTTTTTAAAGCATTCGTATTGATCCGTTTGAAAATCTATCTCCTCTAATAACTCAAGCTCAGTTCTTACAAAACTCACCATCACTGAATTGCTGTTGTCAAGTTAAAAAAGGTAAATGGGAAAGGATCTCATTCTACTTCAGCAGCAGTTCTTGTTTGTTCCATCTGATGTATTTCTCTTGTCACTATGCTGCAGACCTTGTCTATCCAAGGAAGTGAGTAAACCACTGTTAATACAAGTGCTTAAAAATACTTTGTTCATGACCTTTGGAAAAGTTGAAGTTAAGAGATTAAAAATAGAGAAGGAAAACTGTATTTCTCTCTTGCTTACCCTCCCCTTCCCCAGAGATAGGGAACCTTGAAACTGTGACAGGATCTGTGTGTTCTCTTTCAAACCTAAAAAGTGAAGGAAGCATTCTCTACTAGGTGTCATAGCCAGGCTKATAGGAAAAAAAAAAAAAAGCCAAAACCAAAAAAACCCCATTGTAGCTTTGTGAACTTCTGGGGATGGATACTGGATATTTCATTGAGATCCTCTCCTAACTGATATGGAAATTTAATGTTACGTATATGTTTAAAATACTTGGTTATGATTTAAAAAAACTGCACAAGCTTGCTTTCTTGTATTGCATCTTTTTAGTATCTGTATTAATTGTTTAAGTGAAGAAAGCTTTCTAGGATGAAAAGGACAGACTAAAGTGGGCTATTTGCTGCAAAGAAAATATGTTCTCTTCATGGTACCTGTGAAAGCAATTTCAGTTTATATGGAAATATTTTGTAAGTTATCTCTGCCTGCCCTCCTGCCCACCACTGCCCTGGAAGAATTTTTGCCGAGTGTCAAGAGTAGGGTTTTAGAAGACTTTTGAGAAAACTGCTTTTTTTTGGGAGCTGACGACATCATGTGTCTGTTTGTAGCTTTCTTGGGCAAATCGGTGAATATTAGTGCTGCACTGTTTATCACCCCATAATGCGTGAGCCCTTTTAGTTATGGGCCAATAACTCATGGGTTACACAGTGGTGTCTGAGTGATTTGGAGCTCTCCTGGAGGGAGAATGGAGTGGCATGAAGCTGTGGTAACTGTCTTTCGCCCTAGCATTTTGTGCATCAGCTGTGTAGCATTTTTAGTTATTGCTAAAATTTGTGGTAGGAAGCTGCCTGAAATGAAATGTGAGGAACTCTGTATAATAATAAAATCAATTGGACTGTTTCCCTAGTAATTCTGGAGACTGATGCATCATTAATGTTGGTAATACAGTAGCTGTCAGATCACAAACTTCTCAATAAATGTGCAGCTGGCAGGCTTTGATGGAAATTGGAGGCAAGCAGAGAATGAGATTTAGGGCTTTGATATATGGGGTGTCAGCCATGTGATGAAGTTTTTATCAATTTCTGTCACTTCTGTCTCTTATGTTCACTACATATGTGGTCTTCCTTGCAGTGTCTGGTGGTGACTGAAATGATAGCTGCACCTTTTTAATGTTTAGTAATAGAGATAGAGGTTAAAAGAAGAGGCAAGTTCACTTTTAAATACATTGCTCTGTATATGGTGGCATCACATCAGAAATGTAATGCAGTGATCACCTGTTATACAGTGAGTGATTTATAAGTCACGAAAACAACTTCAGATGGAAACTGGATGCAGAGCTAATCATCAAGGAACTTGCCTGAATACAACAGCAAGGCAATTATTCAGTATCCTGATTAACTACCTATACTGGGGAGGCATCAGGGGAACCAGATCAGTGGCTTTTCCCATCCTTCTGACTTTTTTTGGTTATGTTCTCCTTTTAAAGTGCTTTGTAAATCAGGAATTCTCTATATCTTCAGAATAACCCATTTGGAAGACTTCCTAGATTAGTTACTTTAAAGAAAATCAAATGGAGATATTGGAAATTGCCACYGACCCTGATTTAGAGCAGAATTACATAAACAGCTGGAAAGTGACACAAGTATCTGCAACATACAGGAAAAATAAACCAGCTGGTTTGCTAACAGTGAATACTGATAAGGACATTTGAATTTGAACACTTTGCACTTATGAGTTGTGAGGAACACAAGTTTACATTATGGGCTACACTGATTTGCATGTTCACAAAGTTGGGATGTTTCCCTCTTTTCACACTCTTAAAACAAAATGAGGTTTCTGGAAACACAAAACAAGCCCTTGCCCATTGTAAGGATAAGTTTCTGATTGCATCACACTAGCAATAGCTTTGGGTGGTTCTGGGCCAAAGTTGGYTGAGAGAGTTGAAGCTGCTTGCAAGCAGTGTAGGAGCAGGGTGTTCACTTTGAGCTGCTGTTGCAGGGGAGTGTTGTTAATTTGTGATCTCAGCAAACTTTGGGGGAAACTACTTTTCTTGTTTGGATTTTTGACATGAACTGAGTGTGCTGATGCTTTATAGCTAAACCTTGAAAGCATAATGATTTATCCCTTTATACTGCCATAGATTCTTACAGGGAAGATATAATTGGTGCTTCTCCTGCGTGAAATCCCATGGAARTTATTAGTAATGTAACTCTGCATAAAATATATTACAAGAGTTTAGTTAAAAGAAATGCCCTTTAAAAATTTGATAGGCTGATTCTCTGTGGGCAGATATCAGAGGATTTTTTTTTCAGCAAAACCCAGTACCTTTTCAGTAGTTTGGATTTGGCTTATGCCTTATCCTTACTCCTGTATTTGCTGCCATAGTAGCTACAATTCTGTGAGTTGCAGTCAACTAACCAAGTTTGAGCAAAAGTCTTTGGTCCATTTTGCCCCCTTGGGATTTTTTGTATCTGTACAAAAGCAGTTTTTCTTACTTAATACCTGCAGAGAAGTGTCAAGTACACAAGAATTGGAGCAAAATATTTTCATTTTTATCCCTTCTGTATTTTGAAATGAATAATATGCAGAGCAAAGAATTCTAATACTATTTCCAGGGAAGATTTTCATTCCCATTGTAAGGTCCTAAACTTACCAGTCTCTTGCCTATTGCTACTTTCCTTGGAGCCTTAGAACTGGAAGCTGTGTTTAGAAAGCRAGCTACAATGCTTGCAAATACATGCATGTGGCTGGTGTGCTGTTACTTTTTTAAACACTGTTGCTGGTTTATGTAGGTGCCTCCCCTTGTTGTACTCATTGATAACTATTTATTTCCTTAATTCTTTATAATTGTATGCATGYACAGAGGTGTCTGTGTATATAGGATTTCTATATATTTGTATTYTATATACTGTATATTATTCTATATGGTATGTACTTGTTTTTTAAAAAAATGATGCTGTAAAAGGCTTTTTGGTATGGTATGATTTTARTATTTTTTTCTTTATGTATGAGTTTCAGGAATTAAAGCTGAAGGATTTTTTTTTTTTTTTGTGTTGAAAACCAAGTTTGCCTTTTATGGGTTAGACAGTGTTGTTTGTGTATGGATAGACAGTATTCATTTTAGCAGAAAGGCTCTGCATCTGGCTTCTAGTCTCATAGGCAGATGAAATCATGAGGAATAGCTGGTAATGTCAAGTAGCATACATGATAAAATTATTAAATTATGTAGCATTGTCTAATCTGCTCACACAGCTTTGCCTGTTACAAGTGACAAACTAATATGCCATCAGACTTGACAGCCYTCTTAGTTTATTGTGGAAACTCGACACGAACTGTCGTTCATGTGCTCTAGAAGTGATATGTTTCAGATAACAGGAAATACATTCCTCTGGCACCTTATAAAAYGGTACCATTGGCTGAGTGTTATGTGAAAGAAAGCATGGAGTCCARTTCATAATAACAAATTCAGTTTAGGCTGAGTGCATGTGCTTGTCCACTTGCTTTCGTTTTGTAGGAATTTGTGATACCATTCTTTTTTAGTTAGTGRTTTTGTCAGAAGATAAGCAGAAAGTTACTGCATGCATTCTGCTGCAGAGATGTAGACCCAGACTATGTACCTCAGCATGGCATGAAAATTTCAGTGGAGTCAGTCAAATTTCTGATCTGTACAGTACTTTAAGTGGATGTTTTCACAGGGTTCAAGGCACACCAGAGCAGCAAACGAGCTCAGGTTTCAATCCCCAGTTCGTAATGGTTAAAGGTTTCAGTTTCTCAGTGTGTGGTATGGAGGAAAATTTGCAGATGACACCAAGCTGATGGAGGAGTGTGGATCTGCTGGAGGGTAGGAGGGCTCTGTAGAGGGACCTGAACAGGCTGGATAGATGGGATGAATCCAATGATAAGAGGCWTAACAAGAACAAGTGCTGGGTTTTGCGTTTTGGCCACAACAACCCCTTGMAGCTGGGGAGACAGAGTGGCTGGACAGTGGCCCAGCAGAAGGGGACCCGGGCTACTGATTCATGGCAGGCTGAACATGAGCCAGCAGTGTGCCCTCTTGGCCAAGAAGGCCAATGGCATCCTGGCTGTATCAGCAACAGTGTGGCCAGCAGGACCAGCMAAGTGATTGTTTCCCWKTACTCGGCACTGGTGAGGCCACACCTTAAGTGCTGTGTCCCGTTCTGGGCCCCTCAGTTTAGCAAGGRTGTTGAGCTGCTGGAGCCTGTCCAGAGAAGGGCAGCAAGGCTGGTGAAGGATCTGGAACACAAGTCCTGTGAGGGAGCTGGGGGTGTTCAGCCTGRAGAGGAGGAGGCTCAGGAAAGCCCTTATAACTCTCTAAAACCACCTCAAAGGATGGTGTTGCCAGGTGGGAATTGGTTTCTTCTCCTAGGCAATCAGTGGCAGGACAAGGGGGGACAGTTTTAAGCTACACCAAGGGAGGTTTAGGTTGGACATCAGGAAGAATTTCTTCACAGAAGGGGTGATTGGACATTGGAATAAGCTGTCCAGGGAGGTGGTGGAGTCACCATCCCTGGAGGTATTTAAGAAGAKAATGGATGTGGCACTCAGTGCCATGTTCTACTTGACAAGGTGATGTTAGGTCATAGGTTGGACTTGATCTCAGAGGTCTTTTCCAACCTAATAGATTCTGTGATTCTTTGAGTCAAGTAGAACATGCATCTCTATTGCCTTGGCCTGTGTTCATTTGTCTGGTTACTTCTATCCATATTAATATACTGACTTCCACATTAATARTCTGGCTTCCTTTCTGGAAATACTGAATGTGGTGCCAAGCTTGTGAAATGGTTTTGGACTCATGAACATGTGCCTGATCAGCTGGCTTGTACCAGTCACATCTTGGAAAGAAACTTCTCTTCACAGGCAAAGTGGTTTTCCATTGCACTCACCCACTGCTACACTGAGATGGTATCAATCAAYTGAGAACATCTTTACATCTTAAAATGTACCCAAGTCTAATTGCTCAGACTAGAGTAAATTTAAAGCTGCTTTTGATGCAGGTGCTGTTGATGGAAGATGTAGATAATGGAAGTGTATATAATGGAAGTGCAAAATTTTGCATTTCATTGGGTTCGGTGAATTCTATACCAGTGAGACAACCTCGACAAATAGACCTATCATGTCAAGAAAACCAAACGTACTCCACTAGAACATATATGTCATTCCCCTTTAATCTGTCGGTGCTATTCCGTAGACTGCAATTGATTTAAAGCCATGTATAAGAATAAAGAGGATCTCTGTTCTGTTTTACTTGGTGTAGTTGTCAGGTGCAGCATCTAAGAAAAGGGGTTACAGTGAACAGTTTTTAATTTGTATRTATTTCTTTTCCTTTCTAAGGTCAAAGGACAGCTTGACATAGAATTTTGAAAGGAGGTTGTCTTCCCTAATTCCCTTTTGGGAAGAAAAATTCTATCCCTTGAATCAACTGAGCTGCTTTATTTTCATGTTTGCTCTCTGGTGCATTGTCATAAGATGATCTGGTATTAGACATTTCTCCATAATACTCTACTCATAATAAAATTTTGCCAAAAGTGCTGATCCAGATTAGCAAGAACATGACACATCCGTGAAGTATCAGACATGATAAAAATTAGTTTTAACACATAGGATCAGAGCCATTAAGATTTCAAACTAATTAGAGACTGAATTAGCCTTGAATTACAACCGATTTTCATATCTTTTTTGAGATGGAAAGACAAAGTAGTAACAAGCAAAGAGAKAGAGTTTTTAAAAGTTCAGATTTCTCCAAGAAGGAAAATGGCTGAAATTAGATGAAGTTGCCTTTGTCTGATTTCTATGTTGAAAATACATAATGTAATCATTGGTCTTGGAATTTAGCTTTAGTTTTCTCTAGGTGTTACTGGAATGAGAAACGCTGTTAAATTATCATTGTTAATGAGCAGAGGAYAACAGTTGTCTAAATTGTTTCACTGAGCTTACTGAAACTGCACAATAATGTCATTGTCCTGCAGCCACTGTGTACTGCCATACACTATATTTAAAAAAAAAAAAAGTGTGTACATAATGTACTTCCAAATGTCTTGAGGCATGCATTCAGGGTGTTTCAGTTACAGGCTTCAGAGTTGGGCAGAATTTATTATTTATATCTTTAATAAAAATTACTGTGGTAGAAAACAAGTAAAGGTTATCCTAAAACTGCTTAGAATAATTTAGCTGGTTGATTGGATTTGTTTCTTGTGGAAGAAACTTCTCACAGATTGCAGTCTTTGGTTGGGCGGGAAGAGTAAAGTGAGTATTGTCTTAGAGACGTTTGCTTTGAGGTAAATCCTCAATATCCCATCTTTGGGGGAAGTGTGTTCTTCCCTTCCAAAATATTTGAGTATTAAATCAGTAGGGGCAGTTGGTGAATGTTGAAGGTAACCTCTAAAAAGAGCGGGCAGCAAAGTTTTTTGCTTACTCTAAAAACTAAGTATGTAGAAAGAGCCAGATTATATTCAGGTCTGTTTTGTGTGACTGTTAATTCAGACAKTTTTGAGTTAAATTTTAAATCCGTTTGAGCTCAAGTTTGGTCAAGCTCATGTTGTTTTTAACTCAGGAAAGTGCTTATACTGACCAGGTGCTTAAATACTATCAGCTGCTGAATTAAACTCTGAAAACCCTCAGGTGTTCTGCTAGCTTGCTTTTATCACAGCCTCTGTGCCTTCTAACAGGAAGTGGGTATTGGAATATCTTTGGTGGAGTAAGAATTGTAGGAGTAGGGCAGGAATTTGTAAGTATATCATGCTGTCTCATTATGGGCTTGAGGGAAACCAGTGAATTTGGTCTGTGGCTCGACATTCTTCGTGTAGTGATTTAACTGCTGTTGAAGGTATCAGAGCAGTGTACTATTCAATACTGCAGTTTTTAGGAGCCCTATGAAAATCTGTTCTTTCTTTCTAGAGGTATCACTTGCTATAGTTTTTCTCAAAGATTTGCCCCTTTTTTTTGGAGATCCAAAAGTTTATGTTGTAATTTTAATTTCTTTCCAATTTTTTTTCATTTTTTTTTTCTTTCCAATTTTTTTTCATTTTTTTTAAACATCCAGTTCATTTTACACTTGTAAAATACTTCATTTTCCTCTGATCTATGCAASTTCTACATGTTAGTAAGAAATTATTATTTATATTTTTAACTTGACACAGTTTTACTTTGGAGCTCAGGTGTGAGAAAAGAAGCTAGAATATTAATTTTGTTAGTTTAGCCAAATACAAAAGTAAGGTACGGAAAGCTAAGTGCAAACAGCTACTGACTATGACAAGGGATACTTGGTGTGTGTATTCTTGCAGTGAAACACTGATAGAATTATGAGCTTGGGATTTTTTTTTTATCATATCTGAGGCTCTTAGATTAGAAACAGAGTAAGCAACTGATCTACATGTCAATTTTTTAATGTTTGATGTTAGTGGAAGGGAAGGACCTAGGAGTTGCAAGAAATAATCCAGTTCCTTTATTCTAACTGACCTAATGTTTGCAGAACCTGGTTAGGAACTCTTGATTACTATAATTACATACAATAACAAAACCTAAAGTCCTTCGGAGAAACCCAAGGCAATTTCCAGTGGTGTTTGTGGATGGATTAATTATTTTAAAACATTTGGACTAATGCCTCTTAGCTCTTTTCCCCCCCTTCAGTATTACTGTAAACAGAAAACTTTCCTTGCAAAGAACTTAATTGGTTGTAATTTGTTGGATAGATAGAAGCTGTCAGGAAATGGACAACAGAGCTCTGTTGGATACAAGTTCTGTGTGGTTTTGATTTATTTAGGTGTTTCAGGCTTTTTCCCAGGGTGTTGCTGAAGTTTCAGCTTCTGAAAATCTGATCAAGGACCATCTTTTGTCTGACTTCARAATAATATTAGTAATAAAAAGGGTGGAGCAAGACCGCTCTTCCTAGGGCATTGAAAACCATTTTAGTGATGTGATCTGTGAGAGCTCCTGAGTTTCYTCTTCACACAGCTGGAGTTGCAGGGAGGAGAGCTACCTTATGGGGCCTCAAAACTGATGGGTTAAGGAACAGCTGTTGGCGTTTGGGGGAGCTGAAGTAAATTAAAAACGCTGTTGCCTCTCTGTTACTAGGTTGTTACTGCTAGTAGTTTCTATTGCAAGTTCCCCTTGCTCTTGTTTCTCCATTCCAGAACAAAGCTTAAATTGCTGATAACTCATCTACTTGATACAGTGATTTTACAGGCTGACATCGGTGGTGTTAGAATTAATGAAAGGACTTTCTTTTTTTTTTTGTTCTTCTTATTTCAACCATTAGAGCCAGCATACTGGAGTATGCATACACTCAGGATCGCTATTCATAATGTTATGACTCCTGTTACATCTTATTAAAAYAATAGATTTCTGTCTTTTTCCTCACTTTTTGGGTTCTTTGGCCCATAGGCTTTGAACCTTCGATTTTGTGCTTGAAGTTCTTAAGGAATGACCTAATACAAAGCTAAAACATGAAAATATAAAAGCTGTGTGATAATAAAAATGCGCTGATGGCCATAGGAGGAAGGATGCCAGCTTGAAGCAGTGTGTCTTGTCAGCAATTTGAAGATTCTCCTAAATAAGGTAATTTTAAGGTAAAAATTCTGCAAGAGTTGGAGGCTGAGGACCTGTGGGAGATTTAAAGAAAAAAAAWGTTAAAGCTTAGGTATCAGCTTGTCTTCATCAATGTAGAAACAAACCTTTTGACTTAATTAACTGTAGAATTAGTGTATTGCTGTAGAGCAGATTGGCAATGTCATGTCAATTTTTGGAGGAAAAAATTGTCTGAGTTTAGTAGTCTACCGTTTAACCTCTTATTCATTTTAATTATCTGCAAGTGTACTTGTTTGAACCCCCCAAGCAAAACAATACCCACATTTGCCAGAATGTTCCTGTGCCCTTCAGGCAAGTCTGTACAAGTCCCTACAACTCTGCTTATTTGGCAGAGTTTGGTTGAAGTTCAGGTAATTGCACAGTAAACTCAAAAGGAAACTTGAATGTGTGAACCTGTAGGTACCTTCAAGAAAAAAAAAAAGCTGGTGTAACTCAAATCTGGCGCAGCTCCAGTTACCTGTTGCTCATCAGCTCTAACCTGTGTGTAGCAGCTCATTTYCTATCTTCTCATGAGGTTAAATTTGTATCATCGGGGGAATGTGTTGGCATTTGAGATCAGAAGGCTTCCAGAGACTTCGTTGGCAGAGCTGCTGGCATGAAAAGGCTCGTGGTCTGGGTCTAGAGTGCAGCCAGTTTAAATGTGGGTACAGGGATTGAAACTGCTTTGTTTGCATTCTTTTTCCATCGTTGCTGATCTAGAAGTTATTTTCTTTGGTGATCTGGGAAGATAAAAGCTGATGGGAGAATGGACTCTGTGCAGACAAGGGTCATGAAAGTGCTGTGGATGTGCATGGATGGCTTTGACAAAAGGGCCAAAGTGTAGATGAGCCGCTGTTGTGAGACAGCAGCAGTTGCACTTGTGGAAGCAAACACAGCCTTCCCAGCACTTGTGAGTGGTGAATAAAGCTAACGAACTGCAGAGTGGGGCTGCCTTCCGAGAAATGATTGGCAGGGCTGGAAGATAACTCATTACAGAATCAGCAGAAGACTGGGAAACATTCGTTTATGCCAATTCAAATTGCTCTGGTCTCTAGAGACTTGGCAGTGTGATTCACCACTATGAAATATTCAGGTTTTAATCATCMTTACGTAGTGCAAAAACTGTAACTTGGTCATTTCTAAAATGTTGAGCTTTTATTCTGCATAAACAAGTGTGAATTTATATGGAAAATTGCACGTAAATAGATACAAAGTATAACGATATATTAAACTTTTAAAAACATGAACGTATCTATAATATATACACATTTATATTTACTTGTGTACAGTCTTAAAAGGGCTGTGGAAGGAATGATCTGTCTGCTGGGAAGAATTTGTGTTTGTGAATGAAGAGTAGGGCACAGAACTGAGCATTGGATGTGCTAGCAGTGGCTCAGCACAGAGCATTTAACATCTGGTTATATATATATTTTTTCACAGTAGCTTAAATACATGTCTGAATTGTTCTTAAAGCTTTACTTAAAATACAAAGATCCGGGTTTTGTCAGTGTGTCAAGCAGAATCTGAAGGTGAATTTCTGGGAAAGCTGGTATTTTTGTTTCACATTTGCCCAGCTGTTCTTCATTGCCAGACTTAGTGCTGAGAACAGTCCACAGCTAAAGTCACCCTTTTATTTCAGCTGTTTTCTAGGAATCCCAAACCCTAGTACTTCTGATTCTGGCTACTCTTACAGCTTGAAGTTATTATGCTTCCTGTTATCCAAGCAAGCTGTCCCCTGATAAACACAGACAAGCCATTCTGTTCTGCCAGATTATTGCATTGTCCCATTTCTGCTCTATCATCCAAGTGTGTGGCACTCCTGGAAACAATGTGTTCCCAGCTCTCCCCCTCCACCTAGTCAACATGGTTTGCCTGCCAATTTATTCTCTTTGAGTGTAGGTTTGGTCATTTTCATACAGCTATGCCAAGGATTACTTAGTCATTGCAGTGGGATTTGGAGTGACCATATAATGGAGGGGGAAACAGATTTGTGGACTTTTTGCTTTTTAAAGACAGATGAGCAAGGGCTCACAGGTTTGTTAGAACACAACTTGAATGCTGGGCCTTAATAACTGCCAAAGACTCTCCGGGCTGCTTGATGATCTGAAGGCTTCTGTTTTAATATGATATCAAAGGAAATAGGAGTGCATGAAACATGGGCTTTAACTGAACCTAGCCTAAATCCCTTTTGTGTGGATTTTCTTGGGTGTTTTTGGTTTGGTTTTTGTTTGTTTGCTTTGTTTTGTTTTCCTAAGGACCCCAAAGGTGCTGTTTTTTCATAAGTTCTTATTGAAGTTTTGACACTCAGCTTTCCCCATACATACTGTCATAGCCATGTAATTCATATCTCTTAATAATTGCCCCTAAAGTATATGAATAATAGGAAAAAGCAAAATTCCTGCCTTAAGAAATTTAGTGTGTGAAGATGGCCTGTGTTTGCTCTAAAATGTATTGCTGTTATTCCCTGGTCCCCTGTGCTCATTTTAAAATATTTTCTGCACAGCTGAAGTGCAAAGTAATAAATAGATGATATTAGACCCAAGTTGTATATATGTGTATTTTTCTTCTCAGAATTTCATTGAAAAGGTGAGCTTTCATGTTTTGACATTTGGAAAGAGGCATGGAGTGTATTTTAAATCCCAGGTAAAATTCATTTTTCAWAATTGCAGTGACTGAGGTGTCTGTGTTGGACCATAAAGCTTCAATGCCCTGCTTGATGCAGCAGGAAGGATTCAGATTCTGTCTGATGTTTCTTACAAGGCTTTAGCTTGCTGATTAGTATTGATTGCTGAAGGAATTGGCCACTTGACTAGATGCTGAATCAAATAATCCCCTCAGTTCTTGCTTTGCAAATCCATTGTCGTGGAACAAGCTGCTGAGAAGCTTTGCATACGTGCCACAGTGTGATGGGAAATTCTCTCACAGTCTGACTGGTAAAAATGGCAGCTTTTCTCTACTTAACATCTCATTGACAAGTGATATTTGAGCATAAATTTTAGGGTAATAGTTTGTAGTTACTTCTAATAGAATAACAAAAGCCAGAAGTAGCTTTTGATACATCTAAATGATTTAGACACAGTCAGATTGAGCCTTCTAATGCTGAAATGTTGGTAATGTTGAAAAATTTCCCCATCTCTCTCTATACGAACATTCTCTATTGACCCAGCTCTTGACACACAGCATAAACAGGACACCTGTAGCTAATGCAGCTTTTAAATTTTGTGTTCTAAAGTGGTCTCCAAGATGTTGGGGACAAACCCATCAACTGTCCTTGTCACACCAGCTCAAGACCTGTGTGTTCATGTGGGATGCTGCATGGAGATATGGGGATGTTGGCTGAGGAAGTAGGGAGCAGGTGGTACCACTGAAAATACACAGGGTTTTTGTGTGCAAGTTTCAGGGAAATGCAGTAGTTCTGGTCTGTATTAATTAAAATTCTTAGAATATAAACTGCAGCTGATATTTCTAAGATAATATAAACACCTATTTCTGATTTTGCACTGTGTGATTATTACTGCTGACATGTGAAATAAGGATTGACCAAATGGKAGATACTGGATCAGCCAGGTGTGCCTTGTTTTTGCTCACTGGCTTGTACAAAGCCCTGGGAAGTCAAGTGATTCCTACCATGGYGCTGTTTGCAGACTTGGAGCCTCTGGCTGAAAGACCGTTACCTGTTGGGCATTTGGGGTTCGGGCTGCTCTGTCGCTTAGTCTCTCCTCAATCCTGAATTTTCATCTCTAGACAACTGCATTTTTGTTACTGTTCACAGCAAAAGCTCAGCTAAAGTCTTCTTACTGGAATTCTAGTTCTGCTTTTCACATTAGCTGTAACTGCAATTATTATGAAAATACTTGCTTTAGTTGAAAACTTCAGTTAACCAGTTAGTAAATAGTTCTTACTCAACTTACTCCTATTTGAGAGTAGTTCAGATTATTTGATGAGAGGGTGAAATAATTCACATGGGAAATACGAGCTATGGAAAAGCCTCTGATCTTGGCGCGCAAGGAGTATATAGTAGGAAGTCATGAATTGTATCATGCTGTATCAGGCATCCATGTACTGCAGCTATACTTTTGTTTCAGGAATATCAGAATTGTCAGTAATAAGTTTTATTCAGATTATCCTTGTAACGAGTCCTTTGGATACAGTTGTTTTGCCTCTCTGCTTTGGTTGCTGATTAAATTCCTGAGGCTGAATTTCTTGTAATGGGAAATTAGCTCTTGGATGAATTTCCAGAGGAAAAGTATTGGCTAAGAGCTATTTGTGACCATCTGAGCTTCAGGACTCAGGGAAATGGGCTAGAAGTAGAAAATACAGCCTACTGCATATGCACCCAGATCATGGTTCACTGCTTTTTTTATTTTTCCCCCCTTCTCTTGGAGACTAATACTCAGTTTCATCCATTGACCAGTATTAGCAAAAGTGTGACAAAAGAAAGAAACATCAGGTGAACAGAATAAGAGAATTCATTTTATTAAGATGCTAAGAAAATATCAAAGTAGTTGAAATGTAGGTTGTTATTATTACAAAATAATAGGAAACATTAATGTAATAAATGCCTGAAAACATATGTGTRGTGTACAAAGTAATAATGTTCTTAGCATTGTCTTTGAACAGGATATATGAAAAAGTTTCAGGTAACACACCATTTTTGAGGTCTCTGAACCTTTTGGCTCATTTTCTGGATCCTTGAGCTTATTAGCAAATATTTTGAAAATTATTGAAATTACTCTCCTAGCAAAGATGACAACCTAATACCCACTTTTAATGCTCTGTTTTCTTCCTAATGCCTACTATGTGCTGATTCAGGAAGGAGTAGATGACCAAGCACCTGAAGCAGAACTGGTTGTCTTTTGATGATTTTGCAAGCCTAGAGCTAATGCATTTGGCTTAAACAGCTCTTCTGTCCTGCATAGGCAATGCATTGAAATCATGGTGCCACTGCACAGGTCTTYACTAGTAGTGATATTGTTGCCAAATGATGTCTGCATATTGATAGTGAATTTTCTCTGTTATGCATGTAACTTTCCCTGGGGTGGTGTGAAACTAGATCACCAAAGTGATTTATGAAATGGAAACCTGTTTGAAGGCTCATATTAGTGGTAGTCTGACAGTTGTTTGGCTTTGTTATTTTAAATTACTTTTATCATGGAATCAGTTTATAAAAATAAAGAGGGGCAGGTGGTGAATGTAGCACAAAACTGCTGTATAAAACCCAGCTATCCCATACACAAAGGCCCTGACTCTGAAACTGCCGGAAGTCAAATAGTTAAGCCTCGAGTGTGGGTTGTGATGGTTCAGTTAAACATGTAGTTCTGTACTAACATTGCATCTCTCTTCTCTGATAATGTATTCCTTACAACCAGGAAGGGGATTTTGAAAGGCATTAACTATTAGTTTAGAGTTGCTTTTCATTAGACTTAGCTGCAGTTGTCAWGAGACTTCTGTTTGGGGATTTATTTTGTAAATAAATATACAAACCTTGCATTGGTTAGGAAGGGGAAATGCTAGGGACTTGTGTGCTCCCCCCACATCTCTTAGCTAGAGATCCAGATTGTGGCTTCAAAATAAAAATTACAGATACTTCATTGGAAGGCTAATGTGCTTTACAGACCTGACAAAATTTAAGAGCACTTGTAGCTGCTTGAAATGAACATTCTCAGTGGGGTGTAGGGAAGAGATGGGAACTTGAGTGGTCTAAAAAAAAAAAAAAATAAAGATGATATACTTAAAGAAAAAAATAGAAAAGGTTTGGCAAGAAGGATGTGTTACAAATAGTGAATGCTTTTGCACGCACACAAGCACCCACCCAAAACAGACCCTTTTCCTTGTCTCCCTTCGGAGGCKGTGGCAGTGGAGAGGAGGTGTTAGCCCTGGCAAAGCTGGATGCTCAGCCTGGGCTTCCTTCAGCTGCAGCAGTTACTTCATGCAGGCAGCTGTGGAGCTGGCCCAAGCACCTCCTGTCAGTGCCCTGATTTCCATTTTCCTCACCTTGGCAGGCAGCACKGTGGTGCACTCCTCATGGCCTGAAGGATACAGGAGCATCTTCTCTCTGAGCTTGATACTGCTTCCTGGGCCAGTGTGAAAGCTGCTAGTGGTTGTGTGCTACATTAATAATATGGGCTATAACTCTTACAATTCTGTAGATAGATAAGGATTAATATTACATTAAAATTTATTGTGAATTACTTAGTTTGTTGATATATGATGAAATCAATTCAGTGGTGTAATAGCTTCTGTATTACTACTTTAAATACTGTGCTACCTTCCTTGGGACTCATTGTAATGAGATGTGTGTTTTAATTGACTTTTTTTTTAGCATGATGTAGATTTGCACTAATGATGGTTGGAAATAAATATTTTTGTATTTTATAACATAGCTGCCTGTAAACAATCAGGCTGGAAAATGTTTTCCAGTGACTGCAGCTTTTCCTGGCTGCTTTCGTATCAACATTTGGCATTATCTAGTTGCTCGACTCAGTGCATTCTTGAATCGTTTTCAGGAAAAAATACTAACCTCCATAGGACTTAGATTTTGGTTACAGACAATGATTCTTCTTGTACTTTTTCCTAATCTCTAACATCCTTTTTTTTTCCGTGTGGACAGAAATGTTTTTTTGAAGGAATTGAAGCCATCATTGGGAGTGGAACGCTTGGATTAGGAGGAGTTTTTCTTGCTAGTAGTTTCTAAGTGGGCTCTGGGTGTGGGCACACATTTCTCAAGCAGTCCTCAGCRTCGTGTTTAGCTTTTGGATGTGTCTGCACTTTGCTCCAGAGCTATTATTACAGCTCATTTAAACAGACACAAGGTAGTTTAAAACAAATTAATTTGGGTTCCAGTAGCAGGGCTGCTGCAGGGCTAGAGTTTCACTGTCTGAATATCTAGCCAGAGCTGGTGTTTGTGTGTTTTGAATTCGTATTTTTGTGGCTCTGGCTCACCTACAGTTGCTGCTGTAGAGGTGCTACAATCATACCTGACTTGTCGCCGTGGATCGTGTTCTCTCTTGCATTTTAAAGCAGTGAATTTCAATAAATTGCCAGGGATGAAAGTTGAGAGAGCAGTTTTGTAAGACAGGTCTTCAGTCCATGCATAAAATGGACAAAAAGTGGGTTACTTCTCTTGTTGCTAGCTGACCTATTGCAGCCAGGCAAGATGCCACCAGTTGGCATCTATCTCCAGATTCCCCACATTGCCATGAGTCATTCAGACCTGCTGAAAGCATTAGGTCTAGTCATAACTTGCCCCAGTAAAGGTTCGTAATACCTTCAAGAGACTATCCCAGTCTCTGTCATTTTTCTGAGCTCAGGCTGTCAGTGTGACAAGTTGGGGTTTTCTGTTCATTATTCCRGTGAGCAGCTTGGGGTGAAACCTTCATCTCACTCAAGTTGCAGGATGCTTTACTATTCACCTCAATGCTCCTTGTTTTTCCCATATGCCATTGAATTAACATGTATTTCAAATAGGGATCAAATTTGTAAACCCTATYGGGCTGGCCGCAACTGCTGCCAGGTGTTGGAGGTGATTGATGATGCTGTTACTGTCCCTTACAGGAGAAGTGGATGGGCTTTGGTGCCTCAAATTGCTGCTCCCTCATATTGCTACCTGTTTACTGCAAAAGACAGAAGCCTCCTTTCAACCATCCTGCTTCATGTTTTAGCCTCTCTCCTGCTGCCAAGAATATTTTTACTCTGCATCAAGAGAAAATGAATTCATGCCTTCAGGATTTGTACTCTTTACTCTGCGCTATATGATAGCAACCCAGTGAGATGTGCAAGTGGAAACTGCATTAATGATTGATAAAAGCTGAGAGCTGTTTAAATTTTTTTCCTGTTTAATGACTATCAATAATTTAATGCATTTACTGTATGTTTTTAAGGAATAACACCCATATTACAGTCATGGGTTTAATAGGCTAAATGATTCAAGCTTCAAAAAATACATATTTCCAACAGAAATTATATCTTTTTTAAATTAAGAAGAAGATAGAAAATTATTAAATCAGGCTTRTAAGATTGAGGTAGTTGCTGCAAAAAAAATGCTTCTTCATGCCCCATCCTCACCCCCCTTTATCCTTTGGGCTCTTGCCAGGTGAGCACATAGCAGCAGGCAGGCTACCGCCTGGCAGCAGGGAGCAGCAGTGGCTACCACCCCAGCAGGGACCCTGCAGGGTGCTGCTTTCTCAGACATGACTGCACCTGACTGTCCTGTCCCTTGCATCCTAGGTCCTGTGCCTCACTCCATCGCTGTTATTTTAGATGGTTTATCAGCATCCTGTCATCCAAATCRCTCAGGGAAGGTTGAGGAGAGAGGCTTTGATTAAAAAGAATTGCTTCCTGATAGATCTAATGTAAAAGGTAGAAATAAATGTTTGAAAAAATTATTCCCACCCTGTTTCTTTGGAAGGGATCACATTTTTCAAGTGATGAGCATCTCTCATCGTGCTTCGGTGCACTAGGTTTTGTCATCAAGGCTTTTGGGTATAAATCTTAACCTGTGCTAGGTACCTTTTTAGGTGATTGATAGAAAATTAAATCTTCTTTTGATTCTTGGTGGGGTCATTGCAGTTAGACTGGTAGGTAAATGTCATGCAGAGGTTGTTACGCTTTAATGAGCGCATTACCTAAATGCATTCATGTGAATAGTGCTTCTGTAAGCTCAGATCTTTCACGTGGACAAATGTCATTTTGGGAAGAGCTTTTTTCGGGATCCAAGGAAAGCAAGTGGGAAAATACAGATAGCTGTGACATTAAAGACATAGAAAACAATTGTGTAAACACCTTTATATAAAGATTGAAAAATACAATATATTTGGCACTTGAATGAAAGGTTGTTCAAATTCATAAAGATTATACTGCATGTTTAGGAAATACACTTCAGATAAGTAAAGCCTTATCTTTTATATTTTTCTGCTGGTGGTGGATCACATGAATTCACTAAGGCAAATGAAAGGAAAATTTATTTAGGAGATCTGTGTTTTTATTTACTCTTACCATGTTTTTATACTTTGTCTGTGCTTCTGCAGCAATATTTTAGTTACTTTTTCTTGGCTTTTTGTAATACATACTTGAGAAGAGCTTTGAGAAGAGCTTCCTGTCTTTGTGCTGATACAGTGCTGGGAAAATAGTATTTATATTTGAAGAAGCTTGTTTCTTCACAAATGCCTATAGTACAGGTGTTTGTGGTGGAAGGCTTACCCTGTTGTAAGTATGAGACGTGCACACACACATGTGCATGGGTAAAAGGGATATGCTTTTAAATCATACCAAATTAAATGAGAATTTGCTAATTTCTAGCTTGTTCTCTTTATATTGCTGTAGGTAAACACCATATTGTGTTTTCCTGAAATGTTACATGCAAGTTCTGTTTCATACTGATTTCTGTGCCAGCTGTAAATACTAGAAAATAGATTGGAGAAAGAACCTGAGGTAGGGGAGGTTCCTGGCTTCAAAACTCAAGGCTGAGAATTTTTGTTCTTTTTCATCATGCTATTTAAGAGTAGGTGTTCTAATCTTCTCTTTTCTTAGCTTGCTTGTTTGTTTTTTGCAATGAGAAACGGACACTGCTACTTCCTTCAATAGTTATTAAGGAAATAGTTGTTTTATTACCTCTCCTAGATCAAAAGGTTGAAAACCAACAGGGAAACGAAAGGAAAGAACTTTTTACTGTGATATAAACTTGACCTATTTCTATTAGTGCACAGTGAGTGTACACATAATTTACCTGAAGAAAAGTAGCTTGTTTGTTAAACATAGATTGAAGAACCTTGAGAACACCTTTTGGTTTTCTCTGTAGATTTTAAGAAATTATGATGATGACCCCCCACCTTGTTTTGAACCCTGAGTTGTCTCATGTTACAGGCAAGGTTTGGGGAGGGTTGTGTTACACACAGCAGTGCTCTGATCTAATTCCTTGGTGTAATGAAATTAATAGACATCATAGAGCTAGAAAATGCGATAAAGCAGAAAATCTTTCAGGTTGGTTGTGTATAATGGAAGGCTGCTGTTGACACAGTAGTTCCTCTAAGAGCTGATGGGGGCTCCACGTAGGGGGTCAGACATGATAAGGTCAGCAAGCTCTTTGCCAGTCATGCAGTGCGGACTGCAAGTGAGAGGCATTGCTTTCCCAAAATTTTATTTTCTGAATGTAAAAAAATCTATGAATAAATTAAGACCTAGATACTGGTAAATGTCCTGCAGGATCTTTGCATTTATCTATAGGAAATGGGCTRCATTTGGGTAATACCTGGAAAAAACACTATTTTCATTTTGTAGGAGGGACAATAAATTTGGCATTGTCATTCAGAAAAGCTTACCAAAATCCCATTCCAATATTCCTGCTACATGGTTAAAGCTGCAGCTCAGGTACTGTTCACAATGGGCATGCATCATGGGAGATTTACTGAGAAGCCAGACCTAGCTGGAATAATTGAGCATTTTTTTTTATTAAGCTTGATACAGGAAAGCAGCTCCACTAAATTCACTGCAGAAGTTGACTCACACACCATCTTGAGGGTGTTTGACTCAACATATGCCTAGTCATTTATCTAATGTTGATGTCAACGATTTGTTGGGTTTTGATACAGTGTTTCCCAGTTTTCTGTTTGTTTCCTTCCTGTAGGGGCTGTATACCCAAAACATTTTGACATTTTTTTCATACAGATTATCTCTGTCCCTGCCAGAAATTTAATCAAGTCTTTTGGTATTGTTAAGCCATTTTGTGAGGTTTCTCCACTTAGAATTTGACTTTTGGATGATGTGTTACTTTACTTTAACTTTTTTTCTTGCCTGAGGATTTGAGAACAGAGCAATCTCACCTTCTTTGGAGCAAGTGATGTTGAGTCAAACCTATGTCCATAAATGGTGATTAAGACAGATTTCTATCTCCCTGAGAGTGTTAAAAAATTTTTCCACTCAAACTTTTTTTTTTTTTAAAAAACCTTTTGATTTTATGCTTGATTTAAAAATATGCCTTCCTCAAATCCTCCATGTCTGCTTTAAATTGTTTCTCCTGCTAATAACAGGATGGAAATGCAAAATTTTTAAGCACTTGAAATGTAACCAACATTTCAATTCTTAGCARACCTTACCAGAGATCGAAGGGGAAGTGTAGTTTCTTAGCAGGGAGGAAAATGCCATCAGAAGCATTCTTTTTCTTTTTCATTATCAAATCAAAGCAAATTATTCATTTGATTTAGGGATACAAAACTAGTGTATGGATATGAGGGGATTATACAATTTCTTTTTTTCTTGCATTTTTGCAACCTGATCTGTGCTGAGCTGCTTAGTAAGTATTGATTTGCACATAGCCTCAGGATGTACACATGTCATGAGCAATTCACTAAGGGTCATTTCTTCTCCCATCCCCACGGTTAGGGCTGTAGCACTGTTTCCCTATTAAAAAAGGCGAAAAAAAACCCAACAACCAAAACCCAAAACGATTTGAGTTCTCCAGGTTTTGGCTTAAGTTGCTTTGCATCAATTAGTACAAGAGGTTGAAAGCTGACAGAAAACAGAAATGCAACTGAGGGGTGTAAGACAGCGAGAAAGTGAAATTAAACACTGTGGGAAGGTTTGCCTTCAGGCAGAAGGTTGAGGAGGCAGGTTTTTGAGTAGTTACATTTTTGTGTCAGGGCCCATTCTTTCTCATTGTCAGATTATTGCTGCACCTATTTATGGGTGCACGTAACAAGGCASAAGAGGTTTTGAATCACTTATCTTGTTCTCTCTCTCTTTAGTGCACATTTTCTGTGTGTTGTATTCTGTGATCTTTATTTCGTTTTTCATTGTTTATTTACACTGCCASTGTTACTTCATGAATTCTTTAAATCATTGCCTATCTAGAGGGGAATCTGGACAGAATTACTCTTGCAGCTTTAAGTCTTCCTGACAGGAGGAGAGAAAAAGAGAGCTTTTGTCCCCTGGAGAAATGCAGGAAYTGTGGCCATTTGGAATTGGGCAGACGTGGTGGCTTTGAGGGAGATGCTGTGATAGAAATGCTGCCTTTTATGTTGTTTCCTATCTGTTGGGGCCCCTTATTTAAAATATCTTCTAAGAGACTAGGATCTGTATGCTGTTAGCAGATGGATTAATTGTTGTTGTGAGAAATGGCAGAAGTGTGTGTGGAAATGTAAGGTAGCATAGACCTTTTTCCTTACTTCGAGAACTTGTGTTCAGATTTTCCATGGGACAAAAAAGGGTAGAGTTTTCTGTATGAATACAAGCCAACAAAGTGTGATGGAGAACAGACTGGACGTGTTTCCCTTTGCTCATTCCCTGTGGAAAACCTTGATTGCCATTTCCTCAAATATGTTAATGTCTTGCATGCACCCTTTAAAATAATTTTCCACTTGATTTTCCTGCCTTTCATCAAAGGCAGGTACTRGAGGTAGGGAGGGGCCCATTAAATCTGGGTGTCTGTAAGTTTCTTTAAAGTCATGTTAGCAACAGGGCAGAGAGATGGTCTGAGGTGAGAACGGTGGTTTTCTGGGAGTGAAGCTGGATTTCTAAGTGGTGTCTTTAGTCAAAAGATTTTTTAGATCCCTTTTCCTCCATTGTGATTAMAAAAAAAACATCCCACACAATTTTTTTTTCTGTTACTTAGCGATGCGACATATCTGGAATAGGTTGTCTAAAGAAAACAGATTGTCTTAAGAATAAGAARAAATGTCTTAGAAATTGAACTTATGATTAGTTGCAAATACCTCATAATTGTACATATGATCCTTTCGGAGAAGAGTACGTAAGCACTTGAATGTCGGTATATACCTGTATGTTCAGTATGCATGTTGGAATTTGCCTTTTGCCAACTATTTTGATAGTAAATGTGGCTCATTTGAATTTTTACAGAAGTGGGTGTGAGCTTGGCTGGAGCATGTTTACTTAATAGAATAAGTGCTCAAGAATATTTTTGAATTGAACTTTAACCCATTCTAGTATGGGACTTCATCCTGTTCTGACAGGAATTTCTCTTTGCTTTTCTTGGTAGTGGTTGACTAGACATTCATCTTCTGTATTTTGATAAGGTGACAATGGAGAAAATACAGGAACCCTAAGCTGGTATTTTGGAMCTGCAGAAGTAGTGGCACAGTAGCTGTGCCAAGCAAGAGTTGTAATCAGTAGCCTCTTTGAAAATCATGAAAGCTAATGGTTATTTCCTTTTTTTAATTTTTTTTTTCTCTACCCCTCAGGAAATACTGTTGGGCTGAGGAGGAAGAAAACAACTCTCTCTTCCCTTTTTTTTTTTTTTTTTTTCCCCTCCCCTCCTTTCTTCTTCTTGCCTGATTCAGAAGCTCCAGGAATGTGCTAATTGGCGGCGGCCTCTTCAGAAAGGTAAGGGGTAATTGTCATCTGCTTGTAAAGGTGTCTTGTCTGCTGTGCTCCTACTGCAAGGGAAAGTGATGATGGAAGAAGTTTGTCTACATGGA
Organism: Malurus melanocephalus; assembly: GCF_030028575.1. Classification (NCBI taxonomy): domain Eukaryota; kingdom Metazoa; phylum Chordata; class Aves; order Passeriformes; family Maluridae; genus Malurus; species Malurus melanocephalus. The sequence continues at coordinate 1,408,735 of NW_026623281.1, forward strand.
GTTTAGCCAAGCTTCTGGTTCATGTGGATTGCCCTTCTAATACTGGAATAGGGTTGTATTGCAGACTGATAAACTAAATGTTTGTTTGAATATCAGCTTAGATGAAAAGACAGTGGGTTAGGTCTGGAGAAGACAATTTGAGGAATTATATCTCAAAGTGCTACATTTACTATTAACATACATGTACATCTAATCAGGCAAATATAGATTGTTTTYGTTGGTGAGTTGCTTTGGTTAGTTTTTTTAACCTGATGTCTTYTCTGGGGTCTGTCATGGTTTTGTGGCTGGTGGTGTCATTGACAATAAAACAGAAACTATCTGGAACCCCAAGTCTAGTTCTGAATGGTGAGCTTTTGTGCTGTTGGAAACACATGGCAATTCTTTAACTCTCCGGACTTTTTCCAGTTTTCAGGAGAAGTGCAAAATGTGGTGGGTGATGGGATCCACATGTAATCCATGTCCATCTTTTCACTTCAAGACATTCAATTTATGTATCAGGGATATATAAAGTACAAAAAATTAGTGCTGATTCACAGAGCATCCTGAGCTGCGTGAGTAGACTCAGTTTTGTTGCTAGACAAATTACATAYATATTTTAATATCAAAGATTTGCATTTGCTTAGGAGGTGCAGTGCTTTGAGATGTCCTTTCCTCTTCCATCTTTGTGATAGATGTTAATGCTCCTTGTAGTAGAGGCAATATTTTCTGTCTAGACCTCAGCCATTCTGGCTCGGAATTGACATCTTAACTTAATCCAGCCCTGAGAAGAGGTTTATGCTAACTTACTAAACTCTAAATTGTAGAGGCCAGTGCATGATAAAAGTTCTCCTGACAGATTGTTCGGTGGTGCTAACATTTGTGAAGGGTTTTGAAAGACAGTGTGATGCAATAACGTCTTAAATTGCCCCAGCAAGATTTGTCAGAGTTCATTTGTCAGACCCCTCACACTGACTAAGTACACTAACTTATCAAGGATAAGCTCCAGACAGGTAATGTGCCTTGGGATGTTCTTTTTCTCATTCTCCATCTCATTCTTGACGGTACAGAGGCAAGCTAAGTCTTTATTGAACAGCCAGTACCAGCTGTCTGGTAGTTCTGCAATAAAGCTAATGATCTAATGGGCAAATGTTTCTTGGAGACCTTCAGCTGAAGCAGAGACAAGGAGAAACATACAGACTAGCTAAAGGGTTCTCAAGGAGTTTGCAATTTCCCCAGGGCTCCTTCTATGTAATTACCTGTCTCTCTCTTTGTCTCCTATCTTTTAATGCAGGAGGAGTGTCAGACTCAAGGCCGCTAATCTTGGTTACTATRGAAAGGCTGGTTACACTCCTCTTCGTGCACTTCAGAAATGGCAATCGCTGGTCCCCAGCTGGTTCCCTGAATCTCACTTAAAAATGGATGATAGCTTTCCTCCTTGGTGCCAGACTAAAGAATGCAGCTGCCTGTGCTGTTGCAGGCAGGCATTGCTTCTGCCACTGATGCTGTGGCATGCTGAGAGGAGCCCGCAGGAGCAGCCTTGTGGCCTCTGAACCTGTTTTCTCCTAAACAAATGAAGGCTTTAAAATGCCTTTGAAACAGGAAATTTTGGGGCCTACTGAGACGTGGGAGGCTTGGCTGAGCTGTATGTGTGGAGGAAAGATTCTATTAAGATTTGTAGCTCCAGCCGAGTTTTTGTACTGTTTCTGAATGCCTTCAGACTCCCTGGGCTGGGGGCTGAGGGAAGCACAAGATTTAAAGCTCTTCTGCAAGATTGTGGGCATTGCTTCTTGCTATTGTCTCCCTCCCAGCATATGTGTTATGCATTGATGGGCAGTGGAGCCAAGTGCCACTGCTCAGTTCATAGGGTCAGCTGAGAGGCTGTGCACAGCCCGTGGTTTCTCTGGCTGGATACATCTGTTTATCCCCCTTGCACAGCACTGGAAATTTGGAGGGGAATCCCTGCTTGCTGCTCCCCTCCTCCTTTTCCTGCTCATGCTTCCTGAGTTGCAACATGTCAGACGGGTTGTTCCTCTGAAGCTATGGCTTGGGAACGGCTCCAGCACAAATGCCTTGTCTCTGTGTGCTCCTTTTCATCYTAGGGAGGAGAGGGAAGCTGTCCCGTTTTGGACAGGGTCGCTTTCCAGCTGCTTGCAAGCCCAGGAAGTGTATGCTGCTAAACCCCTTTATGGTACCTTTGTAAAACATGCTTTAACTGTCTGCAAATGTACGGTATTTAAGCAGCAGAGTCTGTATTATCAAATGCAGTCATGCAGACTGTAGTCCTCAGGGTGAAAAGCTTTGGGGGGAGAGGCTGGATGTGACAGTGAAATTTGAGAACCAAAGCAAGAGGAAATTCTTGCCCATGTGTTGGACTAGAGCAGGTTCAGTAGAGGTGGAGGACGGGGAACATTACTCCTTTCTAGTTTGGAAGTGTCGAAGTAAGAACCATGATTTTGAATTTTCTGCCATTTTCAGTTGTCTGTGTCAGCCCTTTTCTGAGGGCAAACTTTACAGGTCCCCAGATATGAGTAGGTGAATAGGGCTTCAAGGGAGYTGGGGTGAGAACACTGCAAGGGCCTGTCTGTGTATGGAGGGCTAGAAGGTACTGTCCTGTGGTGTGTGTCCCCTGCCCCTGAGTGTGGCTATAGCAAAGATCTTGTTAAAACCCTTCAGTTCTTGGTGTTAGAAGAGCCACTCTGGGGTGCTTAGCTTTCCTCTAGTTTCAGCAGTTATGGTCTGCCTGCCTCAGTTGTCTATAGTGCAGCAGTTTTGGATATTCCTCTTAGTCATTGTGTTTAAGGTGCATAAACCTACTTCTGAATACAGAACAGAGTATTTATTTATTTAGGAATAAGTCCTATATGGAGTGGCACGTAACCTTGTGCTGAAGCCTYTTCTCCTTCCCTGTTCCACCACCCTGATGAGCTGCAGTTGGGTCACTGGTTGAGTCCTTTTCTCATCCACACCCAGGGGTTGAAGGGATGCTTTTGGGGGCCAGATGCCTGCTCACCGTCACCCCTGGGGTGGAAATAATTGCTTTGAGCATTGAGGTGGCTTCCTGTGCTCTCTGGAGGTTTAGAGGGCTTCCTGGAGGAACTCTCTGGCTTGAGTGGATTGCAATGACTGCTGCAGAGCCCTTGCACTACAAACTGCCAGTCTGCAGGAACGAGTTTCTGAAAGAGCCTGTCCTAATTCATAACGAATGACTGAGGAACAAAGTGGAACACATAGGTTCCACTACATTAGTGTAGGTGACAGGGTTTGGTGTTTTTGTTTATGTTACCTGTAGTCATTCAAGAAGAAAGCTGCAAGGCCCAAATCAGCTATAAAGTCCTCAATTAGCAATRAAAAAAGTCCTGGTTTGTTGCCTTATTTCCTTAAAAATTATAACTGTCCTCTTCTGCTAAAGAACCCATCTGGGTGCATACTGTCCCATTCTTCAAGTACACAAAAATGCCTGTGAATTATTTATAAGTTCCAACAATTTGGCCACTCAAAAAATTAATAACAAATGCAAACCAGCAGAGTTTTTATTTCTAAAGCAAGTATTTTAAAATATTATTCCAAAATCAATAGTCAGTATTTCAAAATCCTGTTTTTYGGTTTTGTCTCTTCTACTGAGTTTGGCATGCACATGGTTTTATAGGGGTGTTGTAAGGACAGGTACTGCTTACAGCCCAGGCTGTGGTAGTGGGAATCATTCATCTCATCCCTTTTGGGCTTAGCCCATGGGAAGACTYCTGTTCAGTTAGCCCAGTCATTACAGTGGACAGCTGCAGTAATATCTTGCCAGCTGCAGGACAGAAGATACTTCATCTTGGAAGCCTTGGCATGAAGATAYTTTGTCTAGAAAATTCTTGCAGATTTGAACTGGCCAGGTAAACTTATACTGGGAAGTGCTTTGTAAAATGTGTCCTGAAACATTTTTATCTGGTGCTGATGGCCTTAAAAGCCAGATGAAGTGCATCAGTGACTCATGGTCACTTACTKCCCTGCTGTGTGATGTAAACCAGACCTTGCTTTGGTGCCTTCTCACACACAGCCTTGTCTGGCTGGACGGTGAATTTCAAGCTCGTGCTTACAGTCTGCAGTGCATAACCTAAAAAAGCTATTCTCTTGAAAGAKACTTCTTAAATTGCTTGTAGCATAAATACAAAGTTTGTAGTCACTTCATTACTATTCCACCTATCATTTACCTTGATGAAGCAAGAAATTAGATCTAAATGTTAGAATGACCCAGGAAGTTTTATTTCCCCTTCTTTTCGTCTTCTTTCCTTCCATTCCTCCCTCAAATTATGAATTTGTTGCAATTTTAAGCTTAATGATCTTTCAGTCTTCTGTGGACATTTTTGCAAAAGAATGGAAGCTTAMCGTTTTAAAGAAGAAAAAGGGAAGGTGTGTAGGTTTGGGTTTTGTTTGCTTATTTTTTGAAGTTTCCCAAACACATTTGSTTACTTGTGACATTCATAAAATGAATTTGTTTAGAGAAGGAGATTAGGTATATGAAGCAAAGCACTGTTTTCCAGCAAAATGAGCAGCAATGATATATTTCAGTCGTCAGATGCTTGGCTAAATAATGGTAACATACGTTTTTTGCTGCTAGAAATTGARATTTTGGCGGTCATATGCAACTGTGAAATCTGTGGGCATATACTGTAGCAGAAGCTGTCTTTATGCATATACAGCACATGGTATTTGGCTTGGGAGAAAGTTCTTCGCTTTCTAAGAAAATCAGGTTTATGATAGMACTGACTGCTGTTTGTGCTTCATAGTTAAAATTGTTTTATTCTGGAAGGACAAATAAGTTGTATGTATTAATAGTACTGTTGTTTTGCCCCTGTTCCCAGCAACGCAGTGTGTTTTCCTGGCTCCTTTTTCTTTCCAAGCTGTTTCTTTCCAAGCTTGTGACCATAATTACAGTGAGAAGTAGATTACATACATCTGTATATTCCAGCAGGAAAACTGAGCCTTGGAAGAATTTTGCACTGTGGGATATTTCCTTACTCACCTCTGTCTTGAAAAGTGTTTTGATATCCTCAGAGGGTTCTGGGAGTGTCAGTCCGAGCAGCCTAATAAGACACTTGGTKTAGAGGGGATGGAGAGTAAAAGGAAAAGGAAGGAAGGAGGATGCAAGTGGTGGTTCACCAGTGTCACATTAATAGAATCCTCGAATCAAGTGCTCATTCATTTTAACTAGAGGCTAATTAATCAGAGTGAGTAGATAAAATGATAAGCTGCTTTTAATGAAGTGAAGCAGCTTTATTAGCAGTAAGCAAAATGCAAAATATTTGGTCTCTGGCACATGTGGTTTTCATGGGGACTGTGGTTTGCCACCAGCTCTGGATTCTGCTAGCCTTTTCCTTGCTGCACTCTGCAGGCAGTGCTGTCTGTGTGTTTCAGCATGTGGCCAATTCAGAATTCAGGAAATAGAATATAATCAGAAGCAGGTGTAACATTTTGAAACCAGAAGGAATGTTCCTTACAGAGCTTTTTCTATGCCAGATTAGCATTTGCCAATTTTCAAACTTCGGATGCTATTATTTTTCTTTGGAGATAGCAGGCTTTATGCTTCCAAGCAGGCAAGCAGAGAAATAAAAACTGTGTGGATTTACCAGAGTGCCGCTGTTTGAAAGGCAGCAATATGACACTGCTTGGTAACTGCTAAGGTAGCCTGAAATCAATCAGTGATTATCTATCCATTCGCAGCTCAAGATCAGAAATACACCAGGGTGATGCTTGTTGTGTATATGATTAAGTAGAGGGCCAAAGCCAGCGTGCCACTGTTAAACTGGAGCAGGCTTGCATACCCTTGTTCAGATGATTTTTTGCAGTGCATCTGTGCCATTGTGGTGCTTCCCAGTGTCTCTTGAGAAGCTGTAGAAGCCATTAGATGGACTACGACGTGCATGGTGATGCAAGGCTAAAATAGGAAATACATCAGTGAGTCACAGATTGAGATACTGACGTCAGTTGTCATTTATGTTGGGCTAAATTACATTAAGTGCCCACAATTAGGCCCAAAATGAACTTCACTTATGACTTTGTGCATCCTTGTTGAAGTGACCTCAAATTAGCAATTCATTCATAAAATTCACCTCACAGTAAACTCCTTACAAACTAGTGGTTCGATCATGTTCCTGTAGTTATGTGAACTGGAGAAGCTGAGCTGGTAGATGGACACGATGTGCCAATAGGATGCTGGCAAGGAAATTGTCTTCCCCGCACCAGCCCTTCCTTAAAAGACTCTGCTTCCCAGCACCATTCAATTGTAAATCTGTGCAACAAAGGGGAGGCTGGCAGCTCCACCGGTTCAGGAGTATAAACGATCTCGCATGCTTCAGTTGAAAGGTCGAATCCCTGAAACRCAGAATGCAGCTATAGAGAGAAACTCAAAAGGCTGGTGAGAATGGTGGGGTGGGGGAAGCCCGGGGTTGGAAAGCTGTTGAGATCCTTGAAAGTGCAGTGACAATTTTTGTCTTTACCATGAAATGTCCTGGAGGCAGCTGGACAAAGGGAGAGCTGTTGTYCAGGTGAGGTTGCAGTCACCAGCTCCAGGAGCTGGATTTCGCTTGTTCTCCCCCTTAGAAACACAGCATGCTGCTCTACTTGCCAGCACTSTATGTGGGGGCCAATATTTTGTCTACAGTATGCATTGAGTCCCTCTTAGTTTTCCTGTTTGGATTATTCTTTTTAATGACTTCGTGTTGCAMGTCTCAAAGCTTCAGAATTGTGTTTTCTTGCTATGCAAAACAGAGTATGAAATCTTGGCCGTGCAAAAAAAAATTGCTCTGAAAGGATGAGGTTAAATTTGCACCTTCTAAAACCGTTGTAAATATTTGACCGGCTACTCGGCAACACAGCTGAACTGCCTGTTAATGCTTAATGTGAGAGTGGTCCTGAAGTGCATGGCTTTGGTGATGGGCCAAGGGTCACGGAGTGAGCAGTAGTTCCCCATGAAGACACCGTGCTCCCTGTTCCTTATCTTCCAGGATTCCTCCCTTTCTTCCCCCCCCCCTCCCCCCAGACCTGCGGGCAGGAGGAGGTGCGATAGCTGATCTGCTCCAGGCAGAGTCAACCGGGTATGTTCAGGTGGCAGTAAAATTTGACTTGGTCTGTGCTTCTGATTTTCTCTGCCCTGGTGGTTTTGCTGGTCYAGCGGCACTTTGGTAATCCCTGAGTTTCAAGAGAGGGAGAGCCTCTCAGGCTCTCCACAACTAGGTCTGCGTTTGCAAGAAGGTTTTTATGTGCATGTAAATGGCACCAGTAGGCAGTTGGGAGTAACTGGTCCCTGGGGAGGAGCAGCCTAGAGACCAGTGACAAATCTGAACCTGAGTATGTTAGAATTGTTATTTGTAAATTCTGATACCTTGATTTGATTTTGAGGGCTTTTTTGGTTGCTGTTGATTGGGGGTTTTTTGATATGCTGGGAAGTTAGTTTATATGGCCACTTACAGTTTTGTAGTCTCCATTTTCTAATCTGCATTTCAGTGGCAGAAACTTAAATTCCCGAAGATCAWTTTTTAGAATAAATTATTACTGTGTTTTCTCTTATTTCACAAAAATATCTCAGGAGAAAGTGAGTGTCCAAGAAAGAAGGCAGTAATGTTRGAAAAAGTCTGTTCATGCTGAGGAGTTCTGACCTCAGACCAGGGACTCACTTGGGAATAGTTCAGTATGTTTGACTCCCATGCTCCTAATCCAAACAAGCCATAGAGAAGAAGCTTGAAAAGTGAAGGTTTGGAAAACCTTTTGCTATGTGAGTTGGGATCACAGCACATCAAACAWAGTTCCTACACCTTCTTCTTTTAGATCTGCTAGTGGGCAGACACCTGTGTGAGCACTGAGCATGGCCCCAGCTGGCAGGTGTTAGTTTAGGTGTTTTTACAGCAGAACACAGTGCTGGAAAAGAATATCATTCTTTACAACTTATTATCAGATGGGGAATTGAGATCTAGGCAGTGGTTCTTCTGAAGGACCGCAGCTTATCATGAGCTCGGCCTAGAAGTGAAGTCTGCATTTGCTTCCTCCAATTGTTCAGCAGGTGCTACTGTACAATGAGTCTGTTGGACCACTAAATGCCAACCCTGTATTTCTAACTGAACACATGGATGCACAGAGAAGTAAAGTTATTTTACTTCAGCTCCCTGGCAAGTGAGTGACATAGCTGGAAATAGAATGGAGATTTCCTGATGTCCATTTCCCTCTTATAATTACCAAACAGCACTGCTTTCTTCTTCATTGTAAACATGAATTGAGCCAAATGGCATGCACAATTAGTTTGTTTTTTTTTTTTTCCTGCAAAGCTGGGGGGAAGGAGGATGGGGCTGGAGATATGAAGGGGGAGGGGAGAGTCATTCAGGGACACTGTACCTGCTGGGGCACAATGTAATAACTGCTGGGGCAGCCTGGGCTGCAGATGCATTGTTATCTGCAGAGTCCCCGATCTGGGAGAGCTGCAAAAGGTTTAATGCAAATCTGAGACCTCTGCCATTGTGTAAGACAGATTAGGGCTCATTTGCATTCCTTCTCCTATAATAATTACCTAGCAAGGAGTGCCTGTTACCATTAGCTTCATTCTGTTTGCCTGTGATAACACCATCAGCAATCTCTTCTCCACGGATTGTGGACACTGCGAGGAAGGACAGCGGGCCAAAAAAATAATAATAAAAGGAATTCTGTTGGGAAAGTAGTAGAAAAATGTGAATGCTGAAAAATTAAAATGCAGATAGTTTTAGTAATAGCCATTAAATAGAGCTGGAGAAATATTGCAAGCTGAAGAATAAAAGTCAATATTAATCCATAGTATTGATGAGTTGTATGATTTCAAATATCAATTAAGAAAAGCCAGCACAGGATTTTAACTGAGCTTTATCTATAGTGCTTCAATAGTTTTGTTCAGTTTTTCAGAATTGATTCAGATTGTTCTAAAATTAGCGTAACTGGAGATCAGTGTTACCAAGAGATAAATGTTAACATCTAAAACTGATGTGATACATCAGAAATTCAGGTAGAATTCAGCAAACTTAATGCAACTTTGGGTCCTGGAACTGAAGCAAAGCAGTACTTCTGGCTTAGTAAYAAGGGCAGATATTTGGGGTTTTTTTACTGTGGGGTTGGTTTGTTTATTTTTAAGATGGGAGGAGTTAAATAGCAGAAAGGGAATGCAACTAAACATGGAAGACTGAGGGTCCTAAATCAGCTTATTCCCCTTACACATTAATTGCAAATAGAAGGGACACAAAATCTATTTGACCAACATTTGCTGTTCTTGCCACTCACTCTCCTTGCCTTGGTTTTTGCCCTTTGCATTCTGACAAAGAAGCTGCTGGAGTCACCCCACCAGAGGCAGAGAGCCCCAAAGTTCCCTGTTGAGCTGTTCCTGCCTTGCATCCCCAGCCCAGAATGCAGCTGCTGGGATGGAGCCCAGGACCCATCTCAGGGCCTGGTCATGTGTCACCACAGGTCTTTGGATGCTCCTGTGCAGGGTCAAGGGGGAGCTCTCTTTGGAAGAAKATAGCATGCCAAATATTTCCCAGTATCAGGGAAAGAGCAGTGTGTGCCTGGGCCACCACTGTTTTGGTACAGATTTCCCTGTTTGGTGCAAGCTTTCCCCTCCCAGAATTTTCAGTGAAGTAATTCCATTTTCCACAGTGGAGGGATGGTAAAGCAGGAAGACAAATCAAAGCAACCCTGGCTTTTATCTGCCAAGCAGACACCTTATATGTATTTCAAACAGATGTAAYTGATTTCTGATCTGCAGCAGACCATCGAAATGATGAGTCTCACAGTTGTGTTGTTTTGGGTGCTTTTGTTTTTTCAGGTGATATTTTGAGGGCATGCTCTCATATTCACCTTGTCATCAGGGTGGAAGAAGCAGAATGCCCATGTCTGAAAAGCTGGCCATGGTTCTGAGGGAGAGGAGTGGTGGGGTTTGCTAGGGGCTTTTCTGTAAGTGACCTGTTGAGCAGCGAATGAGCTGCCAGAAGGAAAGTTCAGTTCCTGCAAGTGCATAATTTCTGGCTGTTGGGGATTTGGATGGGTACTGTGTTATCTATAAAATTTGACATAACTCTGGAGAGTTTATAGATCCTCGTGTGTGAACACCCTTAGTACACAACCAAGTTTTCTGAAATTTTCCTCTTCTATTGGATTTATTTTTTTAGACTGTAGTAGCAGGAAAAGAAATTTGACAGCAATTAATATCAAGGTACATGGATAGGGCTAAGCGCTGCCTTCAATGATGCCACTAGATATTTAGCATTAACCAGAAGTTATATTGCTCTAAAGGATTAGAGAGAATGGCAGAGAACTAGAAATGTTGACATTTTTTAAATCTATTTTTTCTCTTCTTGTTTTTCCCACTATAATARTATTAAAAATCACAAACTTGACAGTTACACAAACATAAAGAGAAGGTTTAAAAGGGAAGTTTTTAAAAAAATATTTTTTAAAGCATGTTTTCCTTAATGAAAATGAGAACTTTAAATTCCAAACAAAAACTAAAGGATACAACTGTATTTTATTTAAAAGCAGCAGCGTAAATCATTTGTTCATCTTTAGACCTTTTTCTAGGAGGGACAAGTACAGTTTGGAGCATAGCTAGTTCTATATATGTAATTTAATTACATATATATAATTTGTGCCATCATTAGACTGGAATAAAACTGCAGTTGATATAATTAGAAAGGTCTAATGTATGTAGTGTGTGGGGAAGGACAAAGAAGTTTTGAGGTGCATGGAGAATAATGGTTATGTACATCTAAATGTAAGCTAAAACAGCAACATGTTACTGTATGAGTAATTGGAGATAAAAAATCAGACTACTTAGATACTGTACTATGATATGTGAAGCTGTATGTTTATATGTATATACACACACAATATGAAACTTAAAAAATTATGTAAAAATAACATAGCTTCTTACAAGGCTTGTATTATTCCTAGAAACTATTTTTTTCCTATGGCCCTCCTTTAATAATTATTTTAGTCCAGTCACCATATGTATTTTCAGTCTTYTATTTTGATTCCGTAGCAATGCATTCCAAGTAATTAATGTGCTCAGCAGTATTTAGCATTTTTTCTTTAACCCACCATGTGCAAGAGTATGTTACTGATCCCAAGGTGTCTGCAATCTGGAAGAGGTGCATCAGAAATTAGGCTTTTTATCCCCTTCCTTATTTGAAAAGTTAAACTTGGGCTTTTAAGCTCTGTGTTCAAGACCCTGTAAAGGCACATGCACTGATGAGGTTTTGTTGAAGGAAATGGCACTATAAGCGAGGAGGTGCTGAAAGCTCTTGCACTGGGWCTGCTGTTGCTCATCCTCCCTAATGGGAGGTAGTGGCCCGTCACACCCAGGAGTAAGGAGGTGTTAGTTTGCTCAGGCTTAGCTACACAACCTAAGCTGTACAAGCTGGTCTGTGTTGTTTTTCAGTTCTGCTGCACTTGAAGGTAAATTTAAACTTACCTYATTTTTTTGTTGAAATGCATGTCATGTCCTCTGTCCTTCAACAGAGGTTCAAATACTTGTTTGGAGAAAGGCTAAAGTTGTGGGCAGATAAGCCATTCTAGGAAACAGACATCCCAGCTTGGTAACATACTGCATTTGATGCATTTCCAAAAGAGTCATTGAAAAGAGGAAAAAAAGTAGGGGGGGCTTGTTTGTGCCATTCACTGCATTAGCAAACGAAGGACCCACAGGTTGTCAGTATGGTAAGCTGACTATCACACATAAATGAATCAAAGGAACAGCTGGTTATTCTCTGCTATCTTTAGGCTGTCCCAGACTGATCATCAGGCAGTGCTTTCTGTTGGAACAGAGTCCAGATAAGGACTGCTTTACAGAAAATGCAGTTAGAAGTTACTTTTCTAACTCTGCAATGTCAAGGCCACRGAGCTCTCTGCTCTACTTTCATGTCTCACCATGCCTCCTTCCTGCCTCTCTCTCTCTCTCCAGCCAGTTTAATAGCATGAGGTTACTAGCTGAAGAACTGGCTTTGTTCACTTTTACCTAACAAAAAGGTTTCACAAGCTTTATACTGCATGGCATAGTGATACATTTCTTAAAGACTGAAACAAAGTGTGCCCACAGAGAGCATAGATATCCATAAAAACATTCTTAAACATACATTTATGAAGTAATGTGGATAACTAAACTTTTATATAAGCATAACCATACACCCACACACCTTACAAGACTAGACTTATTTTCAGCTGCCTTATTATCAAAATTGCAATTTATATAACATAAATTATGTGAGCCAAAGGAATTTATGAAGCAGAATTCTGGAATTGGTTTAACTCTCTTGATTCTGCAGAATGTTTCCTTCTTAGTAACTGCAATAACCTTTTTTGTTTGTTTGTTTTTTTTTGGTGAGGGGGGAGTTGGAATAAAAATATTTTATTAAAAGAGCTGAAACTTCGAAGCATTGCAGAAAGCTATGTTTTAACATGTATTGGGAATGTMATTGCAAAATGTTTCTTTTAGACCACTATTCTAGTACAATGTGGGAATCTATAGTCTACAAAGCAAATTATGACGAGAAAACGAAGGATTTGCACCTTATTGTCCAGTGACACCTAAAATACTGTCCAGTGACAGAATCTGGGTACCCARAGCAAAGCAGCAGTGTCCTAGGCACAGGGTTCAGCCCAAGATAAATCAGTTTTCCTGAGTTAAAACAAGTGTGTTTTCTGGGTGGAGCACCATGCAGATTTGTCCAAAGACTGCAAACATTAGTCTCTTCATGTGGTTTTGTGAACTTGGGTTTATTTCTTAATTTGTGTACGACTCTGTTGGGCAAAAACATGGTGTTGCTGCAGAGAGCTAAAGCATGTGGGTGTGCGTGTTCTTGGCTTTGCCTCTGTGAGGAGGACTGACACACAGGAGCTGGGACTTGTGGGATGTTTTTCTCAAACAAATCTCATCCTCTTTGGACTAACTACAATGGAAGATTTGTCAATTACTTTTTTTTATTGCCCCCCTTCTCATACCTGTCTAAGGAATTTGTGTTCAATGCTTGTGACTGGAGTGTGCCTTTGGTCACAGGTCATGATCTTAAATTTGGATTGGTTACAGCTCCAGCTAAATAAAACATGCTGTCTTGCCTTGTTCTAGCAGTGTGGAGTTAGCTGGGTGTTTGAGTAGAAAGGAGTTCACCATTATAAAAGCAGGCAGTCTGGGGAGAATGAGGAAGCTGAGCACAAGCCTGCAAGCACAGCTTGTGTACATATTTGTTGAAAGCTAATTGGCAACGCAGTTGCCTTTCAAAGTTGTTCTTTCACCTATCAGTAGAGCACAACTCTGGTACTTAATGTACTGTAGATTACGTAAATGCTACCCTGAAATATTTGTACAGGCAATTAACTCTTGTTTTTACACTACTCTTGAGTTACAAATGGAAGCCTGCTGTAGAGCTTGGAATATTTRTGCTATGAGAGATATTCCATAATTAGATTAAATAATGCTTTCAGCAAACTGGCTAGCATTAAGATCAGAAAAACAGGATATTGGCTGTCCTGTGAGGAGCTGACAATCTTTTAAAACTCAGTATCCAAGAAATACAGATGCTGTGTTTGTATCACATTGTTGAGGGGGAGCAGTATGTACAAGAGTTTTATCTGGAGCAAATAAATCTGCTTTTGGTTATTGTATTTGAAGACAGTAGATGCTTGTATCACTAACACTGGTCTGCGTTTTGTGTGGCAAAACGTGATTACTAATGGAGTAACTTAAGGCTTGTGTACGGTGYGGTGTCACAGTTACCAGAACAACATCCTCATCTAATGTGTCTGGATGACTCTAAGAATACTTATGTAGGTGCATATTTATTTTTCTTCCTCTTGCTCTTTTCAAACTTATCTTGCAAACATTTTGTCCCTGATGAAATTAAGTCACAGCTCTGCAATTTGAGCTGGATAATAAATCTATTAAAATGCAACCAATTGGTAACAACGGTCTTAAAGCCAGACCTTCATCCTCCAGAGTTTATTCACAAGTGCTTGACCTAATATGACYGTGAATATGAATAAAATGTTAAGGGATTTTTTTGCAATTCATAGTGTGACTTGCTGCCATGATAATAAAACAACATTTATACCCTCAATGGCTGCAGCATKCTTGTGCTCATCAACGTGTGCCATCATTAACAGAGGTGTAGGTAATGTGTTCCCCAATGGAGAGTCAAGGGACTGCTTAAAGGAATTCATTGCTATTTTACATAGAATCAAACTGACTAAAAGGGTGGAAAATAAAACTGATGGAATCAAAAACCTTCATACCTTTCATGTACCAAGACATCACAATAAGATTAGATTRTAGTTGATTAAAAAGAACCAGCTTCTTCAGAAAGAAGAAAATGTAATATAATGTAGATTAGTACAAAAGTGTTATTACTAACACTGATAGACACACATTGGCTGTGTATTGGGGCTGKTTTTTTTTTGTGGATGAGAGCAGCTAAACTTGACTGGCACTTCCATTATGAAGGCAGAAGCCCATTTGCAAGTTTTGGATTTGTTCTCTAAAAGGTCCAAATCAATTGCTTCTGTAGGCAGATATTCATCTGTTTTCTCTTGCATTTCTTTCTTCTTCTCCTAATTACCTCTCCCAGACAGAGAATTATGCAGGAAGTTTCAAGCAATTTACCTGAGACTTGTCCTTTCCCAGTCATTTGTAAATTTTTGTAATAGGTTTTACTTGCTCAGTTCAGTAGTGAAACGCTTTTGCTGAAGAGATCCTGCAGCTTTATCCAGCTCTCTCACGCTGTTTGGAGGGAAGAGGTGCATATGTGGAATAGTTCTTGAAATGTCTGGTGTCATACACAAGCACTCTTCCCATGTGACAGAAGATATGAATGGTAAATATGGGTGAAACCAGAARACTGCTGCAATTGTTGATGATTTTCAGTAGTGTCTACAAGTTTCACTTAGATTCCTTGTAAATCCCCCGTGGCTATAGGAAATTAAAGATGTTTGAAGCATTACCTACTTGCCAGATGAAAAGAGACAGGAGCTGTTGTAATGCCTTCATGCAGTTGCTATCTTCTTTAGGGGACTATATTGTTCATTAAAATAATGTTAGCAAAAATGAGAAGTAAATCACCCTAAACAATTTTGGTTTGATGTTTCTCTGCTTTAGAAATTTRAAACTAATACTTAGTATAAAAATGAAGAGGCAGAGAGATTTCTGTTYAATTATAAGGACAAGATTTGTAGGTTGAGGAGTTTTAATTAGCTTGAACAGTGTAGTTGGAAAAACAATTTTTTGTGGATGTGAACATTTCTTCAGAGTTACATTTAATATTTTGATGGAGCAATTAAATATCATTCATTTCAGGCTGACAATCTAACCTGCTTCAGATTTCTTAATCCAAGGTCAGGAGTCATTGGTTCTTAATGAGTGTTGCAATGTGTAAAAAGACCAGGGAGTTTGTAATCTGATCTTCATGACTAACTAGAAATGAGGTGTAACTTTGAAAGAAGTTGAAGCCTATTGAAAAATCTGTTTTTTGTTAAGTAAATGTAATTGCATTGCAGTGGGAAATATGACATGTTTTTACATGTGTTTTAATTTGATGTATTATTTAATCATAGCTGCTTCTGAAGGTGATGGCTGTTGCCACAGCTCTGTTTCTTCCTTTCTCTGGTATGCCTGTGCTTTCCTGGAGAGCTGGCACTACATACCCTTGTTTCAGGGTTTTCTCCTTGTCTCTATTTTAGTTTGTGTTAGAGGCTTGGTAAGCTACCATTATTGGAACTCATAAAACAAATTATATAAATTGATGTGAATCAGCTGGACCTCTGGTAGTTTACAGTGACTCTGAATCTCATCTGTAGTTTATCGATTTGTGCTTTCCTTCAGTGGATTATTCMGACTCTGAGTCCAGAGCACCTTTGGCTGGTTTTTGTAATGACTGTGAGTGGGATTTTGTACAATTTGGTGCAGTATTAATTTATGCACCAATGCAAGTAATAGTAGCAAACAATCTTGCGAACTTCTCACTGCCTGGCTTCCCCTGTCACCGGTGTCAGGGATTCTCATTCTCTCATTTCCTGTGCATGTCACAAACCATTTGAGCAAGCAGTGAAGCCTATGAGGAGTACTGGCTGGAAAAAAAAAAAAAGACAAGTAATTCTAAGTGGTGGGTTTTGACCCACACCTCTAACAAAGTGGTTGCAATAGTATAAACAGTATCTGTGGCAAGACCTGCATGTTTTATGCCCATTTCCTGTGTTATCACTTTGCTAAGGGACTTAGTTGTAATAATTAGCAGTCTTTAGGTCAGAGGCAATCTGTTAATTATTCTTCTAGCTCTTCACAGAGTATACCTTCCATTAAGCCATAGGAGTTGGATGAATTAATGTTTTTGGAGCTGTGAATGCATCGTTGTTTTGCTGGTTTTCTTACCAATAATTTTGTCATACATACTTACAAGTGAATTGTTAAAAGTTTTCCTGAAAAATTTTTTTTTTCATTTTTTTTTTCTATGAATACAAAATATAAAAAGCACATAAATCTGTTTGTCTGACTTCAGGTATGGAAGATTTCAAAATCAGGTACCCTGTAGGGCTYTGTCACCCTTCCCTTTTCTCCACCCCCACATCCAGAGAAAGAAGTAACCTAGTATCTGAAGAATGCAAGTTATGCAGATGTTCAAAAGGCCAAATAAAACAAATAGATGGGCTGCAGCTGCTAGAGCAGCATAAAGCAAAGAACACTCGCTGYTGTGAGGAGAATGCTGTATTTCAGCAGGCCTCCAGCTTCTGCCTGTTTGAGGAAAATGGCATGGTAAATTAGTTTAACCAGTTTTTAATCTTATTTTGATTGTAAATTGTGATTACTTTCATAATTGTCAAGATTMCAAGCCCCCAGATTTCTTGTTAATGAGGAAACAGAAGAATAAGGAGCGGTAATGTCATTTCATAGAAAGGAAAAGGGAGTCCCACAGTAGTACAAGATTAGGAACAAATCTTCTAGCGAGAAGTGACAGACTTTCAAGGATGGGGGGACAACTGGGCGAATTTACTATGTCAAAATAGTAATCTTCTAGTATCTTGAGATAAGACTGGGAGACCCCACACCCTGCTGTGTATTAAAAGTCAGTTTCCACCAGAAATTTTGAGGTTGAGGGAGCTGAAGAAGGTTCACTGCCCACTATACTCTTCTAAATTGATTGTCATCTGGAGATAAAAAAGGGTAAAAAACTGATACTAGACTTGCATGGGACCAAGACACTTCTCCGACTGAGTAAATCATTGACATGCAGATTAACAAAACTGTTGAGCAGTTTATCTGCTATTTTAGGGCATTCCTAAGCAGCACAATGGAGTGCCACAGAGAGATGCCCAAGCAAATGCTACCCTCCTCTGGTACGTTCACATAGCACAACCTTTTGCAGAAATATTTGTATTGTCCTGGGAATAACATGGGTATGTCAGAGTCGTGTAACCATACAATTGAGGTCTTCAGGAGGAGAACTTGGCTTCTGTCGAGTGTTTGGTATTATTGCTTCAGCTCTCAGAGCATGGATAAACACTTCCCTAAAGGGATGCTGTGTGGATCTCCTGAACTGGGCAGCTTWCTCTTTGTCATATGTTTTAAGAATGGTACATTGAACAAGTAAGATGTGGTGCTTTTATCCTCAGCCTTTGTAATCTGGTCCTACTGAACTGYTGGTTTCAACTGTGAAATCACATAGGGTTTGCCACCCACCTTTCTCCTGGTGCAGAGATCCTCCTCAGGGTTTTCCATTTCCTGTATGCTGCAAAATCCAGTCTGACAATAGTTTGATTTCTGAAATAAAGGCAAGGTTATGATATCATTAATTTGAGTTCATTTCAAGTTCATTAACTTGAGTTAATATTTTGGGTTTGTTACATACATGTGTGGCTAGTACCTCATCCAGAGGAATTTCAGCTACTGTGCCTTTGGCAGTTTGTTTCTAGGACCAGCCTAGATTGCTATRTATTATCTATCTGGTAGGGAATTATCCAGAGCTCTGAGTTGAATGTGCCTAGTCTTCTTCTGTTGTGAACTACTACAAAAACATAAAAGTTTTTAATTTTGAAAGCAAGATTTTATTTTAATAARTACTGGAATAATTGAMTTTTTAAATAGAAAAAAAAATGAAAAGCATGCTAAATAAGAAAAATGAAAATAAGTGTTTATGAGCAACTTGCTCTTTTCTGCTCTGTTTCTGGGCRTGGGTCTTAACTTGATAGCAGATTTTATCCAACTCAGTGAATTTCTGAGTTGCTAAAACTCTGCGTAGTTCTCTCTGTCTGTGAGAAACTCCTTCCATTTCCTCTGAGGCTTGGTTGTGTTTTCTCTCTGTTCCTCATTACAGTCTGTTCTTGAGCTGTAGGCACTAAGCTCTTGCTGTAACTTCTACCTGCTGCAAACACAGTATTTAAATGTTCATAAGTATGCTTAAAAGTTCTCCATGGAAATGAATTGCCTTCTCTCATAGGAGTMCACTAATCCAATCATTTCTGAAAGAAGTGTCATGTGTAACACAGAAATKAAATATTATAGTGCATGTCAGTAGCTTCTTTTGTTCCTGAATTTTGTGGCCAAAAGTTCTATATGATACATTTTCTGTATTTATAGATACATTTACATATTATGTGCTTTTACCAATGAACATGGTCTTCAGACAGCAGAAAATCCTCTGTTGTTATGCAGRAATGTACCACAGCATGATTGTTCAACAGGCCACTGATACCTGCTTGCAAATACATAAATCTTTTCACTAGAGTATAATTAATGTTTAAGAAGAAATTAGCAATGGGACGTAACAGAACACTTTTGCCCACWTAAAATAGTGTTGAGTCATACACTTAAGGCTTTTTAACTTGCTTATTTGCATTGCAAACTTGTTATGAAGTCTATGATTTTGTCTTGTGGAAGTATCTCTTGGGGAAATCGAACTCCCTCCTTCACTTGATGACTTTTGTACAATACGTTCCTGATATTTGAGGAGTGGTGGGCAGGATCTTTGAGCTCTACTAGGATGGTAATAGGAGGAAAAAAATAATAGTAAAGACATTCATGCCATGTGATCCTATCTATTCCTGTGTTTGTATTTTATGCTTTTTTTCTAGGAATGACTGCAGATTGACCCAGAATGGAGGGCAGCTAAGCAGGCTGAAAGCAAAGCAAACCATTATGGTGGGCTTGGTCACTTTGTTCCTGAAATSTCTGTCTGATAAGGTCATTTAATTGAATAATGCTAGATGGGTTTTGTATGTTTTGGTCTTTTAAAAATATTTTATTCTATAACTGATGGCCGTCATTATTTAACTGTTATACAGTATCTTATTATGTAGTAAGATATCTACAGGTTCAAGTTAGAATTTGCAGAAATTTAGTAATACAGTTAGTGGAAGAGCAAAATGGATGCGTGATTGTTGTGTGATGTTGTGAGGGTTTCTGTAGCTGTAACCACACGTGTCTGTACTTGTTTGTTCCTGTGAGTCAGGCAGATGCCATTCAGGTGCACGGTGTATCTGTTCATAGGTGCAGCACTTGGATGTGAGTGTGCCCTGTCCTGTTCCCAGATGCTGGAWCGTGGCTGTGGTCTTGGTTTCTGCTGTTTGATGTCACTGCAGATACAGACACTGAAAGCCATGGAGTTGTGTGTGCTGTTTCACTCCCAGAGCTGGGACCTCAGTAGTTTCCTGTGGAAAGAATAGGTCACAGCTCCAAGTGCTTTAAATGGCAAGACTCTGTTGTAGTTCTGTCATTACTATTGGTATTGGAAAAGTGATTAATCTTCACCTGTGGGTGGACCCCCATCTTACTCCTTCAAAGCAGCGGACTGTCTGTGCCCCAGAACTTCATCATTTGAGCCAACAGTTGTGAGTGCCTGTTTTTCCTGCTACAAAATAAATGATTTCTCAAAGTCATGTTGAAAAGTGAAGTGTGAAGAACAGAAAGCTCTCAATTCCTGCTTCAGTGCTTTGTCTATTGTGTGGTGCATCTGCTGAACCAACCAAGGCACTTAATTCAGGGTGGACTTATTTTGGTACAAGCTACTTAACTATTAGTTGTGGGTTCAAACGACGGCCAGCTTTTTTGTTTCTCATGATGGTTTTCTTTTTTCCATATTCATGTTAGAATTTCCATATTTAGTGTTTGAGATTTTATGGAAATACATCTAGTCAAGTGCTACTCTTGTGAGGAGGTGAAATGAGGACARAACACAGGGGACAGATCAGAATCTTTAATCTTTGCTGCTGCATGTAATTTRTAAAAYGTATTAATCTGGTTTCATTCATTTRCTGAACTATTTTGCACTCTATATCTCTGCYCTTTTACTTTCATTTGAACTAGTTTGAAGCCAATTTTGTTTAATAAAGAAGACTCAGCATAGTAAGGAGGTTTAGCCTTCCTTTAGCCCTCATACCTTTTTGTCTTAGTTCTTGAGTGCCTGCCCCCTAAAGTTGTGAGGGAGTGTAAGTAGTGGTGTTAGAATTACACAAATCAATTTCATTGCAGAGCTTTCCCTGTCATAATGATCAGTTTGCAGCACGAATGTCATTGATTTTTCACRGCCCTGTGGAAAAAACCTAAACCCCACAGTTGATGAATAGAGCTGGGAGAGGCTCAGGAGACACTAATTTTGTGGCTGGTGAGAATAGCTGTGGCTGTCCCCACCTTCCTTTCTGGATTCTGTAAGTCTTTTCCATTMAGCCTGGCTCAGGAGAAGCCTGGGAATTTGGTGTGGTAATCTGTGAGAGGCAGTGATSTCCTGAGAGGACAGAGAAAGRGCAGCACTCRCATCCAAGAATGATGGAAGGAATAATCTTGCTGGGGTCAGTGATGYCCCATCAGCCAGGGCATGAACATTGCCAGAGCTGCCAGAGTGCCCTGCTGGGTGAGAGAGCAGGGCTGTCTGTTCTCCTGCTCACAGCCTCATCCCACCACTCACCTTCTGTAAATACGGTCACAATAACTGGTGCATCACATTGCCTTCTCTTTTTTCCTTTTTCCATTTTTTCTGCTTTTTTTCCTTTTATTTTTGAATCTCCTTCCTCCCCAGCTACAGATTTTTATAAACGCTTTACAGGGGCAGAAGGGTGGAAATTAACTAAAGGATTTTAGAAAAGWCAAAAAAATCCACATGATGCTGGAAAAGTAAGAATTCTCTCCGTACTGGTATGTAAATTGTACTTCACCTTCAAGCTCTCTGCTTTATTTTAACATTCTGAGTCTGGCAGAGTATTGTCCCAGTACTGACCCCTTTTCATCTACTATTATGCAAGGTGTATTTAAATAGTTGGATTGTAAATCTCGTTCTGGAAAACTTCCCACCTCGCCTGCCATTCCCCTTGATACTACTATTCTTGTTTAGCCAACGTGCAGAGCTGCTGCAGCAGCAGTGGGRCAGCCGTGTGCCCTCTGCCAGCAGCCTGGGCTGCTTTTGGCCATTGCTTTCTGTCTACTATTAGTTATCCACATATGTYAGATTTTTATCTGCTCTTGAGTTTTTTATGCACTAGCTTTTCTGAGCCCGGCTAGGAAATTTTCGAATATTTTTGAATCCTGGTGTGCCCTTACTGGAAAGGTACAGACAATCTGTCCCTGGCAGTAACATATGTGATGTTGTATGTTGTACAAGGAGAAGCTGTGATTGTGGTAGCATAGGAAGATTAACAGCGGACTGTTGAAATTGGTAGYTGTTCTCAACTAGATATTTGGTAAAATACCACAGAATTTTAAAATTGGATTGCCTGTTAGAATGCCAAATGCCACGTTTTATTATTTCAAATACTGGATTTTGAAAGAATTGCTTTTCTACTGAGACTAAATGTGAATAATTAGGAGAACAAGAAGGAAACTTTTTCTGATTTTGTTCAGCACAAAGGTCAAGTGCAAAAACATAAAAACATAAGGAAGTTTACAGAAAATGTGATATTTTTTTGGGGGGGTCTGATTTTTGTTAATTTTATTTCTCCTGCCCCTGCTGTCTACACGGTGTTCCCAAGAATAGGAGCTTGAGTGTACCCAGAGAAATCAGAATCTTGTAACAATTAACCTGAGTATCTTGCAAGACACTTCAGTTCAGTCCCATTTTTCAGCCTGTATACTGAACACTGTGTGGTGATCTATAAGMCATGTAAAAAGCAAGTTTCTGGCCGGTTTAATTTCAGAAAAAGAAAGCATCAAAGAAGATAAAAGCTGGGATGTAAGCCATTTCAGCAGAGGAAATGGGCAGAACTTGGCAGAGTTTAAGAACTCCAGGTCAAGAAATATCAGGTACTAAAAGGCTTTGGCTATTCTAAGTGTATTAGTCTACAAGAGAGAGATGAGAGGTTAGCAAAACTGCAGATTAACGTGTTAATGGTGGGAAAAATGTCTGCCTTACTGTCAGTGATTTTATGTGACTAACAATAGGGTACTATTGTGCAAGGAGGTATACAAACATTAGCTGATGTTCTGATAYGTCTGTGCTTTGAGGAGAGGTGTAGGATGAACGAGATAAGAGAGCAAACCTATGTCATTTTAATTCTTATTTATATTTTTGGTAGTGGAAGTATCTCAGCTCAGGTCAAAGGAAAGAATTGTGGGATGGTGGTGATCTAGCACTTTTCAGTGAAGTTCTGTAACGTAGCTGAAGTCACCAGTGAAGTGAAAGATTGATTTCCTGCCCCTGTGTTTGCATTGCATCCCCTTGAGTTGGTCAGCTTTCTTAGCTGGGTGAGTATGTACCTACCCACCATACATGAGTATGTACCAATAAGTAGGTATTTAGATATTTAGGACTCAGCTCACTMAACTGTCTGAAGGCAGCCACCCTTCTGAGTCCTTGCTGAGCTAAAGTGAAGCTTTAATAAAGCTAAAGGTTTCTGTAGTCTGTCAAGTGCCAGAGCCAACGCAAGGTTGGCAGCAGAAGAGCGTGGCCAGGAGTGGAACCAGCTTTTAGGACAGCAGTGAGCCATTYGATTGTATGATTTGCAAAACCCTCACTCTTTCAGCTTCATTTTACATGCAGTGTTAAGAACAGGAGCTTCACAGTGTGTGTTCTCCATATTTCCCCATATGTGCGTTATGGTCTTCAGAGGCATGGTTGGCCATAGCACAAAGTGAGGACTGCARGAAAGTGAAACACAGATGAGGACGTGGAGGAACTTTCTTTGCACAGCACTCTTTGCGTATCACCTTCCCCACAGCCTGCATGGGGCAGGAGTCCTCTGAAGGCTCCCAAATTTCTTCCAGAGGCAGGCAAGTTATTTTAAGCTGCTAGTGGAGTTCAGGTAATTYTTCTGATTTTGCATGTCTGGCTCAGTACTTGCATTTTCTCTTTCCACGGAAGAGTGGGGGTGAGTGCTGATCTCTGGATGACGCCTYGTATTAACTGGGGCAGCAGCATCTCCAAGCAGCTGAGCTGGGCACCACTGAGGATGGCATTGTGAGCCTGAGGGAGGCACATGCAGGGTTATTGGCACTCAGTCAGGGCACAGAGTCCACTCAGGGATGTTAGATGTCTGCTGAGTGTCTGAAGAGTTCTGGCTCACTGCTTTTGCACCTGCAGACTGGAAACTGGTTTTGCCATCTGCCTGAGGCATGGAGAGACCTCCAGGAGCAGGATTACCCAGTCCAAATGTTTTGGAGGGCTCTTTTAGTCTCCYCCGGCTCAGTTTAAGGGAGAAGCCAAGTCGCATGCAGTCCGGTGTAACGCCTCCTCACCCTGTGAAGGAAAGCTCCCTGCATGTTCCCAGCTGCCACAGGGCTCTCCTGCAACGTGCTGGTGGTGTCTGTAAGGAAGATGGATGTGAGGGTCTGTGGGAGGGAGGTTTATTCTGGCCTTGTGTGGCTTTGTGTTGTCGGCTTGGAAGGAGCACTGAGCGGCTTCGTGCTGAGGCCAGCGGGCAGAATGAAAAGCTGCCCCATGCAGGGACCTTTTCTGTCCATCTGCTACGAGTCTGCTCTTCACTGGCTGTATTTGGGAATGAGCCCCCAGCACTGGAAGAGTTTATATGCAGCCAGGTCCTAGAGCAGCAACTACCCTTCCCTTTCTCTGGCWCAGCAGTGRAGCTARCCAGTGGTGAAAATCCACGTGTGTGTGCCCTCTGTGTGAATGCATGACAGGATATATTAAGAAGTGAACTCAGTTTAAAAATGAAGGGCTTGGAACACAGTGTCTGGTTTGGCAAGGAGAATGTGAAAGCATGGTATCGATGTCTTAGCCTTTTGTAGGCTGGAACTAATTGCTGTAAAAAGCCCTCGCAGGGACTCAGTCCGTTTAAATAAAGAGCGAACATGTTAATCCTTGTTATTCCTGCATCTCTTTAATTGCCTTCTGCTAAATGTAAAAGATTTGAAATGTACCGTAAGGTACAGCTTTTGGACACCTAAAAAACGTATGCATTTGTGATGGCTCTCGTTTGCAATCCAGGCATGCATTTCAAAGGATTATAAAAACCTAAATCAATAATGCATTTCAGCAATGWTGCCATGTCAAAAACCCTTCCAGTTCCCCGGTAACTATTAATTGTTGGATTTCAGATGGCAGGGGAGTTTGAGCACCATATGTGATTGCATGTGGTAAGCTCTTGCTGCTGGGAGGATGTCAACCACTTTTGTAAAGAAATACCTACTTGGGAATAACTTTGCCACTTAGAAAGTTAAGAGAGATTATGAATGTTAGGAATCAAATTTCTGGTCCCATTAAATTGCTGTAGGAATTTTGYCACTGGCTTCAGTTCTTCAGTGATTTCACTAGCAAATGTAACATACAAAAGAAGATCCAGCTACTGCCTCTGAGGAGTTGACAGGAGAGAAGTAAAAATTGCTTAGTAAATGAGAAGTCTTATGTATATGTTTCACTTTTCTGTGGCAAAGAGAAGAAAACTTTATCTAATTTCAGTCTGTGATTTATTTCTTTCACATTCTTCAGATTTTGCATACCTTTTGGGGTACCCTATAGTTCTAACATTGTAATTATATTAAAATGAGGATATTAAGAAATATGCKGTGACATGAAATGTTAGTGCAAAAATTCTTGACATTTAAGTTGTTCTTTTCGGTCTGTTATAATATGTAGCAACACTGTTGTACAATTTAGTTATATACGGGTATTAAATAGAAATTATTTCCATTAAGGAATACCATAATAAAATGTTAGTGAACATTACTACTTCTGATCACCTGTGTGATATTCAGGTATCACACATAATTCTAAAAAAATTCTAATGCCATCAATAAGTGTCTGTCTTTTTACTGACAGATTTTATTTTTTWAATAGCCATTAATATAACATTTGTGGTAAAGAGGAACAGTAAAAATTTGTATTATTCTGGCTCAGGTCATTAACACCATGAATAATACTATGATTTGAAATTAAGGTCTGAATTGATGTTTCRTTTATACACAATATATTACTTCAAGTAAAATATATTTACATTATRCTTTTTCAAATTACTTCCATTTAGAAATACACGCTTTAGSCAGTCTCTCAGGCATTTTAAATGGAAAAAAAAATATCCTGGGTTTACCATTGTGGTTTATAGTCCAGCAGCTTCAAGACTTCTTTGTCATTCCAGGAGCCATATTAGTACCCAGGAACAGGCTGCCGTTGCCTGGAGTGTTTACTATCAAAATAAGTTGGGAAGAATATCCAAAGGTTTATCTGCTTTTTTACAGATAAATGCTGCAGGTGCAAAAGTGCGCAGTAATTTACGTAATAATGTATGGTAGAGCTAGAGCCTGACGTCCCCGTTTCCTGAATCCAGACCATTCATTGACTTAGCTTTAAAATTTAGAAAAACATCATCGAACCCTGAACATTTCAGTTGCATTAATCCAGGTACCAAAACTGCTCTTCCTCTGCTTCAGGCCAGCACTTCTGGCTCTGCAATCCACAAATCAGCACAAGCCACTTCAGAAAAAATGTATATATCTTACTCATCAGATAAATCAGTACCTTTAAAATGCAGTGCATGGCTGTAGCCATGTGAAGTTATGTGTTAGTTGTTGTTTTATGTCCCTAGATCAATGTTTCAAAGATGCACTAGATTTTTGTAGAAGAAATTGTGTGGAGAAAATCTAGTTTGAAATCTATAARCAATCTGCTCTTACTTGATGAGAATTTAATCATTATTTCTTTAGCCATAAACTTAGTGAGACTCTTTCTGTATCCTCTAGTTGATACCTAAGATATTATCTGTTACTGAAGTTTTACAGTGAGATCATAATCTYTCCTTAGTTGGGCTAGACAGCGCAATGTACCGTGTTTTGTAATACATACTGTCTGAAGTGTTCATGGCATGTCTTTTCTGTAAATATTGATGAAAACCTTTACTTACTGCTTCTGCGTTTTGTCTTTCTGATCACATTTCAGTGTGGTGTTAAATAAATTGTAGCTGCCAATCTTTTATTTTCAGTTAATATTGCATATTTAAATTTGTATCTAAGTGCTTTCTGTGTCAAGTGGAGGCAAAGAAGTTGGCTTTTATGAATAGCATGCTGCTTTTTTCCACATTTTAATCAAGTTCAGAATTAGTGCTTTTCAGTACTCTCAGTATTCATGGATAGAAGGGGTGTCAGTTGATTTTATTCTCTATCAGTGTGAAACTGCTTTCAGCAACTGTATTAACTATGGAACAGTTGCTTGCTGCTGTAAATAGTGTTTTCTCTGTAGTCCACTAAGAATGCATTCATCCTTGCACTCAGCTTTACGCACTGTTTGGCAGATCCTCCTCAGAGAGTTACGCTGAATTGCACCTTTTCTGGTGCATCAAGTTAGAGTTGTGTATTCATGCAGTTCTTTGTGGGATTTTCTTTTTATGGTAAATAGTTTTTCTACTCCTCAAATAACATCATACCCTCAGCTTTGTTATACACGTAGGAAGAAGTTCTACCAAGATAAATTATTTTTGTCTCTGTTACATGTGTTAGTGCATAATTTAGTACATCAAAATGAAAATTTTGATTKGGACAGACCCTGTAATTCTTTCAAAAGTAGTACAGGATTGCATGTTGTGAGTCAGTACTGGTCAGGAAAAACAGTGGGGTTATTGTTTTGACCATCATGTGTTTGGTCCTCTATCATGCCATGACTGTATAYGGTGATAGCCATAGAGCCACGCTTCAGGAACGGTGCTTCTGTGCTGGGTCCCAGGATGACTCTCCTGCTCGCTTACTGGGAACAAACTGTACATCCTTCCTCTGGGAAGGGGATTGCTTTCAGTAATAGCAAGAGAAGCACCTCAGGAAATACCCACTTCTCTCTTTTATCCAGTTTATGAAAAAACCAGATGAGCACATTGCTCCATAGCTGAAATACATTCTCCTTCTACCTCCTCTCCTATTTGAGGGTTTTACTAAGTTTGGTCAAAAAAGGAATATTAAAAAGTGATTCCTCACCTGTTATCACAAGTGAATATGACTATGCTGATTTTTCCTCTTTTGCTTTTGAAATCCAAGGTGCCACAATGATCTTAAATGCCTGTCCCTGCCTGTGGAAATAATTTGCCTATCCTGCTGTCACCTGCAGGGAGTGGAGGGTTTGGGAGTGGTAATGTCTCTAATTAATACTCTAATAGAAAATTTATGGAGAGCTGAACAGCACTTGCCTAACAAATTAATGCTGGTGCTGTTACCCTTGTTCATTCCTGCTTTAACAGCTGCTTGTACTGTATGTACCTCTGGAACCAGGACAACTTTGGCAAGAGCTATGCATGGAAATGGGTGAAAATTMATGAAAATTGCACAGGCTAAAGGTACATTTCTCAAGTGATTTGATTTCTCAATTAAATGTAATTGGGTTATGAGGGGAAAAAATACCTGCACCTTGTAGGGCTGTTATGCATCACCTCTTGAGCACTGCAGTTCACCCTGCAGCTCTGGGTAGCCAGTGGGGATGCGGTTTTGGTCAGGTTCTGCTCTCAGCAGGACACGTGTGCCTGGAGGGATTTGGTGTACCTGAGGCAGTTCTTTCTCTGCTTCCGAGAGCTATCCAGACAGGTCTTTAAATGCTGACAGCTGTTCTTTGAAAGTGAAAGGTTTTGGTGTTAGCAGGGGTCTAAGCAGAGGAGATGCTGCTGCAGTCTGTATTATGCTGGGCTTCAGGCAAAAGAGTTAGGGCAGAGGGAACACACTGAAGTTAATTTCCAGCTTGCTGCAGAGGCTCTTGCAAGGCACCATGACCACACTGAACTCTCATGCTGTGTAGAGCCCCTGACAGATTTTTTTATGGTCTCTGGTCTCCCACTGGGTCATTTAGTCCCTGGCTGAGCACTCACAGAARCTAAGGGAGGTTTTCCACCAAGGACCGGTCCTTTACTGCCAGCAGAGCCTGCACGTGCAGCTCATGCCAAGGCTGCCATCCTTGCTGCCCATCTCAGACAAGAGTGAGGGACAGCAGGTAAGGGTTGGCAGGTTTTGCTTRGTCTTTCCTGGTGGCTCTGAGTGCTGGTCTTTACAGAGTGACAGCTATAAAATTAGRTAATTAGTTAATCACTGGTAAATTAGGCTTGCGTCTTTGCAGAGAACAAATACGGTATTTATGTAAAAGTTGTTAGGAGTTTTTCKCTTTTTAATTAGTAGAAATAGATGCAAAATGAATGATGATTAGGCAGCTGATGAATTCAGTAGTACAATTATGCCTAAAGCTATGCCCCGGTACTTAATGATGGATGCTCTGAGCAATCGAAGAAGCCTATTTATATAATTTATTTATCAAAAAAAAAGTTAGACATTAGGCAAGATGTCTAATTGTGTRTATTACAAGTATATGAACTTCAGTGTCTGAGAAAACCTTTCTAAAATTTGGTAATATAAGTATTTTTAAAATACTTCCCATAATTATTTATTTTAAATTAACCATCACTGTAGTTGCTGCTAACTTTTAGGTTTAGATGAGAGGCTGTTCTTTAACTAATAGCTAATGAAATCCTAAGCATTCCTTAGAAATGAGAACCACACAGGAATTGTACAGATGAATRTAATTTTCTTTCTCCTTTTGGGTAATCTGAGACACAGGAGTGGAGGAAATGACAGAGCCTTGGGTGTCTGCTCTGTGAGGCTTTAAGAAAATGCAAGTCATGATGAGCAGCTGCCTTGTATGCAGCCAGTTGGGAAGGCTAAACTGATTAGTCTGTAAACACYAGGAGATGGTAAGTGCTGGTGTCAAAGGGACTGTGACAGTCATCAGACTGTGGTTTATCTCAGGCTGTCGTTTGAATGATGGCTCTCCCCCACAGAAGCAGTTTTATGGCTTTGCAGAGGTATAATCTGAGCCCAGCCTGRTGGATCCAGAGCTGCTCAAAGCAGCTTTCCCAGTTCTCTGTTTTGTACTACCAACCCTGGGCTTTTCACAAACAAGACTGTTACTTTCTTTTCACCAGCCAGGAATTACAAATATAAAATTTACTAGTCCTGACTGGGTGGAAATTGGCACTTGCCCGTTTGCAGAAGAGTATTAGAYACCAACAGAGAGTCCCCTGAGGACAAAGCGTGGGGGCTGCTCTCAGGAGCAGTGAGCGGGTGTTTCCTCTCCCGTGTTTGCCTGGAGCAGTAGCAAGGTTGCTTTTTGCACTTTGTGCTCAGAGATTGGTCACAGGAAAAGGTGTTGCTGTAAATAGAAGGACTTCTAACCTGCTGCAGAGCTGGGCAAGAGCATCAGATGATCCTTTCTGCTCTAGCCCACGATGCCCTCAGGAGGGAATGCAAGGTGGGCAGYGAGCAGGGCAGTGCTTGGTGGGTACAGTCACCTCCATAAAGGGTTTGTGGCAGATGTTCTGCAGCGAGGCAGCTGAGGGTACTCACAGCCGTGCGTGCAGGAACTGTGGCTCATCTCTGATAAAGGTTCAGTTGCTGCACAGCCTATGTGAAGTTGTATATAAAACCCACACTCTGTTTCYTCAGTGCTGCAGACAGGAAAGAAGCTCCTACCTGCACTACATGGACTTCCTGGCTATTTTAAATTTTCGGGCTATTTAGCACCTCGTCATAGGAACTTCTGCTAAAATAAAGTTCATATCACTGAGAAGAAAAAAGGGATTTACTTGCACACACAGAGCAGGGGACCTCCTGCAGTTTCATATGTCCCATTAAGGCTGCCATTTTTCACAGCAGATATCCTCTGTTCTGGGTGATGAGCAAGCTCTTCTTCCTAAAGCTTTTCTGGAAGACCCTGAGGCACCATCACCTGCACAGCAAATTTTTATTTCAGTAAGGGTCAGAGGGAGCAGTCTGAAGCTGTGAAAGACAGCCACAGTGGAGCTCCTCCATACAACCCCCACAGCTGCAGATGAGTCAAAAGGGGGTCAACAGACCTGTTTCACAGATACTGCCCACTGGGAGAAACAGAATAGGAGGATAAACAGTAAATGGAGATAAGAGAAGGTGAAAAGACAGCTATTRTCCCCTTTAGAGTAGAGAAAATTTTTAAACCAAGCAAAATTAGGAAGATATGGAGGCTAGGGGCATATACAGATGTTACCTTAAAACATTATTCTTGCTTTGGGAGGTTCTGTAGCAMAGAGGAAAAGAATTACCAAAAAAATCAAACAACAATCCAGAGCAAGAATTTCTGGGGAGCTTGCCCTGAAMTTTAGAGCAAAGGCTGGAGACTGGAATTTGGATGATTCAGCAGAGAGCTGATAGAAGAAGAAAGGAATTTGTGGAKATACCAATGAGATATGTAGAGTATAATGAATCTTTTATTGTTTAATGTTTTCATTACATGTATGGGGTTACTTCTTTTTTTTTTCTCATGAGAGTTAAAAATGGTCATATTTAAAACTGTTAAATAAATGTGCAACACCTTTCAYATTTGGTCCTCTCTCTATTACTTAGGTTTAGAATAGCAATTTTTGGAACTGTGCTATGAATTGTGTAAGGGCATCTTTCCCTTCCTTCTAATTCTCTTGAGAGCAAACCATCCCCAGCACATCTCGATGAGGCAATTCCAAATGCTCATCTTTCTAGTATGAACTGTTTCTTTAATGGGAGCCTGTAATGGTACCTCCATAGTTGCTCAATGGAAAAGCATATTTTAAGACACAGGCTTTGATTTAAAAGYTGTTGGCGGCTGCCTTGCAATAGGTGTATTT
Organism: Malurus melanocephalus; assembly: GCF_030028575.1. NCBI lineage: Eukaryota > Metazoa > Chordata > Aves > Passeriformes > Maluridae > Malurus > Malurus melanocephalus. The sequence goes on from NW_026623281.1 coordinate 1,439,773, forward strand.
CTCTGCTTTCCCAGCTGAAGATTTGTATGAAATGTGACAGTTAAGAAACCAGGTTTCCTGTTCTGGATGCAGTAGGCAACGCTAGTTGATCTGCAAGCTGGAAAGATGGTGACATTGGCTACTAGTTTGCAAGGGTAAGAGAATATTGATTTCTGGCAAATAGATTACRGTAAGGCAAACATTCATAAAAGCCACGCAGAGAGCATAATAATATTCGGCAATGGAAATACAAGATGCAATTGATTTACCATGCTGCCATAAAGCAGCGCTCCTCCTCTCTCTGCCCCAGTAACAGGCTCTTCCCTSCTGCTGCACCTCTGTCCAGGACCCACCAGGGAGTCGAGGGTGCCAGTGGCTCTAATTGCCTGGAATTTGGCAGCCTGGAGGAGATGCCACTAGCCTTGGCCTGCCTCAGCGTTTAGAAATTGCAGCTGCACTGTCCAGACCTGGCTCAGTGTCTCAGCTGGGGAAAGCCAAGTTCTTGCCGTTCCTGAATGCCCCTTGCTATCCCACTCTCCCATGTGCACTCACCCCTAGCCCATGTGCACATTTTGTACCCTCCATTGCACAAATGCATCTTCCGCTGGGGCTGATGCTTCCTTCTGTCCAATTGTCGTTCAACTGGGAAAATGAAATCAGGATTATTGGTTTTCGTTATTATWGTCCTGCATGAAAAATAAACCATTGGTAGCAGCTATTTGGTGTATCATGGTTGTTTTAAAATTCAGTTCCATGACAGCTTCACAAGGCAGAGGTGCAGCAGCATTGTGCCACTGGGATGCTGTTTCAGGTTGCTGTTTGTTTGAAAGGTGACTTTCTCTTCCACTTCCAGAACATTAGGACCAATGCTGCATGATTTTGTGGATTTTGRATGCATTTTTCTGGTGTTTTAAATATTTAAGTTCTAGGTCCAATGGGATTGATGTAATTTTTTTTCAGCCTGTCAGTGAAAACACAGAAATTAATGGATCTAGGTATGACTTAGTGAKGTCAGAGGGTCAAAGCTTGAAATGCTTGTACTTGAGACTGGGAAGCAATAGGTTTTTCCCATTTGTGCTTTAAAGTAATCTTACATCCTTACAACTCCCAGTATTCCCTTACCTTTTAATGGTACAGGCTWTTTTTGAGTATAAGCGATGATGCCAACATATTCTACTCTTTTCATGGGCAAGCCAGCTTTTTGTGGCCTGYTCTGTAGTACTCACCCAATCTGCTTCATCTCATGTGGCATTTCTGTCAGTTCTGGTTTGTCAGCCTGGCCTGCAGATTAGAAGTGGGGAAATCATGATCATTATGGGATAAATGCYCCCTTCTTCTGTCACATCCTTACTGAAACTTGAGGACATCTGACTAGATGATGGCAGTCCACTGTTGAGATACAATTGTTTAGTAATGTCTGTTAAGAAATCTTTGTCTCAGCCTTGGTTTTGATGCAAGCTGCCTGTTGTGGTGTTGCTGTAAGCTGGCTGTGTCATTGCTTTACAACCTCAGTTACAGTTATTGCTTCCACTTCTCTCACAACTGGTCATTATTCAGTTTTTCAACTAGGTTGCATTTATTTTGACTTAGAGTACTAAAAGAAATAGTTAAGTGTAGAATTTGGGAATTTGGAGAGGTGGTTTTTTTTTTTTTTCTTTTTCTAATGACTGAAATATGTGTGCCCTAGGTAAAATACTATATAGCTTCCAATACACCCTGTTAAAATCTGTGCAGTGTTGCTGTTTGCAGGTAATTAATGTTGTGGTACTATTACTTATGTTAGGTGAATTATTGCTGAAGTTGAAATACAAAACTGTAGAGAATTTAATGCTGACCTTTGTATATGAAATTAAGTGTAATTATTAGATTTGTAGAAGACCTTTTGAATTAGCTAACGTGTACTAACTCACACTTCCACTTGCCACGGACTGCTGAATTGATATTATTTCCAGTAAGACTGCTGGATGTGGGAAAAGAGCATTTGCAAGAGGTTTCTGCTTTGCCATTAACACATATTTTTATTTGAAAGTGTTGCGTAAAATAAATCCACACAATATGCATGCGCTCATGTGCATAGATGCACAAAGAATATTGKTAAAAAAAAAWCAGAGCTAATTAATTGTAAGTAACRAACTTAATGGCRGGTCAGAGTACACTTTTGGAGGTGGCTATAGGCACGAGATGATTCCAAGGCTGGACTGGAGAGCAAGACAGCAAAAGCRTTGTGGATGGTCAGCTGAAAATACTGTTCATTGTCTTTCCAACAATGACTAGCAGCTTCAAAGATGGCAGATTGCTTTTTGATTTTCTTGTATAAAATCTGGCAAGTGAGTTTTCCTTCAGTTTGTAAAAAATTCTTATCTGTGCAATGCATCAAATGAGATACRGATTGTCTTTGCAGAAAGATTGTGTCTTCTTAGGAGCAGTTTTTAGGTTTTGTCACTACTTGTCACCCRTAACTTGAGGGTATTTTTATAAAAATATTTTATACAAATTTGCTACATTAGATCAGTTTACCCTCGACTTGCTTTTTTTTTCTCAACAGCATGCAGCAAGTGATGTGGTTTGGTGTGAGTGAGTTGAGCTTTAGAAATACACCATGATACAGACAGGCTTGGTGGTCTSCAAGCTCCAGCCGGTGGGCAGTGTTGCTGTACACCACAGTATTCTGTTTTCAGATCTGAGCAATTTCAGATCTGGCTTTACTGCAGTTACCTGCTGGCCAGTGTGCCACACCCTTGGAACAGGGGGCAGAGAGTGGAATTCACTGTGGACAGGGGGTTGGTACAGATGTTAGAGGTTTTGGGAACTAGTCACTTGTCAGTTACTAAGAGTAATCCTAAGAGTGGAATATCCAGTTTCCCACTCATCATTTTTCCCACTATCCCTTTTCCTAACATAGGTACATAAATTCACAGCTTTTTTCAGTTTCAAAAAGCATATAAGAATAATTAATTTAATAGTTCTCATCCAAAGAAAAATACATAGCTTGCAGCAACTTTACCAAAACCCATTTCTTTGTATGTTTCTGGGCATTTGTAYTTTTATATGTTGCCTTAAAAATACTCTGGGTCTTCTCTCTTTATTCATTGAATTACAAGCCTTTTGAAATACCATTTCATGTTCATGGGTTTGAACCGTGCATAGCACAATGCACTTGCAGTCTTGGCTGGCCCAGTGGTTTTTACTGCAACACATTTTTTAATATTTTTTTATTCCCACTGCAAGCTCTCATTAAGTCATTCTGCCCCAAACTCCAGCATCCCCTTTAGAATGCTTATTGTCCTCAGGGTAGGGAGTAAGACTAGYAGAGGAAAAGCTTTTAGAAACATGTGCCTTCTCTGTGTCCTCTGTGGCRAAAGTGCAGGCTCCCCAGCCTGGGTCGATTCTATGTGAGCTGCATTCTCTTGTGTATAAATACACCRTGTTAAAAAAGGAAAAGCACTGACTGCAGCTTGCTCTCTAGTGTGTCAATGCTCTTCTCGGAACTGATGGGGCAATTCCTYTCTCCTGAGCTCACCGCTCCTGGGTGAGCCTGAGGACAATGTGCCTCCTCCTGCCCCTCTCTGCCAGTTGGAGAAATCCAGCCTTGGCACAACAAGTTGGGGAGGATCTGCTCTGCCAGGAGAGAGAATCTGGTGAGGTTTGTCATGTTAGTCACTGTGCATCTTTCTTGACTTGCCATCTAATTAGAGAGATTTGTAAGCTGGCTGTCTCCTTTCTACTCCAAGAAAACCCATTTGTGGAAATGACATTGGTATTCATATGCTTAGGCAAGATAGAGTGGTCTTGTTTGTTTTTTGTCCTTTTTTTTTAACTAAATACATGTTTTAGAGAAAGAAATAATTACAAAATGTTGGGCAGGGTTGGACAGGAAAAGTGAAACTGGCATGATGCACAAGTGTTCAACAAATGTTATCAATGAAACTTTCAGCAAATTTGAGGAAATTAATCTCTATGTATATATTTTTAAATGCAGCTCAGCAGCCAAAACAGGATGAAGCACCATTTGCTTATTTTATTTCTTATGACATAAAAACCAAAAAAAACTCAATTTGGTAAGAAAATAATGTCTCAGACACATTGTTTAATGATTTTTCTTTTTAATGGCATAAAAAATAAAAATATTGATTCCTAAAAACCAGATCCACAAACCTGGGGGGTGTGCGTGTAGACAGTCTCTCAGCACAGTAGTCCTGCAGTAATCAGAAAACCTGCAACCCATTTCCCGTATCTCAGAAGAGCTCCTTACTCTATAGGCTTCAGCTTAGTCTGCAGAGCATCTCCTTTGATTTCTGCTCTTRGGGCTTATGTTTGGGGCACTTTGGGAAATAAATCACTTTGCTTACAGCTATTTCACTTAAGTCCTTTCATATGAGTTGGGAAAGTCAAAGGAGTCAGGTCTTACTCTGAATATTCTGGAGTGCATTCGAAGATAGCATYGATTTCAACATCATAGTTTCATAATATCCAGTGCCCCTTTTCATGTGTAGCTCTCTGATATTTGTCATGCAGAGACACAAAACAAATCTTGTTTTTGTAGGTTTTGCTTCATTTTACTAGATACTACTTTGCAGTATCAGAGCACACAGCAGTTATTTACGGGAGAGGTATAAAAATAGTTGTGTCAGGTCAAGAGGTCTGCCAGAAGAAGCATTTGTGTTACATTCTTGTTAACAGAGATTTTGATTAATTTTCTTCTCTTGTATGATTTTTTTTTTCAGTTACTGTTGCCTGGGTTGGACTTCCCTGAAGTGTTTTCAGTAGGGAAAGGCACCAAGCTGTCTCTTAAGTGTCAAAACCTCAATTCTTATCAGAAGCTGTCCTGAGTATCTACCTGCACCTGAAGGCAGCTTAATCCTTTTTTGAAGTTGTAGACTTTGCCACTTGGTTTAAAAAGTAAAAATACCCCATTGGTTTTATGACATAGGTGTAAGATTGTGGTTGAGTCACCTGACAAGATGAATGGATTATTTATTAAAGGTGACCAAGCAGGKTTGTTCCACAAGCCTATTAAACTTTCGACAAAATTTGAGAAGAATCTGGCTTGAAAAAGACCAAAACATGTTTGACTGATACAAGGAAGAAGTGCGAAATTGTTAAGGGAACGGGATCTTTCTGGATTGCTTCTGAAATCTGAGATAAACTGTTCATCATGGGTGGTAGGAAGTTTCCATCTTGGGACTTTAGTAGTTAATTTCTCTGTCTGTGTTTTGCCATTAGTATTTGGGGTGAATGCTGCACTTTTGGATAGTTTCTATTTAATGTGCTTTTAGAACTATTTTGATTATTATTATTTTACCAGTAATTTAAGTGTTATGTGGCTTAGTTAATGATTGCAATGTGTTTCTTCATTGCTATCACAAATAGTCTGTGTCCCTAAAGGRATGGGAATGAAATGTCATAGCAACAGATGTGCAGTTCTGAAAATGTAATACATTTTTAAGAAGGAATACTTAAAGAAAAACAGAAATCCTGGTGCTGCTAAATTTGGGCTGTGCCTTCACAGAGTCAGGAGGCCCAATATAAATGGGTAGCCCAGGCCTGTGTACCAGTGTTTTTAAGGCAGTTAATTTATAACAGGAAGCTGTAAAGCACCAACCTGTGCTGAGTCTCAGGGCTACAATCCGCACATGGTGTTGCCAAAGATTGTTTATGTGCAGACATCTCCRGGATAGTAGTGTCTCTTGGCAGCCATTGGAAACTGCTGTTATTAAAACCCCTACATTTCTCATTAGAACAACTCTATTGTACATATTGTTTAAATATAGATTACTAATGAAATGCYGTTTTATTGCTTTCCCAGTGAATACTTTCAGCGTAAAGTTAATTTGTAGTGTTATGTAAATTCTGTTTAACTTCAATCAAGTTTTTAATTATGTTTTTACCACAGTAATTCCCATTTGATTTGTCATCTCCTGTTAGGTATTTAACATTGCACAGGGTGTTTTTTTTCTTCTTTTCTTTTTTTTTCCTCCACTCCTGTTTTAGTCTTTGATGTCACCTGGAATAGATCCTCACTCTACAGCKGTATAAGTTTGATTTCCTTTCATTCAGGTATAATTTAATGAAGAATTACTATGGAAAACCAATATTGGAAATGCTTTATTGTTATGGTATTGATTAGCAAAAATAAAATTAAACAGACAGAACTACCACTGAGAAGACATCCAGCTATTTCATTTGCTCCCTGCCCTTTACCTTTCCTTCAGTTGCTCCAGTTCACTGAACCTTTGATGCTGACAGCCCTTGGATTCCATTTAAAACACCAGTTGCTACTTAACACCTGATGACCACTCAGTCTGTGGCTACCTTGCATAGATACCARTTGTTCTCACAAATGTTTGCTTGCCCACTGAGTGGATAAATGGACCCCTTTCTGGCAAATTGTCAGCACATTAATCACATCTGAGATAGGACTTGTCAGGCAGCATCTCAGGTCTAGATAGTTACTTTCATTTGTAGATAAATATTTTTTTAATATCTCTTTTCTGATGAAATTAAGTGGAAATAGTTGAAGTTGAGTCTGTCTTTAGAGGTCATGGCAGAAAAAACTTCTTCAAAAAGATGTATGATATTTCATGTATTTATGTAGAAATTTTCTCATATACATGTGAAAATATGGGGATTAGTTTTGTATAGCAGTGGGGGGTCTTTTAATTAAAATACAGAGTCTTTTTTTTTCTGAAATCAGGGCTTCCTTGAACTCAGTAGTGATTTTTGCTCAAAAATTGGTTCATGCTGAAGTAAAAACTGTGTAAAGGTTTTATGAGACATTCTKAATTCAGGTACACTTGAAGTAGCTCAGTTGGATACTCAAAATTAGCAGCAAAATTTGAAATATTTGCCTTGGGAACATACTATTAAATATAAATTAATTGCTATCTTAAATTACTTTAAGTTCATTTGCATACTTGCAAGTTTATTTCTGGAAGACTGGAATTATAAAGACTTTAACAATATGCTAACTGTCTTACTTGAAAAACAAGTTCTTGTGATACCTAGCTGCAGCCTTCATTTAAAAGTGCTCTTTGCACTTTTAAAGTTATTTGCAAAATACTATTTGTCGTATGCTTGTAAATGTTGCATCCTCAGTTCATGCTGCTATTCCAGCATTGTCTGATAATACCATCAGTTTGCAGTTCTGATACAGAAATGAAAGGCAAAGAAATAATAGACTCTCCCTCTTGAAAWATCACATTTCATATGTAACCATTACAATGTATTTGATTGAGATGGGAATTGTGTTACTTTCTCATGGGAGTTGTTTGAATTTCCACTGTTTAAAAATCAATTCAGCTTGATGAGTGGTGGATTCAAGCAGTGGAACCCATTAGGATGATTTCATATCACCAGTTGCACCCTATTTAATCTTTCTGTTGGGAGATAATTAAGTTGAACTCATTAATTTGCACAGATGTTGAGTGTTTCCATCAAACTTGGCTTTCTCCACCCTCACCTGTCCTTCCTGCCCATGTGCATGGCCCTGCCAGCAGCTTGAATGGGGCCATGCCCAGGTGACTGTGATCTCCTTGCATGTGATAGAAGCTTTCCTTACAGCTGAGGCCAAGCAGGAATCTTGGGCTATGACTTTTGTATTAGGCTGGCAGGCAAAAAGATTGCTTTACTTTTTTTTTTTTTCTAATTTTCTGAGATAGAATGGCTCAATGTTCAATCATATGTCCATATATAGAGTTCCCTTTYAAGCCATATACAAGGTGGTTTGCTTTTTTTTTTTTTTCCTTGAAACAAGAATCTGTAAACCTTCAGCCTGTTTGATTTCTATGGGCTCTGAATTTGGTGCTTTGTCTGTATGTTGGCAAAGAGATGCTTGCTTTTAGTAAGTGATTTTCTGCATTGCTTTTGACATCTAGGTTTAATCTCCTTTGAAACAATGGTGTTTTCTTAAGAGAATCTCGAGTAATTAAGAGTACCCTCTTAAATAAGGGTAAAAAGCCCTTATTTTCAAGGATTGACCATCTCTATTTTCTTTCATGTCTACAAAAGTTGAATGGAGTTAGTCCTCCCTACAACCAAATGATACTTGTCAGCAGAGGCTTTCTGTAGGCCACACAGATGTTTCAGGAGAAGGCACAGCAGTGCCTGGTTTGCTCTTTGGTGACTGATTGCCCTGAGTGTCTGATCAACAATGCCTTTGGTGGGAGCTCTTCTGTTTATTGTGCACAGCAGAGTCCGTCTGGCCAGGTGACAGATCCAGAAGAGACCCATATTTCACTAGAAATGTCTGATACTAGCAAGGTAGATTAATACTTCTCTGCTTTGGCATCCTTCTTGTTGGCTAGTAAAACAGTGGTGTGTATTTTACTGTATTTAGCTGGTCTCTAATACTCTGGTGTCACAATCCAATCACAAATAAGCTGCTCTTTTTTTTCCTTCCAGTTTAGAATCTGAAAKAGAAGTCAAGGTCCAAGTTCCTGTTATGGCATCTAGAMTTTACAAAACATGTGTGCTACCAAAAACWCCTACAATGATTTGGTSAGGATTTTTCTGGCATTGAGTTGTSTCTGTTGTAGGRACACATCATCAMTTAGAGAAGAAAGGTCTTTTGACTGACATTTCTTGATAYCTTAYTGTTGCATGGGTGCTTTGAAGAAAAMACTGAAATTGCAGAGGTGCTGCATCCAACATTATTCTGAGATTGCACTGCAATTAGAGTTAGATTATAAATCTTAAAATTAAAAGGTATTGTTTTCTTCCCTTGAGATGAACACAAGGTTTTAAAATTAAGAGACATGACAGCACCATGGCATACATCTACTGGACTGGTAAATCACTGGGGATATTTCTAACTCGTGTCCTCACGCTTGAAATTGTTTTAAGACATTTCAGGCATAAAAGAAGTGCCCAAAATGCATGCAGTACTTCACCAGAAAGTAGTTTATCCAGTAAAAYATGTTCTTAAGAAGATGACACTTAAACAGAAATTCATCTTTTGATGTTTACACAATATTGCATTRATTGTTAACAAACAGAGAGATGTAAATGTGTTCATTTCCTACTACTTTTCCTCTGAAAAGAATCTCCATGAGGATGAATAGAAAACAAAAATTTGCCACAATTTTTTAATACACCCAAAATAAGATATACTTACATGCATTTTTGCCATRTGCTCCAAGCTTTTCTTTTCACTCCTTCCCAAGGGAAAGATGTCTTAACTAGTTGTGTGGCTATTTTTCCTATTTGCCTAAGTAGTTCAGTCTAGGAGGAGCTGGAAGTGGCTGAATTTTTAAGCTCTTGTGTAAAGTGGAGAGACGAGGCCAAGCAGAAGGGAATGCCATTAGCACGCAGTGACAGTGGCAGCAGAGCTATTTAGACAGCTGCACGTGTCATGTCATGTTCTCGGGTCCCGGTCATGCTGCTATTTCTGTCTCGTTAGCACAAATCACAGCATCTACTTTTTGTGAGTCTGTGTGTGCACCTTGGTCTGTCTAGGGGCACTTCCTAATTTGAGCGAGTTTAAAAGGGATGCTGAAAATTCAAAGTCCGGTAATGAGCTGTTCATTTTACTGAAGAGCAAAAGGCAGTGCCACCCAGCCCACGTCTGGCCAGGAATCAGACACCTGACCCCTTTGTAGGCATTTGGGAATGGTACCGTAGTTCTCGTCTAGACTCAAGCAGCATTTCCTACCAGACTACATCACCATGTAACACGTTTGTATAGAGCAGGTCAAGCTAATTCAGGGAAGATACCTAGAGGAAAATCCTCAGTCTACTGGTTGCTGCTGCTTCAGTGGTCACATTCTAGATGCTGTCTTCTCAGATACATCTCCTGGAGTTTGGTGGTTAAGCATTGCTTAYAATGAAGCTTATGGTGAAATCGAACATTTGGTATGACAGCTCAAAGCAGCTTTATCCAGTATTTTGAATTAAGGTAATTTGAAAAAAGATAAAAACAGGCTAATGCTGGCTGGTGTAGTGTTTCTTTCTGTTATGTTTTGGTGGGTTTTAAAAAAATATCTGCCAATGCTAAGGCATCTTGTTTCTTGTGCTTTTTTTATTCTAACTGACCTGGACCATATTTTGCATTGTTTTCTGAAAGCTCCATATTTTYAGTACAGTAGGCATATGTTGTATTTCAGAAAACAATGATGTAAAAGCATTAATACAGTTTTGTTAAGAAGGCTTATTATCTGCTTTGCTGTCAATATTCCATTCTTTATATGACGCATTCATTTCAAGAATTCCTGAATTCTGSCTATTGTTGCTAAAGCTGTCCTGTGTATTAGACAGAGATCTAACTAATCGTATATGAGTGTGCATGTGGAAAAAGAAGTCTTTTTGAAGTGAGAGTTCATGTTGGATGCTCTGAAATATATCCACAGAATTTTTTTATGCTATTTACAAATGCAGTATATTTCTTGGTTTATGAGCTTGCTGCATTTCCTGTTTGAAGAATAATGCACATATTTACTTGCTTCAATAGTAGCACTTAATATCAGCTTACAATTGTTAATGAAGTATGAGACTCATAAACAGGCAAAAGCCAAACATATTCAGTATATTGATTTCATACTTCTCCTCACATGGATTTTCTCAATATCTTTCACCTTGTTCAAGATGAGGGAAATTGGAGTTAAGTTTGTCCTTAACCATCTGTCTGGTTTTCTGCAGGGTTGTATGTCCTGGTTCTGTGTGGTTTAATTGTTTTATGAGTAGGGATGAGAAATAGAGGAAGATTTTTTTAATTTTGGATGAGATGAGATAGAGCATGCCAGTGGGTGCTAGGAGAAGCCTTCCCAGGACAGCAGTTGATGTGGCCATCACCAACAGCAATTTCTATTGCTGATCTCTGAGATTCAGCTGTCTTTAACTGTGTCTGAACAATTGACATAAGAGTGGCTCTTATATCTGCTGCCACGCTTTCAGGCTTCCTGAAAGCAGGTAACTGCTGCTGAAGACAGCTGTCTTGCTTCCTAGAAATACTGAATCATGATTTAATCTAGCAAATAAATATTCTGTAGTAATATTTCTTGATGACATGGTCAACTGATAACAGGCACCTTGAACCATGACTTCTTTAGTATTTGAARTTTTTCTCACAGTAGCAATATGAACTGAACCAAAGGTATGTTGTATTTGCAAAGGGAGCTACAGGGGAAAGATGGTATTGAAGAAATGCAAAATTTTTGAAATGAGCTGGGCTGATGTCTTTGGATGTTGCTGCCTTTCATTCCATAACAGTGATGCCAGCAGCAGGCTGTAAATGCAAACTGCCYGTGTACAGTCCTGTGCTGGTCAGAGGTGGATAGGTAGGGATGGAAGCAGCAGTGTGGGAAGGAGTCTCTGAAAAGGAGGCACAGAAGAAGTGCAGTTTAGTGCGTCTTTTATCGGGTTGTGTATGTGTACATGTGTCTTGGCAAGTGAGTCACTGGCAGCTTCAGCGGAAAGGGCAGTGGCCAGACTTGTTGAGCTCCGCTTTTACCACTACATGTGTAATGGGACTAAACAGGAATCCTGTTGCTGTCCTCCTACTCCTTCATCTTCAAATACGCAGCAAGGGTATCCATGCCTCATCCACGGGAAGGGTAAGTGAAAGCCTCCTCCAAGCCTCTTGTGTAAGGGATGGAACAGGCTAAACCCACTTTGTTTAAATAATCTGCAGAGGAACCTTTTCTATGCAAATGGCTGTTTTCACATTTTTGTGTTGGAAACTGCTGAAGCATCCCACAGGGTTTGGGTTTCTGTCTCAGTACTTGCTGTGCACACAGGCAGTAAGAGCCAGGCTTACAGCTAATCAGCTGTGATTCATTGTGTCTTTACCCCACAATGTCTAATACCGAATAGATTTGAAACCTTTGATACATTTTCGTTTGTTGAGTTGTTTCCACAATTCACTTCCATTAATTTCCAGGGCCTTAGGGATCTTGGTTTTTGCGCTGCTGRTGCTGGCCCTGAGCACACAGGCAGACACTCAGCTGGTTACGCCTCTGCCTGCCAGGCTTCAGGAGCAAATTCCTTCTGCACAAGAGCRCAGCTCGCTCAGCCCTCTCTCTGTTGCCGTCTGGATTACGCTTTCATTAAGGTCTCATACATATGTGATATTTTAACTCAAATGGGGTATAATAAATTTCATCTGAATAAGCTGTGCCTTTTATGTGTCATAAATTTTGCCTTTTCCTGTCCCCACTAATATGMTTCCCCCTTAACATTTCAGTTCTCTACTGATAAACTCCTCGACATTTAAATAGTACTGCGGCAGGCTGGAGGTGGAGAAGTGGGTCACGCAGAGCTATCAGGAGAGCCGYGACTTTTATAACTGGTTGAATAGGAGGCTCCCGGCTACTCAGATTTCTGTGAGCTTGACTGCCAGTGCTGAAAGGAGAGAAATAAAGCGTGCTTTCATTCTAAAAGCACTTTGCACACATGAGTTAACCTTTTCAGGGCTCTGGTGTGAGGTGGGTAAATGTTGATGCTTCAGGTGGAGAAACTGAGGCAGGAGGCTTCTTTCAGCTGTATGGTRGGGTTGGGTGCTGACTGACAGGCTGTGCTTGGGCTCACATCACAGCCACAGCCTTACCTGATGTGATACAAGTTTGGCCCTTGTCTGCCACACTGCCACACTCTGTTTAATAGAGTGAAACTTCCGGTGTTGTTTCTTGGTAGCTGGAGCTGAAAAATGTTGTGTATCCGCTGTGTCAAGGTACCCTGGYGTGGCCAGGTTGGCTTCTTTGCTTTTCTTCCTTTCCCCCCCTCTTTCCTCCTCAGTTTTTGGCCCTAAATAGTTCCACTTGCTGGAAAAAAAAAAAAAGCAAAACAAACCCAAACGCAAACAAATCAAACCAACTGATGAATTTTATTTACAGTCCTCCAATGAGAAATCAGAATTCTGTTTGCTAAAAAAAAGCAAAAACTGTCATATTGTAAAAAAATGAAAATACTAATTTTTTTACTTCATCTTAATAGACTTCTGATTGCCTGTAGTACCTGTATTATATCTGTAACAAGCTTTTAAAATGTGTTTATGTGCTATATAATCCAAGAATTATCCAAGTGCACTATGGCTCACAGATCCCTGCAGCACTGAATGATTATTAGTGGGAGGGAGAGATCAGTTCAGAAGATTGCTGTTATAATTTCTGGGGGCCCTAAAAATGTGTGGAAGTATTTTAGGTACATGCATTTTGATATTAAGATTTTTTTGGAGTGTGTCTTCTAATCTATTGAGTGTCTTAGTGATTTGTGCAGATTCAGCTTTATTTCTTTAAAAAGAAGTTCTCTCTGAAATGATGTTACTTAAAAAGCACATATGATTATTACACGACTTTCTTGCTTAATTTTGCGTGCTAAAGGAAAGCTATAAAGGTCATTTGGTGAGCAATTTTATCTGGGATTTTCTCCYAGTAGTTAAAACCACATGACGTTAATAACTATTTACATAATCCCTAAAAACTGGTAGGCAAATTGTGCATGTGGAAACATGAAAGGTAATGTAAACAGGCAAGTTGCTTTATCCTGAGATGTGTGTTTTGACTGTTAAGCTGTGTAACCGAAGATTGAAAAAAGGTACAATTRTAATCTATTTCTTTTGTCTTAAGGAGTCGGTGAATTGTGAGTCCTATTCTAGGAAATGGATTTTTGTTTTTCTGAGTGAATCTATAAAAACCCCTTGAAATTGCTGTCTTTTGGCAGTTAGCCAGGTAGTTCAGTAAACAAGCTGGATTGATTATCTGAAAGTTTTTTATGTTAATGTTGGATTTCAGATACATAGTGTCACATAATTCACCTTCAKGTCTTCTGAGTTCAGTTGTATAAAGGATATTCAATTCTGTGTCCCCTTCCAAAGCTGAAGATAAATGKTTTTTTTTTAAATATAAGCARAGCAATCTTACTTYATAATAATGAATCCTGTTGGCATCCTCAAACAGAAATTGAGCCTCATTGTCTTCCATGAAACCCAAGTGTCCTTCAGTGGAGGTCCTGAAAATAAGCAACCAACAAGCAACCATCATGCTTTTTTTTTTTTGTACAGATGCATGAGATGAGCAGGTATTGAACTGTTTGTTCATTGCTGAGAAGGGAAATGTGCTGTTCTAGCTCATGCCTCACTGCAGAATGGCCTGGATGGAACAGCTGGCTGCTCAGCTTAGTTCTTGAGGTGAATCCTCTCCTTCCACCTCCCACCCAAGTCTAAAATGACTGGAGAGGATTCCTTTGAGGATGATGAAAAATAACATTGCTGCTTTTTGTTCAAGGAGAGAATCAAAAAAATGAATGTTAGCAAAGGATGTGAAAATTCTCAACAGCATGGTGACAGTGTGGGGGGAAAGTTTATCTAGTTAGCAATTGTGTTGATGTTTATCTGTGGGCCTGGCTAAAATGTCAGTYTGTGTCTTAAAATGGCTTTGTAAATGTTTTTTGCTAGTGAGAAGCAACCTTGGTGCAGAGTTTGAAGCTATATGACTCCTGTTTTGATGAGCAATGTACACTGAAAAGGGGCTGAGCAATAGCAGTGGATCTGAAAATAATGCTAGTGTCCTTTCCCCAACCTCACTCTTCTTGATAATTGTATTAAAACCCTTGCTTTTTGGAATCAGATGATTGTTTAAACCACGCTGATAGGATCATTTTCCATTCCAAAGCTCCTAGCAATGCTAAATTTGTAAGAGATGGAAAATGTAAATCAAGTATTTCAGAAGAATTTAACAAATAATGYTATTTCATTATTGTCATGGAAGTTTGGGTGGTTGGTTGATTATTATTGATCATGTTTGACTTTATACACAGAAATAGCTATTTACATTTACTTGATTTGAACTTGGAGAYCTTAAGAATAATTTAAAATGGCTATTGAAACTTTCCCCATCTACCAGAGAATTTGTGGCCTAGTAACAACAGATAGAAAAATATATTGTGCTACTTTTCCTTTTTTTTTTTCCTGTATAGACATCACATCATTTGTATGTTGCTGCCCCCTTTTTTTCCCACATTCCATTTATAAGTCACTTTCTCTCTTCTGGCAGTAGCTACCACTGTATTTTCTGGGTGCTGCAGAAAACAAATAAAAATTATACTTATTTTCAGGATTAATAAAACTGTGGAAAGTTTTTGTCCCTCTACTTGACAAACTATAGCAAAACGTTTAGTTTCTTTTTAATTATAATACTTTATAAGTTGGTTTAATAACCCCAAGATGATGACAAAAAAAGTCATAAACCAAACCAAACCCACCTGCCACGGGTATTTACTGGGTGTGATAACAGGGGTCTGAAAACAAAGCTTGCTTCAGTGCTGTAAGTTTTCATCCTGTATCTCCCAATACCACCCTATGGCTATTGTTCCTGACCTGTGCTGACCAAGTTGGCCACTGGTGAACATCAGGCTGAATCCTCCCAGGCCTGTGGAGGTGCATCAGGTTATTCCACTCCTGAGCTGATTCCTGGAGGTAATATGTATTTCTCTCCCTTTGCAAGTTGGGGATGGTAATACTTTGTGCCTGCCTCTCTCTCAGTGGGATCCGTGCGGATTAGTTACGTCTCTGCAGCAGCGTATAAGTGGTGAGGATGATTACAAAGAACAAGATGTGCAATTACACTGGAGGGGCAGCAAGCTGCGAGTGTCTTGTTACACTTACATAGCAGAGCAGCTGGCTGATGAGCTGTCCTGACCTCTGCAGTCAAACCAGATTTCAGCACAGTTGGCTCATTTGTGGGCTACTCTGATTTCTCACATCAGGACCTCTGTTTTCTAAAGGTGCCATCGGGTAGGAAATACAGATGACAGCTACCCTCTGGAGCTGTGCATTTGTGTTTGGCTTGCCAGAGTGATTTCAGGCACTGTGGATGTGAGCACCTGTAGGTGACCATCTTTGACGGAAGGCTGTTCTTTCAGTAGTGTGAGTCCYGATGCTCTGGCTGCCTCCTTCTCCCATGACAGTCTTCACGCCTTTGCTGCCATCACCTTCTGCACATGGGACTTGATTCCTTATAAGATTTTCCTTTCCCTGCTTGCTCAGCTCAGATTCCATCTAACAACTCAATACTTCTGTAGTGTCAGCAAGAAGTCAGTCAGTAATAATAGTCATATTTATTTTCTTTTATACTCTTCCTGGTACATCCCATTTATTTGATTTTGCTTAGAATGTGAGCGCTTGTGTGGATGCCCTCCTGGGTCTTTTCTCCCATGGGCTGCTGCTCTGGTTGTCAGTGTTGTACAGGGTTAACCCTGTTGGCACTGTGACAGCTCTATCTTGGGACACTTGGGAATCCATTTTTAGAGTTTCCCTAAACTCSTTCAGTAAACAAAGTAAAAGGTATATCTGAAATGCAGTGCAAGTTCTCTCATTTGTGCTCTGTGTGTGCTTTAAAGCTCTTTGAGTGGTTAAGTTATAGTGACTGCTGAAAAATTAATGAGTGATAAGAAAAAGGATTTACTTGTATTTTCATTAGAATCYATTAATACTAATGTAATCAAATGGGATCAAAATGCTATCACCTTCTGAGGGTCATTGTCAGTAATTGTAACAATAAAGTGATTATTCTAGTGTCTTGCTGGAGGGAAAATTAAAATGACCGAAATAAAAAAATTAAGAGGTTTGATGCAATGCATTTAGGTGTGGAACACTCATTTGAAGCAGATGCCACATAGTTTTAATCCATGGCAAACAACAGCATTTGGTTAACAAGGAACTATGGTGGAAATAAAAGGCGGATATTTTAGATAGCAATTAATAGAGCAAGAGAAAATAATAAAATGAAATTTTTCTATWGAACATTCAGGAAACTAGGAACCTTCTGCCTTGGATTTGGGTGCTGATTTTTGAGTTTGCTAGTTTGCATCTCTTAAAAAGCTTGACTTTCAAATAAGGTGCTTGCAAACTTTCAGAAAGACAGACATGAATGGCATTTGAAGTATGTAATCAGTACAGCCAMCATACTCTGGTGTAAACGGCCTTGTGGGATGTTTGTGGAATCAACACTGCACGTGTAAGCAGAGTGGAAGGGATGGGAACCTAAACAGGTTGGTATCATGGCACAGGTTCAGTCACATGCAGCAGAGGKGAAGCATTCATTAAAATTACCTGCTTCAATAAAGGATCTCAGGTTCATTTTTGTCCTTACTGTTGCTCTGTTTTGCCAGTATCTCTCATAGGAAAAACTATCAGTGCTGGCAGGATAAATCCCTAAGGATATTAGAACAGCATGATTTTTATCTCGACTGTGTCCTGTTTGATGGGAGCTATGGCTTGTGGCTAAAGYATTCTGCAACATTTCAACTTGATTCATGTTCCTCAAGTTTTTTACTTAATATCATGTGCCTACATCTCCCTCAGACTGAACTGGGAATATACCCCATAGTTATGGAAGAATAGTATATTGGAGATKAAGGTGACATACATTTATCTCCAATAATAAAGAGTAGACTTTTATTTCATGCATTTCAAAGCTGTGATTTAGGGTGTATGTTTGTTAAGTGAGGGTTAAACTGTTTTTCGTGCCTTTTTTCTTGGTGTACTTTAAAGTATATTTTTCTTTCGTGTTTTAAGCATTCTCCCATATTTAAAGGAATATTTTTAGAGTGCAGAYGAGCAAACATCTCATTTCCCTTTCATGACCATAGGACATATTTTGGAATACTCATTCCTACAGAACTTAAGCACCTACATATTTTAACTGTGTAACTGACCCCAAAAAATCAATGCAAGTTCTTAAATTAATGAGCTATTTGGGAATAAGTGATAAAAGCATGTGATCTCTGTGGCTTTTTTGCTTTAAACATGCAATTATGATAAAGGACTTGAGCATGATGGGCAGGGAGGGAAGAAACCAGTCCGTAAAACTTTGAAAATATAGTAAGATAAATGGCTCCTGYTCCAGTGCTTCTCCAGAGATGGCAAAGCTTGTGTGGGACTCTATAGTGCATGGTACAATTGGCTCCTTTCTTAGCCAGTAGGAGTGTCTTGCTGTTGTCTGTGCAGAATATCCAGGCAGACCAAAGGTCGTATCTTGCTATTTTGGGATCGGCTGACAGTGGAACTGTCATACAAATAAGCTGAAAGGCACAGGGAGGTTGGGTAGTGGTGTGAGTAGGGTACAACCCAATGCTGGCTAAAGCCAATGGGAATTTTTTTGCAACCTTAATGGCTGTTAAATCAGACCCTGTTTTAGCTCAGACCTTTTCATTTCTTTATCTGCAGTCATTTGAGAATGTGCTGTTATATAGGTAATAAATCTTTAAATAACACTTCAGTCTGAAGACTCTTGCTTGCCCACGAGCAATTTTGGAAACTCTGTGCTGCCACTTCATTTTTCTGCTATAATTTTTCAAATGTTGCATGTGTGTTTTCACGCTTACATGGTATATTGGATGCATACATTATATGTATTTTTTGTTATATATGTATTATAATGAAAAATTACATTTGGGCTCTGACAGTCCCAAATCAAGATCAAGACAAGGTCTATAACACGTTGTGCTTCAAATCGCATGGGATGTTTTGGAACATTCAGTGGTGGTGCAGCTGTGTTTATTGGCCCCGGAAGGAGCATTTGTATCATTACCTTGATTGTGATAAACATGTGACCCCTGGAAAAATGGGCTGATTAAGGAAAAGTCTTCTGTTTACTCCTGATTTCAGTTGGCCCTTGCTGTTCTCCTGCTTGATAGCTCAGGATGCTACTGTCTCAGCCTCACTATGTGGAGACTGCTACAGGTGTCACAGAAACGGGTTAGTTATTACAAAGCACTTTGTAAATAATGAGATGTAGTAAAAAAATTATTATTATATTGTTGAAGTACAATTAATTCTTCCAGTGAAACTACAAAGAACTAATTCACAAATTAAGAACTTGAAACTGGGGTTTTCTATCTGTGAGAATCAAAAGACATTTTTGTGGTCTTGCTTCATTTTCAGTTTATGAAATAACTTATTTTTATGATGCAAAATTACCTGGTATGCAAACTCTTGATTGAGTACTCGAAAACAAACGTGGCTTTGTAGTAACTTGTTATTTTCCCTGAAGAATATGTGTGCCCTTTCTTGCACTCGGCATTGCACTGCTTCATGTGGTTTTGTCTTTGGTATACAACCCACTGTGCTGTAGCTCCACACTTGATTAAATGGCATTATGAACTCTCTAATTATAATACCTTCACTTTATTACGCTCAAAAGGATTGGCTCTGGTGGATGGTGGTACAGACAATGTGCAGTGTGAATGCACTAGTTTGAGTTTCCTTATTTGTGTTGTTATTATGTGCATCGTGATCTTGCCTTGTGGTCGCCATCCTGGAGGTGAATGTGATTGAGGCACTATAGATAACGAAAAGGTGATGTCTTTCACAAATGCTTTACTATCCAACTTATAGTTTATCCTTCCATGACGGTAGCAAATACTGAAATATTGTGTATCTCTCACCTGAATGCAATCTCCAAACCAAACATTTTTGGGAGTAATTTTTGTGGTTTGGTTTGGGGTTTATTGGTTTGTTTTTTTTTTCAGATGAATGTGAAACAAGTTTTAAGACACAAGTTTTTAAGCAAGGTATTTCTAGGCAAGAAAAATAGATAATGAGATGTTACTTATGGGTTTTGTAGCTGATGTGGAGTCTGGAACTATAATGACAAGGAAGTTTGGTATGATGTTAGAATCCTGGTTTTCTTCCCCTTCAACTTAATTAACCCCATGAACAGTAGCAGAGTTGCTGCATGGTCATTTGTATTTGTGGATTTGTCACTTATGTACTCTTTCTTCAGCAAGAAATTGTGGAGGTCCCCAATGGGGTTTAATTGATGCTAATGTTCMAGTCCATAAAGCTGTTTACGTGGTCTTCTCTTCAGACGAAAACCATGTCATTTTAATAGTAAAAGAGGAATAAAAAGAGTTAATGTCCTTGTTGACTAAAACTCAGTACAAAATGTCCAGGGAATTCGATTGAAGAAGGGACAGAACAGGAATCTGGAGGGAGTGGTCTGGGTATATATATCTGGTTCCATCTTAACAATGACAGAGGGAAAATAACAGAAAGGCAATATTGTTGTGAGGACCTTGCTGAAAAGCAATTAGAGTATCGGATCTCTGATCTAATAGGATATAGGGAGAACAGGAAAGAGGGCATAAGTGGAAATGGGCCCAGAGAAGGAGTAGGAGCCAGTGGACCCAAAAGAAAGTGATAACCACTCAGGGTGCAGGAGGAGTGTGGCCTTGTCCTGCTCGATGGCAGGGGCCTCTGTCCCCTTCACTCCAAGCACAGCCCTTGCTTCCCTTGGAATGCTCTCCCTGAGCAGCGCCATGCCCGGTTATATGATCACTCCTGTTAACACTGCCTTTAGCAAGTGTCCATGGAGCTGAACTCTGCCAAACCCATTCAGCCTCCCTCCATTCCAGAGGTGGCAGTCACTTGAGATGGCACATGCATCCCAGGTGTGCTGAGGCTGAACCAGTGTTCTGAAGCAGCCAGCCTGAGCTCACTACCTKAATCCATATACCGCAGCATGAATGAAGTGCTTTGGTTTATCTTAAAACTGAGACAATGCCATTGAGGCACTATTTAAAAAAAAAAATTAAAAATTGGTAATTATTTCTGAGTGCTGCAATTTTTGTTTTACTTATGAATGTTGTGGAGTGCGGGGTGTTGCAAACAAAACCCTTTAAAAAACAACAAAACAACCCCCGTCATAAAGAAAACCACAAAACAAAATGACAAAACCCAAACCATTGAATTTATTTAGGGTCTTTTTAGCCTGGTCACAGGGGCATTATCTCTCAGGATATTTTGTGTCCTGTGATTCAGAATTGCGGGCTGCTGCTTTGTGTGATTGTGCAGTGATTCTGCAGAAGGCTGACAGAGTCGCTGGGTTGAGCCCAAGTGCTGTGGGCTGGCAGATGTGGCGGGCAGCGTCTGTGCACTGTTGGGAATAAAGAGCCCTTGTGCCTGCTGAAAACGCGTGAGATTATGGACGTGAAACTGCTGAAACCAGCCCCTGCACTTGAGTTCAAAGAAATTAAATTTGTTTTAAAAATAGGTTCAATACGTAGGTTTCCTGCTTTAACACAGCTTCACGTATTTAGGATCTTGTAGAAGATGCGGTGGGGGGAGTTTTGGAGCAAAGCAAATCATTGGCAGATTTAGCACCATCTACGTGTGCGCCAAGTTATTCTTAGCATGAGTGGAGCCCAGTCAAAAGACTTCTGGTTTGTGTGCTGTTCTGTTGTGTTTTAAACTAATGTTGTGTATAATTGGCGTTCGTTAAGGGGAAAATATAGTGCTGTTTGCTTTACATCATGCAAAGTAAAATTAGCGACCAAATTAATAATAACTCATTTTTCAGGCATGGACTGGGAGCCAGTTGCATGGCAGTGCTGCATGGGAAAGAAGCAGCCAGCCCAGTTTTTGCATTGTGCTTGTTAATACTTTCCTCCTCCTTCTATTCTTTATGTTGACATTAATGTTAATTACTTACTTGCAGCAACCAAAAAGTATTGATGAAAGCCCATGAACCCAGTGTGCTTTTGTAAAATTAGTTTCCTGCTTAAGCAGATATTTCTGTAGTAATTGACACAAACCAGCCTCAGACAGGGAGGCAGAGGCAAGCTGGTTGTATGATTGATTCACCATGTTCTGTGGTTATGTTTATAATAAAGAGAAGACTGTAAGTGTAGGGCCAGATGCTCCACCTCATCTGAAGATGTGGCCTGAATAATTTATGAAGGTGCTGTCCTTTACGTTCTCTTCAACTAGAGGTCCTGCCACAAAAAAAAAACCAGGAGAATTTTAAAACCTTCCTCTTATTTTGCTTTGCCTTTGGAACACTACAGGGAGTCCCAACAATCCCAGCACTGGTGCAGAATAAGAAACCATATGTGCAAATGCTACATATGTATATTGCAATGTGGGAAAAATAACTACCCATTTGTAACTGAATTTTCTCAAATGCATAGTAATTGTAGGTGTTAAAGGGGACTGATTTAATGTTTTAATGACACAATTAAGTGGTTGATTTTTTTTTTCCCTAAAGATTAATAAATATGCTCTTTTGGTATCCCACATTACCTAGAGATAAGAAAATTGCTTCATACAAGATGTGATCCCCAATATCATTTTCCCTTTGAGGGGATGAGTAGTTCTCTGGTGCCAACCTTGTGCCTTTAATGTGATCTCCCAAATAGCACAAAGCTTGCTATTTTAAATACTGTCAAACAAGTAATCTTCTCTTCTGTCTTGCAGGACAGCTAATTGTGCTGATTTTCCCTTGTTTTGTTCTCTGATTTTCCTTTCATGGTAGAAAAGTGTAAATATTATAAAAGGTCAGGTGGTTTCTGTCCAAATAATGGATTGCTTCAGGCTTTAAAAATGATGCCTGTTTATGGTCCTGCCATCTGCAGGAGCAGCAGCCTATCATAAAGTTACTGTATTGATCTGTCACTAGTACTGTCTTGTCTGCTGAATGAAAAATGRCTTAAACTCATAACTTGGGCCAGCAGTTTTCTTATTGTAAGCCAGACAAAAAATGCTATTGATGTTCTTTGCTGAAGTGTTCTGTTCACAGCTTGCCAGCATCAACATACTGTTGTCCTTACTCMGGGCTAATTAGCTAATAATTTAATGCAACTGAGACAGCAATCACAGTTTGGTTTAGCAGCAAGGGAATATGCAGTAACTTAGAAGCATGGGACCTTTTTAAAGCACGGTCATGACTGCAGTGCTTGTCTCAAGTTTTACACTCTCACTTCAAGTTTGATTTCCGCTGCACTAAAGACTAACAGTCCACTTAGGCTGAGGTGTGCTGTCACTTGAGGATTTATAGGAAGCAAAGCCCAGATGCAGTGTTGGTGTCTGTGCTCTTGGTTATGCACTTGCACTTCAGCTTTATGATCACTTCTTGAGTGAAATCAAATAGTTCATTGAATTAATTGTGGGATCCCTGTGGTTCAGGAGCTACAGACCAGATGCATTCAATCACTTCTGTGAAACAGCCAAATATACCTTTTTTGACTAATTTATTTGGTTTTGTGGGGTCTTTTTTGGTAAACCAAGCAAATGAAAAATCCACTGCTAAATAGTTTTAAATCAAAGTTTATATGATACATCTTTGTTTCTAAAGAATATGTTTTCTTATTCATCATACTGCTATGGAGGCCAGAAGGTTGCAAGGCAACTCAGGTTGGAAGCATGGGAAAGATCTCATCTGCTCACACATGTTGAAAACTCATAGGACTCTTCTACAAGTATTACTCTTTTTAAATCAAGTATTTAATTATGGGTATGAGTGGAGTTTGCTTGCTTCCAGTCCTTAGCTCTGTATAGGAAGCAATTGGTACAACTTCAGCTGGAGCATGTCTCAATGTCTATCAGCCCCTGTTTAATTTTGTGGGTGGTTCTCCTGGCAGGTCTCATACCCCTGTGGTGGTGGAATATACAGCCTGTACAATGTTCCTTTGTGAATAAATAGCAATAAAACCATCTAAAATATAAGGATTTTACCAAAAGAAGGAAACAACATGCCAAAAAAAGTGGCATCATCTCACAGTTTTTAGCTGTTAGACATTTAAAAAAAGTTCTTGACCCAAAGCAGCTTCTTCTGTAGTCTTTGCCCAGACAGTGCAGGCCACGTCTTAGTTTATATTTCAGAATCATGTATGATTCAAGTTGTTTTCTGTTCCATATTGCTGAGCACAGTGTGAGGCAATGCACAGGAGGCGGAAGAAAACAGATGATCCCTGAGGGAAGTTATTCTTTACATTTCATACATTAATTTCTCTGGAGTGTGGGTACATATGTTAATTTTGTACATGAAAAAGGAGTTTAATCTATAAGGACACTTAAAATTTGCTTGAAGTAAGGCAACTTTTAATCTCTGAAAGCATCCCCAAAGTGCAATTAACTATTCTGATGTCCTGATGACTCAACAGATGCTTCTGTAAACTAGAACACATCTGTCAGATTATAGAACTGATAYGCTGTTATATGTGATTTAAAATGACTGCCGATAAGTGGTTGTATTTTGATTAATATCATATTGATGGCAAGGGTGTCCCAACTTTTCAGCAGTCCTTTAAAAACATTTTACAATGCACTGTTCATTGTCACTCTCTGAATCTTGCTATAGTCAGGTGAAATTCCTGACTTTTCCTTCGTATCTTTTAAACTTGTTTGGGTATTTCTGCATATTCCCAGCTCCTTTCTAATGTATGCAGGCTATTGAGTGGTATTTTTAATAAAACAGTAGAACTAAAGATTTTTCTAAGCCTTTCTGAAGATTGCCAGTAGCCAATTCAACTGATTTTAGACTGTACGCCATCTGTCTAGCAAAGAAAGAAAATACATTAGTAGTCCACACATGAGTAGCTTATTAGTTCATTTGGTGTGTGCACTACAGTGATTCAAGACTGATCTAAAATATTCATCCACAATTACTGGTGCAGCACAGTTCAAAGTGCTTCAAATCTGTGGGTTTGACTGAGAAATTTAAGGAAAATAGCTGCAAATTGATTCTGTATGTAATTAATGAAACATTTCATTCTTATGTAAATATTAAATGCTTGGCTATTTTTTCCTCTTTTTTTCCCTTTCCTCTTACTGAGCTCTCCCTCCCTGACCTCCATTAGATGTTTGTTTGTTTTATAGGATGGTGGGTGGGCTGGCATGGGGGCATATTCTCTTGAGAGGAAGAATTAATAGCTGAGTCCTGTGACTCATTCACTGAACAAACAGCTGTTCTCCCTCTAATTCACCCTTCCTCGGATGTCCATCCCACCCCCGGAGAGGAGCTGCCAGAAGGCACTGTTTGCCTCTGCCTCAGTTGTTGAAACTCAGTCCCCTTTCTTGAAAAAAAATGCAGTTTCCTTGGCCAAACCACCCCATGCACATGGACATCAGAGGTGTGACATGAGCCCCGTGGCAGCCACATCTCCARATGTCAGGGCAAGATTTTCCAGAGCTCTTGCCTCTTACAGAGTAGTGGCTTTGCCACAGCAGTGCTTTTTTTGAGAAATGGCTGGATTACAGTGTCTTCAATATGGGTTAAAAGCTTTTGGTRTGTTGGAGAGAAAGGGCTTTCGAGGACAGCAGAGAAACGAGTGGATATTTGTGCAGATATAAGGAGTGAAGTCAGTGAGGCAGGACTGGGGTTTTGTTTAGGGTCTCTCCCTCCCTCTTTCAGTGTCACAGAAAATTAATTCTTGTTTTACAAATGCTATCAGTGGAAGATTTTAAGAACAGCCTGAAGTAAAACTTGGAAGATCTCGAGGCAAACTTCATCTTGCTTTGAAATTACTGTCTTTCCAGCTCAGATGTCCATGCAGAGCATGAATTGTGTAAYGCTGCCTCTCCAACACTGCCAATGACCTCGAGTTTTAGTATGGGCAGCCTGGCAGGGCTTGGCATCAGGAAATGCCCCTGCAACCCTCCGGGGGACCAGAAAACCAGGATCCAGGGCTACCAGTTTGGGAGTACTTGTGTGATAGACAGCAAGGAGTGCTATCTGTTGCAGGCAAATGACCTGAAGAGGAGATGGGGGGGAACTGCTTCTAGCTATTGAATCGCAAGATACAGCCCTTCCTCTGAGACATCTGTGCAATTATTCCTTTCGAAGCTTTTATTGCTGTGACATTAATTTGCATTAAAGGCTTGGATGTCTAAAATTGTGTTTGCCTGCATCTCATTTGGGTCATAGTGTTGCAGCTTTGCTGCCCTTCACTTCCCTGCCATGGCAGCAGCACTGAGGCAGGCAAAGCAGGCAATAGCCTCCTGTGCACCCTGTGCAGACATGGGGTTGGATATACATGGTGTTTAGTATTACAGGAGAGGATTGTTAGGGTACAGCAGTGTTCAGTGAGCCTGTGTGAAGGCACTCAAGAAAATGGACTTGGCAGAGGATACATTAAAACTTCCGTGAAATGCCTACCTTCACATTTAGAGAAATGGAATTTCACCCATAGGTCTTGGCACTTGTGCTAGGGACAGTGGCTAAACCCAGCAAAATAGATGTTGGTAATTGAGTTGACTGGCAGCAATACAGGATGTTAAATTACGGTTTTTTACCTTCCACATACATGAGCTTGTTTCCTTTAATATGAGTCTTCACATCACTTGAACTACTTTCTGTTCAAATTGCTGTTCACTGCTGAGTTCCATTCCGATTTAACTAAAAGCAGGGAAATAGCTTTCTCATTTCCACTCCCAGGAGTGGAAGGTAAGGGCAGGAAAGGAAATTTGTATGTTGWTCAAGTTTAAGAGGTTATTAGACAGAGATGGTAAAAAAAAAATAAATCTGCTCCTGCTTTTGCATTGCTGACCTTTCAATTTCATTTCAGATTGGAGAATGTGGGAGAATGAAATTGTTTATATATGTTTTCTTTAGATACTTTAGTATAAGCTCTCATAGGTTATTCTTTGGTTTTGAAAATGCACTTAATTTTTAACTTCCTCTGTTTYAAGAAAGTTAAAACTGGAGTGGTTTTCTCTTTGATCTGTTAAGGTCAGAGCCCTCTTTTATCACTGTTACTTGAGCTAATTGGGCAAAGGAAAGTTTTGGGGATTTCAGCTAAGTTCTATAACAGGGTTTTGGTGAATGTGGGATCCAGCTCAAAAATGCCGAAGTTAAGGTGTAYCTTTTACAGGAAAGCACCGGTTTAAGGAGTACCTTTTAGCTTAGTACGAAGGAAAAAATAGAGAGTTTTTCCTTGTAAAATCTAGGCACAAAGCTCTAGAAGTGGTGTAAGGCTTTGTGGGTTTCTGTTTGCTTTTATTTAAAATTTTATTTAAAACCAGCTTTCCTCACTTTGGTGTTTCATTTTTGCACATACATGTTGTATGCACAACCCTGTAAACTGCATTAGGGAGGAACACTTTCAGACCAAAAACAAAGCAAAACTTGTTTATGAGAAGATATTTAGTGTCAAGAAAGAAAGTAAAAAAGATAAAACACTACATTTTTATTGGTGGTGGTGTAAGTTTCCTTCACTCCAGTATTTTTTCTCTTTATGTAGTCTTTGGGTTCTGTCCCCCAGCAAAAATAATGCACACGTGTTGCATTATTGTGTACTTCTGAGCCCTTTGCTCTGCTACTGTCCTTAAGCAGTAATGCTGTATTGTTTAAAAAATTATTCTACTGCCAAACAGAAGGCATTTGTTATGCTCAGAGATGATGGCTTAATTTTTAGTATTCCTTGGTGGTTTATATCTTGACATTTCTTGTGACCTACAATTAAAATGACTTTAGCAAAGTCTCAACTTATATCCAGATTGCTGAGTGTGGTTGAGTGTCTCCAGGGAGAGCCTTGAACTGCTCACTAAATCAATTTGTTCTTTTCTCAAAACAGATTAAACATGTTTTACCAGTTTATATTAAAAAATAAATAATCCCAGATGACATAACTGCTACATGCAAAATTAAAAAATGTGCTCTGCACATTTTGAAGGGTAGTAATTTTGATGCCAATGCTGTGCTGATAGTATTCCACCAGAGAGAGCGAAGAATGGTTAAAAAAAAGCATGTCTAATCCTGTCTCTGTGTTCTGATAGTCTCGTTCAAGAATTAAGTTGATGGCACTCTACTTGGGTGAGTGCTAACTGTTAGATGTGGCAATAATCTTCTTTAGTGGTGCCTGAGACACTTTGCTTCCACTGCTTTGTCTCCCTGGAGTTAGTTGTTTTGGGTGTTAGTTTTTTTTTGGTTTTTTGTTTTTTGGTTTGTTTTTTTTTTTAATTTGTCTTACTCATCCTTATTGCTTTCTTTTCAGGACGATCTTCTCTCTATTACCGTAGCAAGACAGGCTGCAGAACTTGCTTGTGACTCACCTGCACTCTTAGCTGATGCTACAATAATTTGATAGACTTTTCATGCTTAYAGTTTATTGTGTATCCAACACACAGGAGGAGCAGCAGAGGGAAATCAGTGCCTGCTGGTGCCCTGCAAATCTGCAGAGGCTACACAGGCAGCTGTATGCAGGGAGAGTCAGATGCAGTGGCTATGCCAGCAGCAGCCTTTGTTCCTTCAAGCCACTTCCATGGTTGTGCTTGAGTGGATTATTGTTTAAGGCTCTGTAAGTACAATAGGACTTAAGGAAAAGGGAAGGGGAAAATTTTTTTTCTAAAATAGAACAAAACAAACCAAAAAAGTTTCTACGGAAATAGATGGCAAACGGTCTCTAATAATGGGATTTTACAAGAGATGTCCAATCTCCARAACAATGGCTCAGTTTAAGCCAAGATTAATAGTGTTGGTTATCCTGTGCCTGTGAGTTGGCAACTCAGTCCTCTGCTACAAACAGATGCAGTCTAATGTACTCCATTTATGTTTTATTTTTTAAAATAATGTGAAATACAAGTTTGAGATGGCTTTCATTTCTGTTTATGCAGAGAAAAAACAAAAGGTAGTTTGTTTTTTTAAACTGGGGAAACTAATTGAGAAAATGGTGACTAAATAAACAAAACTTTTGATTCTACACTCTGGTGAGAAAGAAGATGGGAAAATTGACAAGAAAAAAATTGACATGCTTATTACTGTGATTCTTTCTTACGCTGTTGTACCCTTGTAACATTCTTGCTAACAGGGTGAGCTTGAGAAATCTCCCAAGAGGACTGGGTGTAGTAATGACATGATACAGGAGCCACCGGTTTGACCAAGGTTCATTGCAGCAGCCCCTTGTGAGAAACTGCTTCWGTTTTGGGAACAAACCGTATCAGGAGGAAATGGGATAGCACAGGAGGGCTGGCCAGGGTTCTCCTGGGACTCTGTGGAGTGTGAGGACCCTCGCTAGGATGAAGGCAGGAGGCTGATTCCAGGGYCTGTTGGAGCAGGGAGGATGTGTTAGGTGGTGCCAGGTGAGGCACCTGGCAGGTTCCAGTGCAGCTTGGCCACTTTCTGTGGCTTTCTGCTACTTGTGTTTGGAAGGACTGTTCATCATGTGTGTTCCATTAGATAAATGTCTGTTTTTGCAGCCATGTGGCTGCTGCATTTTGGCTTGATGTGTTCATGTGGTTTTTGGTTCTTGTTTTAATAACTATTCTTGAGCACCAAGTCTAGGTGTAGGCAATGGTGAAAGTTGCCAGAAGCTGCAGTCCTGCTTCCCTCTGCAGATCTTCCCAGCTTTACTTTCCTGCCTTATTCTGTCTCTGYCCAGGAAGGAACACACCAACCTATTTTGCATTGCTTATTTTAATAACATTTTTTGCTTTTCTCTTATTTATCTAGCAGGCTGTTTCTTTGTCAATGAGGACAGCATCTGATGCTCATCAGACATACACTCACTGTGATGCTTTAGAATTTCAAGAAAGCCCAAGTTTTCTGAAAAGTCCTGAGTTGATAGAGGSCTACGATACCTAATAAGGACTGCACATAACAGTTAAACCCTCTGTAGAAGTTTGTTAATGTTTTCGCATAGCAGAAGTACACTTGCTGACCAATAAGCTTATTTAGGAAGAGCAGCACTTCGTGTTCTTCACTTATGACCCAGTTACAGCTGTGGATAAATGAGAAGTTGGGATTGCTGACATGCTGTGGTTTTACAGGAATTTTAAGTTTGAACATGTTCTGCAGTTCAAGGRGAATAATGCTGGAACTTCGAAATTGTGAAAGTAGGAAAATACCCTAAAATGCACCTGCCTTATGCATTTCCATAGGAAGATTGTACAACTTGCTTTAACTGTCTATCTTAGCAGTATTTTTGTTTTTCAAGAATTTCTGTTTGGGTATTTTCTATTTGCTATCTCTTCATTTCTATTTGGGTATGTAGAGGCCAAGTGATGTTTTGTGTATGGAAACTGAAGGGTTTATTCTTGGTTACCTTTAGAGATTGATTTATTCACAGTTATTCAAGTCCAGCACAGGCTGAGTGCTGAGGTGTAGACAGTGAGATACCCTCTGAGGAAAGCAAGAGAGACCTTAGGGTAAGGCTGAGGATGAGAAGCAAGATTCCAGAAAGATCTGTGATAGTCCAGAGAGATCTATAATAAATTTGTCTCTCAAATCTGGCAGCCACCAGATGGGACCAGGATGTGATGAGAAAGCAGGGAAAGTTCTTTGTGCTTGAACCCAGTCCAYTGCACTGATACAGCTGAGATTAGGAGGTTTAAAGATGAACTCTGTGTTACTTCCCGATTGGATTTCTTCCAGTTCCCCCTTACAGTATTTTGATATGCTTTAATATTAAGACTTGTACTGCACAGTTTGCTCTGAGAGCTTCCCTTCTATACAGATCTTTTCTATTAWTTTTGGCAAAATCACTAAGAAACAGAGCAAAAATATTGAAACAGTGAAGGACAGTGAGAAGYGAGGAGGAGCGGACAGAAAGCATGGCACATCCTCCACCCACAGCCTGTGCTGCCTGTCGCCTCACCAAAGGCACGGGCTGGGCTCAGGGTAAGGCAGTAATAGTGTGCTCATTGGCAATAAAGAAACTAAAATTAGGTGAAATTCCCCGAGTGAGAGCGTTTTGCCCATGATATATAGACAACAGATTTTGGGGWTTCTTGYATTTATTCTCCTGTTTTTTAAATCTTTGGGGTTTACATTTACAGCTTTGCTTTTGAACTTTGGAAGCCTAGGGATAAATATATCCCCTAAAAAAACCCCACAACAACAACAAAACCAACCAAAAAAAACCACCAAGCAAAGAGCTGAAAGCTGAAATTTTTACATGATGATGAGACTTCGGAGAGCTGGCTTTAGGAAAAATTCCTGGTGCTGCTGAGGACACGATAAAATCGCTGGAGTTGGCAGCTGTGCTGTGCAGCCGCCCGTTCCTCGGCCCGGCTCCTTCACAGCGTTGTTTTACGGTGTGATCTGCTCCGAGCCACAGTTCGCTCTGTTGTGCGCTCCTCATGCTCCACATACACATTACTATAGGTGTAGCCTCAGGCAGAGTGTCCGGCATTGTGAGCATCAAGCGGTTCGTAGCCAAAAAAGCATTTGGCTAAAAAAAAGAAAAAGTGTGTTTTTGTGCTCCCTCTGCTGGATCTGGAAGAAGAGGAAGCCCTCCCCGTTGGAGCGGCCCTGGTTCCCCTCCTTTCCCCTTTACCACCCCACATGGGTGTTTGCAGAAAGGGCTTGTGCAGCTGCACAACGGGCCGTGAGCCGGGTGGGAGYGTGGAGAAGGCTGGGAATTGTCCAGCACAGGTTACAGTGCCACAGGAAGGCGTAGAACACACCTGGAGAGGGTGGCTGAGGCAAGCCAGGTGTAAGGGCTTCCCAGCTGACACCTTTTCTCTACCATCTGTTCTCATTTTCAGGCGTGGCTCGCTACTCCCGAACTTTGCCAGTGAGACTGTTATGGGGATCTTTCTAGGATCAGGATGAGAGACGGGATCAGGCTTTAAGAAGCTGGTTTTATTTTTAGAAGCTGATTGCAGTTCCCAGCAGGACCCTGTGAAGTGTGCTGGGAGAGCTGGGGCTGGTGTGGGGGACATTGCACAAMCCCTGCAGGGAAAGCAGGGAGCAGATGCTGGTGGGGACAGTGCCAGTGGCCTTAGAATCAGCTTGGACCTGGTTTGTGAAAGGGSTGGGTGGTCTGTAATGTGAATTCACAGAAATGTTAATGGATAGCCCTTTCWTTTTAAGAGGTGCTTTATAAAACAAAGTAGGAATTGTGGTGCCAGTTTTACAGATGGGCAGAATAAAGCACAGAGGAGGSGTGCAAAGCTTTGTGTGCTGCAGCAGTGCCCCTTAAGCTGGTTTAAACAGCCTCTGTTCTGACGCTCTGCCATCGTGGCTACTCACTCCTGTCCTGTGCCCACTCCCTGTGCTCTGTTTAGGAGACAACATGCTGAAGGAAATCAGTTCCTCCATTCCAGCTAACCATGCAGCTGCACAAATAGCATGCACAAATGGACCATGTTGGAAGCAAGAGCCTGGGAGAGAGGAGTGAGACGTAAAGTTGAAGTGTCCAAGTGAAGGCTATAGCCTGATCTGATGAAGTCCAATCCAGTTACACATGGAATAGTACCCAGATCTTGGGGCAGGCAGAGCAGAAATTTTTCCTTTGGAGAAACAAACCAAAATGGCTAATTGCAACTTCATTAAAGATTAGTCTACATTAGCTGAGAAAGTCATGTTAACACATACTAAATTTGAATCAATTAACATGTTTTTTCTGCCTTGCATAAGCAGAAGAAATGCACTGGGGAAAAGTTCTGGATGAGAATAAATACGTTCTGGGCGAAAACATTCCCACTTCAATGAGGCCTTAAAAGCCAATCATTCACCCAGGGCGCTTGTCAATACCTAACTTCTCTAAAATTGCCTTTTGTGAGGCAAGAAAACCACCAGYGTTCCTGTCTGAAGCAGACAGTCCATTGGTGATGCTGGGTGTGTTGGGGTGGGATGGCTGTTTCTAAGAAGGTTTTCACTCATGTTTTTATTCTGTGTGAATTATCAGTGAAGAGGATAAATATGGCTGCAAAACAAACACTGAATGACACTAACATTATTTGTAATAACTYGAGGCTTTTCTTCTGCRTTTTGTTAAAGTCACCTGTGACTTCTGCRTCATTAGAGATGTTATGAAAGTGTCCCACATCTGGTCCCTGGGGAGGAGCCCGGAGTGCTTGCAAATTGTGTGGGGTTTGTTGTGGTTTTTTGTTACTGGGGTGGTTTTTTTCCCCCAGTAGTATGTGCTTTTTCATGTTTAATGGAAAATTCTTTTGCATGAAAGTTATTTGGAAGTTAGTCAAAAGAGAAGCAAAATGTAGTTATTTTCTCTATATTTGCTGAGTTTTGGAGACTGGTAGTATAATGCTGTAAGGACACCTTGTCTGCCTGCTGAAACAGCATGTAACAAAATATAGACTGCCTGTAAACATTCCCCTGTCTCCCTTTGCGGCCTTCCTTGATAATTAAAAAAACATTTCCTAGAAGTTACAGTGCTGTGCCACTGTAAGCCATAAACTTATTTTGTTGTGCTGCAGACAAGATGGTGGTTTTGAGGTATTTTGGTGTATTTTCGTAAGCAGTGTTTGGGGGTTGGTTTATCTTTTTTAATGGCACTTAGCTCACAACATTCAGTGAGTACCCTTTATAAAGAGAATAAAAGAGACTTCAGCATGACCTTTAACTGAAAAAAAATTGCTATTTGGCTCAGGAAATTTTGATCTAAACCTCAACAGACTTCTCATTATCTTTTTCTCATTTCATTGTTACAGTCATGAAAACCTGAGTGAGTCTCAAAAGCTTGAGGGTGGCAAGAGCTGGGCTGGAACCCCAAGCCAGCTTCAGATCTGGTCCTTCCGACTTGGGCATTGGACTCCTAAATGCTCTTAATTCATTTCAGGTCTTCTCACTGAGCTGATTCATATGCTGCCGTGTTATGCAGGAGGATGGAAGCATGACGTGTCTGTATTTTTATTGCAGGAAAATGGATCTTGTTATGTGAGAGCATCGAGAAAACAGTCCCCAGCTACTGAGAGGAAGAAAGGCCRGTGGGAAATATTCAGGTAGGAAAGCTGTGTGCATCATCAAGCAGCAAAAACACTTGCGAGCCTCCATTCTTTTTTCAGACAYGGTGTCGTGTTTGATGCTTGAATGGCTGATCTGGTCACTATCATAGTTTATTTGTTGTTTTAAGGAGCAGCGCTGTTTGGTCAATTGATTGCAACAACAAAACACTGCAAGCAAAGCCCTCAGCATAAACATTCCTCAGGCAATCCCTGGTACGGTATTGATCCTGATACAGAATACAAACAAATTACTCTTTGCGTGAGCCATTCGAGCTATAAAACAGAGCAATAATATGTTCTACTTGCTGCCAATAAATGTGCATATATAATAAACAAAGCAGAAATCCCTGAGTACAACTGAACAGTAGTTTCAATAATGTGTTCAATATCTTATGTCCAGCTGTTGTACGGATTTTTTTAAAAAGCAGACAGTGRGCACTCCAAGATTTCTGTTTCCTCCCTCACTTAAGAAAAATAATCTACAGACCTATTCTGTTGCTGCTTTTCCTTTGCTTTTGGGGTTTTTTCGATATTTTAAACTATTTTAAAAAGCTATAGGTAAGCTYGTCTCTGCCTTATTTTCAGTGTAGTTCAGTGTAGTAGTGTTTCAGTGTAGTTCTCAAGAATTTGGCCTACACCATAATTTTCTTGTGGACCAGCTGCCTCTCTTTACACTGCAATGAGGGTCATCTCCATTTTTGCTCCTTGCCATATCCCAGTGGCATTTCCATGTACTGGGGAGTAGCACTAAACACCCTTTTGTGTGTCTGTAGTTGTTTCGAATACACCTGAAATTAGGGGAGGGGTCAGTACCCTGTGACCATCACCACTGGGGGTGCATAACTGAACCCATTTCCAAAAAAAAAGTATTACTGATCATGAGAACACATTTTATTTTTTTTTTTTAAATCTGCTTTACCATGCTCATATAATCCTCCTCATCCATATTTTCAGTGCTGCACTTTGATGAGTTACAGACAGTTGACCTCAAGGCATTTCTTGATGAACATTTCTGTCTGCTCTCAGCCTTGAAAAACTCAACCTTTTCAAGAGCTGTATAGGAGAAAAATGTGTAAGACTAATATTTATAGGCTGAAAGAGAAGGGAGAGGAAAGACTAAAGTGTAAAACTTGCTTCCAGCAGAAATGCCATCYCTCTTTTACCTCTGATAATTAGAAGCATTTCTGACATGGTTACAAAGCAAGTTGGTGGTGAGTGCCTGCCATTTGCTGTGCATTYCTACTGTAGGACTTTTTCCTTCCTGATGATTTTTTCTGTGTTGTTTTCAGACAATCACAAATTTCAGCTGCTATCTATTACATTATGATTCATCAATACTCCTACATTTCAAACAGTTATGTACATATGATTGTTTGTAAAAATGCAAGGCTCTGATTCAGGTTCAAGCTCAYTTGCATAAATCCTTTCATTAATAGTTCTAACTGAAATAATCCTGGAAGACAAGAAGGAGGTTTYAAGTGCCATATTTTTTGCCATGAAAAGATCATAGCTGTATTGAGAAATTCAGCAGTAGTGATTTCAACTCTAATAGAAGATTTACAGAACATTGCAAATAGTTGTTAGAGATGCTGTAAACAGTATATGATATTTAATGGTCCCTGAATGTAGGCCTAAGATGCTGGTCTTAGATAATTAAAAGTAGTAYGTGCAGGCATAGAAATGCAACAAATAAATAACAAAAGGAAACACAACACCAAACTCCACCACATCAAGAAACACACTCTTTTTAAAACTGTTCTTAAAAATCTCGTGGAGATTTCCCTAGACTTGGATCCTCATTTTCAAAAACAAAATAAAAATCACTTTCCTGTTCCCTGAGGAATCTTGGAAGAAAAGTTCCTTGCTGTGCCTTTGGGTCATGTGGCCTCGCTGCTGTAGAGCTGGAATGTTTGCCATGGTATTTCCGGAGGCTTCATAAACACACAGAAAAAACAGTGGGGGTTAGGAAGATTTTAAAGAAAATTACTATATCCTCCCCCCCTCAATCCTTGACAGCCTAAATTCATTACACTTTAGATGTAGAAATGCAGAAGAGTTTTTAGTTGATTAGTCCAGTGAATTTTAAGAACTAAGTTAAAATATTTAATAATTTTTTAATTGCTGAATTTGTCTAGAATTATTTCTTACTAGATGTAACACCTGGCAACCTGCATATTAAGCCTAACTCTTATTTAGATGGTCTTAATGGTTTACGTTTGGCATGTGTCACTGTGAKTGGCATTCAGTAATCTGACTTGATAGCTGTCATCTTGCAAGCCAGAGTAATGCAAACAAAAGATGAGCACTCAGACAAGGTTACAGTGAAGAGCCATTTCCTAAGTCCTGCTGCAGTGGTGTAGAATCCCCAAGTCAAATCAGAAAAGCACAGAATTAGTTCTGGCTCCTGGGATATGAGGGATAAGTTATGCAAACCTCTTCTTTCTGACTGTAGGAATAGTACATGCTCCTTTTTCAGGCTTTGCAAACACCAGCTTAAACTGAGWTTTGGAGGGCCTCTGTGTGTCTGTAATGCCACGGATGTGTTTTGTCTCAGTGGCAAGGTGGCTGAAGGGACCCTGCAGCCCCTCTTACACCCAGGGCTGGCAGCACTGCATCTTCTCCTCCTCCCTYCCCCTTCCAGCCGAGCTGCCTGTTGAACAGGAGCAGAGAACTGAACTGTTTTAAAAATAACCTGGCAAAAATGGGGAGGGAGGGGAGGATGAATGGACTATATTTAGCTTAACGGAGTCTGTTCTCTACACAGCACCATGAAACTGTCCTGATGCTAGGAACTGCTTGCTCCAGACTGCCTTTGTGAAAAATCCCCCAGCAATGAGCCTGTGCATTCCATGGGGCTGCTCAGGACATGGTCAGTGGGAGCTGTATGACCATGTCGAGACACGCTTGTTGCTGAATCAGACTATTTGTTGCATCAGATGTTACAAAACAACAGCATAGTTTGTCTTTGAGCTTCTCTTTTAAGTGTGAAACAGTGGAGTTGGTTTTTTGCCAACTTCAGGCCCCAGACTGACACTGTGAGCAGGAGCATGGGTAGATCTGGAGCTGAGGAAGGGCTTAGATTCTGCACATTGGCAGGGCTTCTTCACTCCTTTCTCCTGTCTACTGAACTTTCTGAATTCTCTCTTTGAGTGTGACTAATTATTGAATTATATTCTCCTAGTGTGGAAATGTGTGAGGGGKAGAATCACTTACTTTAATAAAGTATGTCTTACAAAATTTATTGAAAAAAAATGTAATGTCTGATTGCCACAGATTGTCACATTGTCTTACTCCTACTCCACTGGCCTCTAGCTAGAGCAGTTGATTGGGAAGAGAATGGGATGAAGCTAAGAAATTGTTCTAAAACTATTGGGCTGTAATATAAAGGGAAAAACATACTTTTWAAGATTGGCTTAATTATAAATGCTCTGATATTTATTAGTCATCTTTTTTTTAAAAGTAAGCCATGACTCCAGAAGCAAAYTGTGTCTTAATTTGGGCGTTATCTGCTTGTATATGTGGGTTTTTTCCAGGTGGACACATAGAAATGTGTATAGCTGAGTAAAATATTGGTTACTTCTTGCTTGAGCTGTCTTCAGTGTTGTACTTTTTAGTAAAATGCTGTAGTATCTCAAGTTTCAGGTGAAAATCTCCACCTATTTAGGTAACAGAAATAGTGTACAAGAGCTTCCTTTTTTTTGGGAGATGTCCCTAAGTTCTGTTTCATTCCTTAGTTTATTTCACGTTTGTCGCTTCTTTCCTTTATGAGACAGTGAAAAGAATTTTTATAGTTTTGTCTTGTTAGTATGTATAACCAAATAAWATTTTTCATGCCATTTAGCTTTGTCCCTTCCCACGTAAGGATTCCCAAGCCTTTATAAGGGATTTTTTGTTTAGGTAGACCAATGGGAGTTGTGGTTGAAACCTGTCCTCAAAAACTCTGTTTTCCTAATGGCCTTTGACAGTGGTTGGGAAAGATGTCACTTCAGCATAGTGAAAAGCAACCAAAGTAAATTATATTTTTAATGAAGGATTTTTTATCTGGATGAATTGATACTGGCAGGACAGTATTAGTTAAAAATAGAAGAACCTTCTASAGACACATTGCAGTCTCTCCTGGTTTTACTTTGTCTAAACAAAAAGCAGTGTACACATAGTGAGGTACTTCCTTTGGCAGATGGCTTCTGATTCTTTTCTTTCTTAAATAAGTATTGCTTTGAAAGCAGACCAAATAAAATCAGTAATCAAGGATTCTGTTTGTCATGTCACTGCATGGGAGATTGCTGTATCCTGTACTAGACCTGCTTTATGGTGATATGTACAAGATTCTTAAGGCCTTATAAAGGATGCTAACTTGYATTCCTCTCTGCAAAGAAGTGTTTTTAAAAGAAATAATAGGCAGATTGAATACTTATTTTTGTTCAATACAAAAGTATTCAGAGCTAACTGGCAAATATTTTGCTTCTCTACCCTCCCTTTTTCCCTTAWTCTTGTTTATCTCCTCACTGTTTTCTTCTGACTATTAGAAATGTGTTCGTCTAGGGTATTTCAGATCAGCTGCTTTGCAAGCCAAGAATTTTTATTTTTTCACTGAAAGCATGTRTAAGTAAAGGGACTGAATGGTTATTTGACTTTTATAGCTTGCACAAGTGTATGTTGTATATTTTAGATGTATTAGATGTCTGTAAATTGAGATCCTGTTTCAGAACAGTTGTCACTGTCTGAACAATAGTTGATGTATATGTATTTTTAAATGACTGAAAAATCTAAATAAGGTTAAATTAACCTGCAATAACCATAATGTTGCATATTTTTGAATGTTTTATACTGAATAGTATTTTACTACATTTCTCTATTTCACCTTCTTAAAGTTAGTAAGTTCAAGGTATAACTGGTTCTTCACACATTTTATTAGGCCTTGATACTTCTGACAGCATAGCTTTCTTTTTAAGGCCTTCAAGTGGAGAAAAAAGAGAGAAATTTATTTCCTTCTCAAGACAAAAGAACAGTGCAAGTGTAATCTCAGCTCTCAGGGGTTTTTTTTTTTTTGTCTATGTCGCTTAACCTGGTACGATTTATTGGGTTTCATTTGGTCATGTTCTTAGAAGTTTGTTAAAGGATAGGGAAAAGGGAAGAAAAACACTCCTTTAAGCAAGTATCAGTGATTCAAATGGTGCCTTGAATCATAAAGATATGTGACTGAGATCTGTGTTACCAGAGTGTGAGAAATTCTGTGTGAAATGCCAGCAGGTGTGTAGCCCAAACTGATGATCAGGCAAGGGACAGTATTTAAACTGCTYATACTCTGCTGAGAATATGTAGTCTGCAACCACAGATTAAACCAAGGCTTTTCAAAGAAAATGCTTTAAGYTAGCAAATCAGGGAAAATCTCCATATACACAATATAATCTAAAAATCTCAGAAGTCAAAATAAACCTAGTTAATCTGCAGAATCTGAATGTGTGGAGGAGTGTATCTGCCACACCTTGTGGGGTCCCTTCTCTCTCTTGCTTATACCTATCCCATACATCAGAAAGCTCAAACACCTGAAAACTAAAATTGCTCCTTTACAATGGGAGTGGGAGTAAAAAGTAAAAAGAAACAGGCATGAACACCACCTTCCAAAGATACTAAGTGTTTGCTACAGGAACGGTCTGTTGACAGAGAGCTCAGCAAAATAATTATGTGTTGAATAAGGTGTTTTCTTTGTTGCCTTTGATTGGAGCACTTCAGTGGAATTTCCTCTTGCCCGTGTTCTCTCCTACTGGGTGGGCAGAAGCTCACTTACTTGTTATAGGTTGGTTTCTGTTAAATATAGTTTAGCAATGACCATTTTATTACTATCCTTTCAAATGTAAACATTCCCACTCTCTTCAGGCACTTTTCTTAAAATATGCCCTTTTTTTTTTCTTCCTGATGATTTTCATTGCTACCCATTGATTTTTATCTCGTTTTGCTCTGAATTCATAAGTTTCACGTACTACTGTTGCCAACCACTAGACTATCTCTGCTCCTTTAATAAAAACTATGGCACCAGGAGAGCATTGTTTTCTCGGTTCCAGTTTGATAGCAGGTTTCCTTCTCTGAGCATGTTCCTCTTTTGRACTGTTCAAATGTCCACCAAGCAGAGTGAATGTTGGTTGGTGCAACAGATGCCTGCCTGTGTAGAGTCCATTTAACATCTACAGCGTGGTAATGGTTTTTGGTCATTATTGCTCTGGACCTGGTAGAAGCTGAGAACACAGAGGTGGAGGGCTCTTTGTGGGTTTGTAGAGTCTTGCAGTGCTTTGCTCTTCCATTTCTTCACACCTTTGGCCTTTTTGGTGCCTGGTGCCTGTTTTCTTATCCTGCCTCAGAAGTTTTCATCTGGAGATCAGCACTCCCTCCATGTGCTCACAGTGCTCAWGTGCTGTTGGTTTGCAGTCAGAGCATTTTGGGAGCTCACCTAGAGGGAAAGCATAGTGCTTGCAGCAGAGGGTACACCCCAAGAGAAGATGTACTTACACCATGTCTCATGGGCAGATAGGAGCTCGATCTGCTTGTCTTCAGCTGCCCACATTCTGTGTGGAGCCAAAGCAGAAGCCCCATATCCATGGTTTGCATTGTGTTGAGCTCGAGCTAATAAGCTCGGTCTCTTGGCAGGATGTGTTAGATCAGGCTTACTGCTGTGCTAATTGTGCTTACACAGCTTCCAGTTTGGAGCTGGCTCATTTACAGCTGGCTTGGATGGTGGCCAAGAAGGCTCGCCTCTGCCTGCAGTGTGCCATGTAGACATACACACATCCAGCACTTGAACGTGTCTGTCAATAGCAGGAAATTATATTTAGAGGGAGGGGAAAATCTTTGGCCTGGCTGCAAGCGTAAACAAGGACAATATTAATGAATGAGGAAGTAGGTAACAGTTTTAATAAGGAGAAAGTTTCATTATTCCAGATTTAGACTTACTGCCACAAGTTGTTTTCAACTCCTGTGTTTGGCCCTGTCTTGTTCCTCATTTATCAGTTTTTGTGAGGTTTTTGGTTTGGGGTTTTTTTTCGATGTATCTTGGGAACGCTTCCCGGGTTTAAGAAACCTCATTGTAGAAGTGAGCAGCCTGGTATTTTAACTGGGAAACAGAAACTAATCTAAACACAATGTTAAAAATGGGCAAACATTCAGAGGGTAGAAACTTGCTTTTATGATGAGCCCATCCACTGTTTTTTGTTTTCCCTTACTTCATATGTTAGCAAGTTAGTGTGTACACTGGCTCTAATACAGTGTCAAGGATTGGCCCATCTTAGTGTTGAAGTGCTTTCGTTGCCTAAAAGTACAGGATACTCACTAGTAACAGGAATTATTCAGGAAGAAGAAACCCAGAGCTGTAAAAAGTTCAAGTTTGTTTATTTAGGTTTGAAAAACTAGATCTCAGGATGACTTGAAAGCCACATCCTCAACTGGCAAAGATCAGTTTCATCATTTTACCAGCAGTTGTGTCATTTACTTCACCAAGAATATGTCCCCTCAATTATTAAGAAATCTTCTGTCTGTTGAGGAGGTTGGGAACATAGGAGTGAGTATGTGTACAATACAGAGAAAAGTGGGCTAGTCTCTTCATTTATTGTGAAATAATAAAATGATTCATCAGCCACATTGCTATGAGCTGTCTTAATATTTGAGCCCATTTTTCTCAAATTATTTTTTTAGTCACAAACATCCATGCCTTACTGCATCAACTTGCTTAGAGGCCACTTCTCTTTTTGAGCAAGCCTCAAAGAGACAGTAACAACCTTCTAGTTCTAAAATCACTGTTATTAAAACAACCAGGGGAATGTATCTCTGCAAAGGCAGAGTTGAATAATGATTTAGSTCCCTGAATTAATTTGAAATTTCAGCAGCACTAAGTAATATTTTAGTGGCAGTATAATCCTGTACATTACATTTTAAGTCTGCAGCCTGCACTGCCAGAGGAAGAACCCTGCAGTATTTAAATGACACTGTAACACCATGGTATTATATTCAGGTCATTAGGGGGCATTTTACAGGATTGAAGTGATCTGGCAGAATGTCAAGGGTGAATCATATAATCTCYGTTTCTTTGCCTCTCCAAATATGTAGATTAGGGGTTTAAAAAAAAATAAATGACACCTTGGTCACCAGTGGTCCTCCTTTGTCTCAGCCCACTGCATCACCTGTGTACCACGTGAGAGGGGAAGGAGAGGGGAGTAACAGATACAGATGGCTCAAATGGCTGTTGAGAGCAGTGTACTGAGGGTGGGGTGTTTTTTTGTATGAATCAGAGCAGTTGGTAGATAAGCATAAACTCAASTATTTGGCTTTTGTGGCAGGAGTCAGCAGGTGTCCAGCATGATGGAAAATTCTGAGCTCCAAGGTGGGTGTTTCCGGAGCAGATCCTTAACACTAACCTTAAGAAGAGGCAGGGGCACTCTTGTGATTGAATATTCTAAGGGAGATGAATGCCTGTCCCCTCTTTGTGCCTTAGAAATTCTTTCCAAATTCATRTGTGTGGCCCATCATAATGATTTTGATACCTCTTTTCAAGTGTAGTCATCGTTCAGACAGCTCTGGTTGAATTTAGAGAGAGTATTAGGCTGTGCAAAGCATGTGTTCTCAGCAGCTCATTGCTGCCTCTGGCAGAGGTTACTGCCATTCAGATCTGGTAGCTAGATAGTTCACATGATTATTCTGTGCACCATTAGAGGCAAACTGGGCTGGGTTAGTTTAAACATGTAAGTAGTAACTTTGGATCATTCCTTCTGCAACAAACAGATGATCGTCACACAGGTAGCCTAACTSATAGCAAATTTCTCCACATCAGTCTTCCCTTTTCTTTCCTTCATTCTGTTTAAACTACAGCTTTTGGGGTCATGGGAACACTTGTTAAAAATAATAATAAAAAAAGGATCACTGATAAATGAAGTTGAAATGATGTCTAACTTGCAGTGGTGGGAATGGCAGTGATAACATGCTGGTTGGTTAGGGATTCGTAACCTTTTCAGAAAACAAAGTGGCCATCATAAAAATGGGGTGCATGACTGTCATCTTTCTGTGCTCCAAGCAGTTGAGGGGGAAACCCAACAACAGTTTGCTTATTTGAAGAGTTTGTTTTTCTCTAGTCTAGGAGATGGGCCARTTTGTCATAGGGTAATGCCTGTTTTCTTCTTGCTGCACTCCATGGGGTGAAAAATCCTTAGGAAAGCCTCATGGGCAAGGGGTGTGCTTGGCTGCTGCATGCCAGTGCCCAAAATCGGGTGGTGAGGATACTGAATGTTACTTTTACAAGTCTTTCCAAAATAGCCTTAACATCTTGCTGGAGAGTAGTGCAAGGCTCATATCTGTAGAGAAGAATTGGCTGTGCCAGTGTGAGAATTGCCTCACCYGGCAGAGCTGCTGCCGTAGGAGGCTGTGCGGGCAGATCAGCAGGTTAAACACGGCTCTGGGTGCTGGGGAGTAAAGGCAAGAAACTGCACATTATAGCTGGGCTCATGTACCTGCTGCAAAAGTATCTTCTGCTCAGAATACCGGGTTAGAGGGATGACTGGATTAACCCACAATAGCATGGTTTTTGTTCCTAACGCTTTCATGGAGTTTCATTTCAATGGTTATTCCCTTCAACAACAGTATGGTGCAAGTTTGTAGATCTTCATATCAAATTATGTCTTATTAAAGATTTGAGTAACAGCCACCTGGTTCTTTGATATTTTGGGTTTATACATGAAACCAGAGAATGAATTCCATTTGCTCATTTTGTTGCAAAAATGTAGCTGGACTTCTTCAAAGACTRTGATGGATTGGATTCAGTTTTGCTAGTGGTATAAGAATATACCTGATAACATCCAGCATTTTGGGAAGGTTTTGCCTTTGTTTTCTGTAGCTGGTATTTTTTTTTGGAGGGGGGCAGATATGAATACACCCAAACCCAATTTACTACTTGTAACATGAACTATACAAGCTACCAGAATATTTGTAGCTGTAATGGTCTCTGATGGAGATGCTGTACTTTGTGGTATGTTCGCTTTCTTCCTTTTGTAAGTCTGCAGTTGGTTTTTTTTTTCACAACGTGCATTCACACATACATAACACACACACAAAGTGCATTAGCGGCCTGAAGCTTCAGGCTAAATGTGTGAGCCCAGGTGTTATATTTCTAATGCACTTTGCATGAAATGTGAAGTAATTGCTCAAGTGTAGAAGCTGTATGTATGTTTATGAAACATGAAGTACAGGCACGGTCTGTGATTTCAAGTGTCTTAYGAAAATGTGTGTGTGGTAAGGCCATGCTGTCTTCAAAAAAAAACTTATGTTCTTGAACTTCAGACTTTTCAGTCTTGAAAAGTGAATGACAGAATACCTTAAATACCTCCATATGTGTTTATATTTAGTARGTCTAAAACCACTTACACCAAGGTAACTTACTGCAAAGGAGAAACATCTGCTGAATTAATTTTTATGAAGTAGATGGTTTTSTTAAGTTTCTGTGTTGTGAGGCCTCTCAGCCAAGAGGAGAAGCAGCATACAGGTATGGTGATCTGTTAAATAAATCAAAGTGGATTGTGGGTAAATAAATATGAGTGACAAAGAGATCATACAAGGGGAGCACAAAGCATTCCTACACAAAGAACAGTGGATGGTGCCTACCTCTCCATCATGATCCCAAACGCTAGAAAAATCAAAGGCTTTATTCTTACTGGAGAGACTGAAAGAAGGTCAAGTTCAAAAATAGCTTTGGGTCAAAAAGGAGGGAGGAGAAAAAGACAGTATAGTCACTGAGATGAGTAACTTCAGATAACATTTGAGTGCCTGAGATGTCACTGAGAGAGCTGCTGCTGAGGAAGAGCCCAGCTGTAGCGAATATTTTCAGTATAGCGACACGTGATATCACCACCAGAAATGGGCTGCACTGGGTGCAGGTTGTCATTGTACCCTGTTTATTGGTCTCTATTGATCCTCCATTTCTGAGTGTGTGATGCTGGGACTGCTGAGGCCACACGCTTCGGTTGTCTTGTGGCAATATTCCAAGTAATTCTATAAATCCTTCCTCATGAATTATGGAGGGGAAAAAAACTGCCCTGTTCCTTAACTGGTTAAGACTTTTAGGAAGACAGTGAAGGCTCTTGTGTGATTTAACCCTTCTTCTCCTCAGCTGTGTACTCAGACAGCTCTAAACTGACATAAATGCTGGACATAGGCTCTTATCATCACTGTACCACCTTGAAGTCATGACTTTTGAAGCATTTGTAGCAGCAGAAATGGTTTAATGTTGCTGAAACTTCTTTCCAATATACATTAAAAATTCATATGGTGGTGGATTTAATCTGAGACGTGTACAAGTACTTTGACTAGATGCTCTCTGGACTTAGRAACAATGTAGGATCTATTATGCCAWGGAGGAAGGATTTCTTTAATTTTTTTCAAAAATCCTGAACAGATTGACTCCCTGTTAATCTTAGCAGCTGATACCTGTAGTTAGATTTTGAGGAAGTAAGTGTCTTYTACTGGCATCT
This sequence comes from Malurus melanocephalus, assembly GCF_030028575.1. Classification (NCBI taxonomy): domain Eukaryota; kingdom Metazoa; phylum Chordata; class Aves; order Passeriformes; family Maluridae; genus Malurus; species Malurus melanocephalus. Next base: position 1,484,644 of record NW_026623281.1, read on the forward strand.
CAATATTTTAACTATAGTTTTTGAAAAAATTATAAAATAAAAAGAAGYATGGCATAATGCTATCAAATGAGATAACGGTTTGAAAACCCCCACTCAATAAACTGATATGTTCTTCAGGAAATTGATGACATATCAAAAGCTGTTTCTTCAGATAGCAATCTCTAGCTTAGCTTCCCAAAATGAATGTGAAATACAAACCTTGAGAGAAGGCTGTTTCTGCTTATAATGGTGCTGGTTTTGTATACGAGTTCTCAGCTTATCTTGAGAGGGGTTCTGACACACAACAACCGATGCAAACCGTTTCAGCCAGCAGTACTTTTTTCTGACCTTAAGCATTTCTTGGCTTGTGTATGACATCAAGTCAAAGAAATTTTAATGTTTCCTTTCTTTTTTCTTTTCTTTTTTCATTTTTTTAATTTTTTTTTTCTCATGACCACGTATACTGAATGAAAACAGGTATATGTTTAAAATTAAGCATATTCTCCCAGGTAGGAATGCATGTCTTTCTAATTATTCTTTCTAAACAGGGCATAGAAAGCTATATCTGTTGTGATGGAAGTGATGTTTGTTTCTTTTTTCTTTTGGAATAGCWGAATGTTTTCTTCAAATCTGTTTTGTGGCTGATCTGGAAGTCTTTGTCACTGCTGTGAAAATGAAGCAGTGTCCATTGGACCAAGTACTGCCTTGCATTGAAGTCTCTTAGTAGAAGGAGCAGTGAGACACAAGGCCTGACCCATATGTGGTTTGTGTGTAACAGATTGTCTCACTTCAAAATCAGCATTCACAGGTCTCTTCTGTTTAAACTGGAAGTCACGGTTGTAAAAGGTGCTCTTCATTCACAGGGAGTGAGTTACTTTGCTGTCCCACTCACAGGGACCCCAAAGGTCAGCCTGAACCCAGGAGATCCACCGGGAAACATGAAAGCTKTGGGGTGAACTTCAGGTTTTCACGTGTGGGCGGATGTTGTTTGGTCAGTCAGTGTATTTGTGTTTTTCAACCCTGTTGGATTGAGCTTTGTATTTAATAGAGTTTTGAGTAGCATAGACAGACACTGCCTGCCTGCATGATCCACTGCTCAGATGATCAAACACATAAGCAAGATGGTTTTTGCACTGAGCAATTTCTTCATAAATGCGCATAATTCCTACTCATTCTGATTACAAATCTGTCTAAAAATGAGTGATTGCTAGTGTTTTTGCAGGATGTCTTGGAGTCATTAATTATTTATCTTCACGTCTACGTGTGTGTGTGAGAAAGGATTTGGTTACCCCAGTTTTACAGGAGACAGAACAGGGCATGAATTGACTTGTAGACTGTGCCTGTGCTATGGTAGAGTGCTCCATAGAGTAACTCRGTAAAGCTGCAAGGAAGGGTGTTGCTCATTGTACTGTGCTTTATTCTTAGAGAATTTGAGAGCAAACTGCTGCAAGCATCAGACTGGAAGGAATATTGCCTTTTCTCACACTTTCCTAATTCTGTAAGAGTTCTTATCAAAAACTGGTAGTGTTTTCAAGTCTCATAATGGCTTAAGAGACTTGTGTCTACTGAGGGAAGCCCAAGCCAGCTCAATTGTTTCTTTTGAGGGCAAGGTGCAGTGTGTTGTTTGTGCAGCCAGCCTTGGCAATGCCTTCCCCTCCCCAACTTCTTTGTCCCCCTTCTTCCCTTCCCCCGCCTCCCCAATTATTTTTCCAAAGACCTTGGCTTGCTGCTTCTGGGGCAGCAGCAGCAGCTGCTAGTGCTGTCCTGTAATTCTTCCATCTCGGTCACAGGGGACTGGAAGGGAAAAGACGGTCTGTCTCAGCAGCAGTCCACCAGCTGCCGCTACAATCTATAATGCGTAAATTTGCAAAATACAGCTTTTAATTTTGCTTTGCAGTCAGAATGAAAAACTAGAGTGCACCACCACTGCCATCATTGATTGATTAGTAGGAATAAATGCTCACTGCTCCCCAGTTCAGACTTGGACAAAAAGTACTTGGAAGTGGCTAAAAATAAAAGGTAAGAAACCTGACAGACTTTCCCACCAACAGAGTAATTAACAACACATTGTTGCCTGTGTGTGCTTGAGAATGTGCTCTGGCTAGGTAAAATCTGTTGAGTAAAGCAAAAATATWAACTAAATCAGAGTATAAAATTGAGCTTAGCATCATGATACWTTCTGAAGTACATGGATAAGCAGGGCTTCTTTGTTACAGCATTAATGACTGAGGGAGTCCCACATATTCTAGCCTAAGAGGTTTTCCTGAAATTGTATATTGAAACATATTTTTGGTTTTGAGGTTTTTCTTAAAGGAGAGAGAAGGGGAATTAAAGAATAGGCAGTGTTCTTTCTCAGCTGACAGTGTAGTTGAGGTAGCAATAGTAACTGCTTGATCTGTGTCCTGTCATACACCTCGAGCAAGGAAATGGCACACAGAAAAGGTAAGCAGCCCCMAAATTTCCATCAGAACTGGATTTGTAACCTCTTCAGTGTGTGTTTATGAATGATGAATCTTTTAGGTGGACCATTCAAGAAGAACCAGCCACAACATGACCAAAATTTGTGTAAAACTATTCAGGGTGAACAAGTTCTAACTCAGTGGGTTGTTCAGCAGAYTTGAACTATAAAACACCATTCATAAAAAGAATTCATGTTGTTGTGGCACACACTGCTGACCAAAGAAAGGCTGTTGTGTGTATAGGTGAGAGAACTAATTTTATCACAGGTCAGTTTTGCAGTCGATGTCCCTACAGATTCTGTTGCCCTCTTTGTTATTCTTGAAATGCTCTGAAGTCCTTTGTCACGGAACTTGCATGGGAGCTGTGCTTGCATGAAGGATAGAACAGAAACCTTTGTATGCCAGGTTGGTATGGGCACCATGAGATGGTTTGACTGGGCTTCTTCASTGGTGGAAGAGCTCTTGGCAGGTGCTTCTCTGCTCTCTGTTGCTTTCAGCAGGGGCGAGGACTCGGAGGAGCCAGCTGCCGTGTTGGCATGTGTGCCCAGGGTTGTGTGTGAGGGTGGAGGTGGTGTCAGCTGCAGGCTGCTGCCTTCCCATGTGTGTGCAGGATAAACCCAAATGTGGAGCAATCACAGATCTCATTGTGTCAGCGTGGCCATGTTTTAACCCTTCTGCTGCACATCTGTGAGGGTGCTCRCATGGGAGCTGTACTTTTTTGCTACCAGCTAGAATACATTGGGTCCAAACCAAAGATTCAGATGGAAATTTGTTAGAATTTGGGAGAGAGCAGTCCAGACCTTACCTTTGTGTACACCCTGACAACAAACACACAGTGTAACCTAGTACCCATCCCCAGAATTACCAGTCCTGACTTCTGTACATCTTGCATGATACTAACGTCAGCAGTTTTAAGTAAAAGCATAAGCAGACCCTAATCTCACAAGACACACTCCTTTGAATAAATACATTGCACAGACATGTTGGCAGGAGTAAACTAAATCTAGATGTGTCCTTGGGACTCCAAGGAAAACCAATTAAAATAGTTTAAGGTGGGGAAAAAGCATACTTCGTGCATGTGTGCACATATTATCTTAAATTTGTTGGAGTTTAATAGCACGTGAAAAATACAGGCCTGAGTGTATACCGTGTCTTCCATCTCCTGGGAAAACAGAAGTAATTATATAGTTGACCCATTATTCAGGCATTTGGGAATTAAGAGAATGGAAGGGGAGTTTGTTTCTCTGAAGCCCTTCCTGGTTAAAATATATATTTTTAAATAAACATGGTATGCTCAAATATCTATATGAAAGCAGTATTCAGTGGTACCACTTAACTGGGTAGAGAAGTAAAATTTAGTGAAGGGCACATGCTTTGTGTCATYCAGTTGCACTGTTTTGGGTGGGCTTTCAGGGAGAGGGTGAAATGAAATGACAGAGATTCTTCACTGGTAAAAATCAGAACTATTGGAAATAGTACTTTAGCTAGACTTTACAATATTGCACATTACTAGTCTTGGCAAAGTAGCAGAAATTAACTACTGAAAACTGTGTTTTAACCTTTAAAGAAAKACTGCTAGAGTATGTTTTAAAGCTGAAGTGGTAGCAAGGTGGATTGAAGCTTCTGACTAGGCAACAAAGGCCTCTAGGACTCTCAGTAAAGTTTCCAAGAAAGCAAGTTCCCCTTTCCAATATTTATTTTCATTTGTCCTCTTATTGTGGTAGAGGCATCTGTCTTCTGCCAGTGTTTTCTGAGCTGTGCTTTAAAGTCTTTTGAAGAKGTTTGAATTTGCTTTTTATTGACTGTTCCTTTCCTTCAAAATTAATACCTTCATTTTAATATTTAAGCTCCCAAGCACCATTTCTTTATACAGAGATTGTTACTTTGGCACTACAAAAAAAGACCCTTACTAGATACTGAATATTTACAGCATGGGCTCTTTTCCATCCATTCTGCAAGGACTGATTCTTAATGAACAGAACAGCATTAATGTCTCAGAACCAATCTTTCCTCATTTCTGCTCCTGTGGGGATTTGAGCCTCTTGCATAGACACCATATGCAGGGGATGCCACTTTGGGGGCAGAGCTAACCTGGGAATAGCTGAAGAGTGGAGTTTGGAGGGTGCACTCTGATACAACTCTTTATATGGAAGTGGGAATGTGGCTGTTMCTGTTGTATCCTGTCCATGAAACTTTGGCTATGGGCAGTAAGCSCATACTCTAATATGTAGATGTATTCTGGTTCTACAAATAAAACATTTTGAGACAAGAATAGTCAGAAATAGCTATTAAAAGAAGATGTTTCAGAAAAGGGACTTCAAAGCACACTACAATGCCCCTGAAAGAATATGGTATCTAGACAATGGGCAACTTAATTTCTTAATTCCTCAGCCACACAGTTCATTGCAATTCAGATCTCTTAAAAATCCACATTCCTGAAAACCTTTTCAAGGAAGTGAGAAAGCAAGAGGGAGAACAAAGTTAAGTTCTAAGCTTGCTTAACMTGTCACTTGGAATAATGTCACTTCTGTGTGTCCTTAGTAAACACAATGCCAGATCAGGAGCCAGAGGATAATCTTGTRCTCTAAATTATTTTCCTATAATATCTGAAGCTGTACGGTCTAAAACCAGGAGTGGAGAAAGGCTATCTTGAGTCTCTATCTTTACCTGCTGATACAAGCATGATTTCATTATACAAACATTTGCTCCATTAATTGTTATTATTTCTAATCCTCCATTTTGCTTAATGGCAAAACATTTCACTGCAGGGAAAAAAAATTAGATTAAACTAAAGACTTTCAGACAGTAAAGACTACTAATTGAAACCTGCAAGGGATATCCCCATCATGGAAATTCAAAATTACAATCCTGATGTAAMAGGAAAAGTGATTGTTGAAAATCCTCAGGCTTACATTTTGCATTAAGTTTTTGTATGTTCTAAGTCAGGGTTGGRGTTTTTTCTTCCTCTGTAAATGTAAGAAYATAGCWYTAKKWRAWSWSWTYWMMTARWGCTATGTGTGTTTGTRCAATATGCATTTTGTCTTCTGATGGAAAATAGAGGTTTTGATTGTGCATGTGTGTCCATGTGGACCTCTAAAAGGAGATAAATTACAAGTGAGGATTGCTAGAACGTTTTGCTTGTTTCTCTCTGCTCCTTCCATGTGGAAGGGTTTTTTTAACACTTGTCTTCCCCTGCAGTAGTGTTGCATTGAGGTCTTGGAATATAACATTTTTCCCRRTGCAAAGCTCACRTTTGTGTGTGTGTGTGTGTTTCTGTTTCTGTTTTTTCCTTTGCTGTGTAGAGGTCTTATTTCTCTTCTTTGAAGGAGCAGGTTTACCCAAAGGAAGACTGAGGCATGTGAAGGTTTCCCTGTGTTTCCTCCCTCCTGCAGGAAGTGTAGCTACTCCTGGAGCTCCCTTCCCATCTTGCAGGCACACAGATGGGTGGTGTGTTGAATGATAAAAATACGAATGCTGATATCTGTGAAACATTGTGTGCCTTCACTGAGTGTACAGTGGGAGGACAGCACTTCATAAATGGACTCTGAGGTTGCATAGCATTTATTAAGGAAAGGAATAAAGAGAATATTTCCTTTTCCTAAAGGAAAATAATGTTCTAAAATATGTTCCTCTAATATTTCTCAACAACTTTTGTTGTTTTGAAGAGTTTAAACCTACAGAGCTCTGGATTTTTGGGTTATTTTTTGGTTTCTTGATTTGGCACATTTTTGGATGCATTGTATCGCATATTGGTTGTGTGTGTGTGTGATGAAGGAACATTTTACATCAGTAAAATGTAAAATCAAGGGGCTAATATTACTTTTCCTGAAACTATCTGTTCTCTGTGTGTTTTGTGCTATGTTTCTCCCTCTATTCCCCCACCCTCAGGTCCACTAGGTGTAAGTCAAATTAGCTCAGTGACTCTTACCAGCCCTCTTTTTCCCGTTACCCCCAGATGAWTTTATGTGACTTAAAGAGTGAACTCCAGGCACAACCTTATTCCTGCTGAGGACAGGAGCTGCATTTGCTGAAGCTCTGTGTTGGTGAATAGTACCCCACTGTGCTCTATATGGGAAAGTGTGTGGGTGGCAGTTTGCATGGCAAACAAAGGCTGGCAGGGAAGGGAGATAGTTAAGCTTATGTTTTTAATACTTCTCAAAAAGTGTCTGTTGAAAATTAGCAGCAACAAATATCACCAAAGAAAGATTGGTGTAGATTTTTCTATTTTTAAGAATCMAACTTAAAATAAAAGGATTTTTAACTTCTGTTTGTTGATAAATTTATTGATAGAACTTTACTGATTTTGTGGTAACAGCARATAAAGACTGTACCTGCAACTATTCCATTTAAGGGCAAACAGAAGCCTTTTATTTAATCAGTAAAGTAGGCTCATACTCATCTGAAGGATCACACACACTCCCTTCCTGCTAGCCTAAATAGGTTGTTTGCTTGTTTGTCATCAAACGTGTAGGAAGGCAATGTGAATTAGATGGCAAGGGACTAGAGAGAGTGTCAGGAAGCATTGACATTCTTATTTGTGGCGTGTATCTATTGTGTGACCTTGGACAAGTCCCTTCACCTGTGCCATATCCTGATATTAGATTATAAATCTCTGCTGGGAGAATGCTTGTCGCAGTTTGCATTTGTATCTGGTAAMGGGTCTTTGAGAAATTATTGTAAAACAAATAATAGAAATAGGGATAAAAGAGTTTTTKTTTAGGAACACTGGCCTTTGGTGGAGATAGGGATTTCTTTTTAAGGTTGCTCTGGTGCCCACTCAGCTACAAAAAAGTTTCTTTGCTGTGTCACYTTCCAAGCAGCAAAAACCTTCTAASCTGAAATTTGCTATTTCTTCAGCTAAATGAATGTTGTGAGTGACTGTATAGTCCTTGAAAAGTTTTGCAAATGCATTTTAAAATGAAAAAAACCTAACACACGAATATTTGCAGTATTTTCTTTCTGATGAAAGTAGAGGGCTTTCTGTGGCAYGGTTGTATAAACTGTGTGTTTTAATTGCGGTCACAATGTGTTTCCTTGGGGACAGGCCTGTCACTCAGAAGTGGCTGATCAATGTGCTATCTATTAACCCAYGGACATGCTAACAAGCACAGCTCACGCTGCTTCGGGAAAGTCACTGAAACTCTGGTTGCAGTTCTGTCACTTTGCAGCGCTGCCCTTCACCCTGCGGTGGTGCAGGCAGGAGCTCACCTGGGAGGCTCTCCGTCCAGTTCACTGAGCTGCATCCCGGCTGCTGCAGATGCTGCCGTGCTCAGAGGCTGCTGCTGTGTGAGGAACGAGCGCTCCTTGTGTAATGCTGCGTGTCACAAGGGCTTTGTGCCCTGCTGCTTGGCCGCACACCGAGCTCCTTCCCTACACTGCCTTTGGTGAGCAGTGTGCTTCAGCTGTGGGAATTCAACTCTGTCTTTTGCAGGGTTTAATAGTTGAAATTTCAGAGATCTGCATGTCAGTGGGAAGAAAACCCTCTAACCCACTAAACTTTTAAAAGGCAGGGAAATTAAGATTTGCAGGTGATAGTCACTTAATTCTAGGACTTGACTCTTTAATTACAAAATAACACTTTAATTCAAAGTAACATAAAGATTGCTTTTTAATTGTTTTATAATGTCAGAAAGGATAAATATGTAAGTCTAATCTGTGCTCCTGCGTACAGCCAAGAGTCTCTTCTCCAATAATATTTCTGTCAAGCTGTTTAATTTGTTGAAGCTTTTAAAAGCTGTTGTGTGATGTAGTAATTTAAAAAGTAAAAAATGAAGACAGTAGAAAGCGAACAGACCTGACATGAATACAATGTACTGTTCATGTGCTTCAACTTAGTCTGGATAATATTCTTATGCAGTTCCTGTTTGTACCTTGGGTGTGACTTTGCTAATGGCAGAGAGGGTATTGACTAAGGTCTTTGCTGCTAATTGCTTCCTAATTATAATTAAATATAAAGATGGTGCTAGCAAAATGCTCTTTGGCTTACAAACAATTTTGAGATTTTTCACTTCCCCAGCATCACTAGATTAGAGCATGTGGTACAGGTGTTCTTCTCAACAGCTCACGGAGTTCATGGTGGTGTCCCACTGGGGATGGGGTCTTTGTGCTTAAGGCACAGACAAAATAATTCTTCAGTAGCTGTRTTACCTTAGGGAAGCCATTCAGCACTGCTATCTAAAAGAGAAGTACTTTGCTTCTTGTCTTTCTAGAATTTAAGCTTAGGTGGTGGGTTTTGTATATTTCTAAATGAAAGGTTGGTCATTAGCTCACAACGTCACTGGAATATAGGCAGGTTTAAAATGTGTTTGTCATCATGGAACAAAACCTTTGTGGGCTGTGCGTGTTAAACGTGAATGTGCCATATTGCAACTACACTGACTTTCAGCTATCATCAGTGGTTTGGAAAAGCCCCAAATGTTGCTTAGAAAACACATCTTACTCCTCTAAAAGCCAAGGCTTCTGTGGAAGAATGAGTGTAATTTTCAAAAGCAGGCTGGCATGGGAGCACTCGGGGATCTGARAGACAAAAGGAAAGTGGCTTTAATGAGCACCTTTGTCCAAGTTAGCACGCAGCTGTCCCCAGCAAGGCCCTGTGCTGTGCAGATCGCGGGTTTGTGCTGTGTAAGCGTGACTAATGGCTGTGATTCATGAGCAGCGTGCCTTGCCTTGGGACGGCTGAGCTGGTTTCACCTCGAGCTGCCCGGTGCCTTTCTCAGAAGCTTACTCTGCTCCAGTGGGGCTGGCAGAGCTGCCCACCCAGCAGCTGCTGACCTGCTGTGAGTGATAGCTTGACATATGAAGGTAAAYCAGAAGCAGGGCTGCTGCCAGCATGGACTTTGTGGTAGTGGTCTGTGATACCTCTTACATTAAGCCTTGAGTAATGATGCAGTGATGGTTTTCAGTGGGAACATATTTCAGTGACGGCTGAAACAATTACAGTCTGCCATGAAGTTTTTGTGGACAGTTAAAAAAAATGTATAGTGAGTCACTGGCAGCAAAAGCTTCCGTGTTGTTCTTGGTTGGTTCTTTGTTGGGTTTTTGGTTGTTTTTTTTTTTTTTAAGGTAGCTTATTTTTGTTGAAATTTTGTCTCTGTAAAATAGAGTTCTTGTATTATTGCTGATTTTTTAGGAGGTCAGCMAAAGTTTAGGTTATCTCCCAATTTCTCAAATACCAAGGATCTTCAGTTGAGTCCAAGCATGGGAACATGCATTATACAATGATAGTTTTTGGCCTTGATAGGTATTGTATCAAACATGATTCTAAACCTATTTGTTGCCTCRCTTAGACCTTTGAGTTTATTCTGTGACTGCTCTAAAGAGCTGATTTTTATCAAAATTTCATTATATAAGTCTTTTTCAGTCCTGGGAAGATAATGCATCRTTGTGTAAAACCTGCTTCTTGCAGAAATCGATGAAGAGCAGGGCCCAGTTGCTCGCAGGGCAGTGGCATTGTTGCAAGGTTATCAAAAGGGTCAAGGTACAAATCCGCTGTTGCCTCCACTAACTCATACGAGGGAAATATGGAAAAAGATACATCTTTTTTTGTAAATGAGATAGCATAGTGTGTGATTCTGACCWTTGCTGTGCAAGTGCAATGAGATTTTGTGACTCCAGGAAGACAAGATTTAGATGTTCCCATTCGGGCTGTAAAAGGAGGCGAACTTTTGCAGAGAGCATTCATAATGCTTGTCATGGGTTACTGTTGTGTATCCTGCTTCAAAAATCAAACCTTTATCCAAGACTTTGATCCTTTTTAGGTGGTTAAGGAAGGCACAAGAAGCATATGCAGCATTGTCACATGCCTCTGAACTGCTGTTGGTTTGGGGTTTGGTTTTTCTCTTGGAAGAGGAAAGAGAAATGCCACAGAAAAGGCTGTTCTTGAAATATTTGTGGCCATTTTGAAATTGGTATGAATTGAAACTTTCCCAGGATTTCTAGACCAAAGGGAAGCTGATAAGCATATCTTGAAGCTGGCCCAAACCTCCGGAAGTTTGGAGGTTTGCACARTGCTAGTGCCAATTAGTGTTGCCTGAAAAAAGATGCATACTTTGGGTGTATGAAAAAAGGAGAACTTGCTGTGAAAGATAAAACATGATATATTTTAAAGAATTTTGAGAGTTGAAGAATGGTTTTGGTTTCTTCTGTCTTGACTTCCTCCCCCTCCCCATTTCTWTTTTTCAATCAATCTGCAGCACTGGAGTTACGAAAGTGATTTAGGAAGTCTGGGTGACAAGCTCCCATAGGAATGCCAGACCTATTGAGCATAAGATTTTAAATACATTCTGTTCTCTTATTTGAAGAAGCATTTCTTCTAACATTTGGTCCCATTAGAATTTCAACATTGTAAATTATGTTAACATGTATAAATACGCTTTTGTTATTCTCATATTTGTTGCCATCCTGCGTTTACAGTGGAGCACACTGTGAGTTTAAGACTTTAGAAATTCTTYATTTTGGAATTGAGAAATGTATGCAAATTTTCAGGCAGTCTGAATTTCCATCTCAAATGAATTAGAAATTCCATGTCTTCCAAATTTTCTATTAATTCTTTTTTTTAAAAAAAAAAGTTTTACAAAAAAAATGCTTTGAAATTGCTGTCTGCCATCTTCCAGTTTCTTTCATTAGCTTTGCCTGCATCACCATTCTAATTCTGTAAACAAAAATATTGTTGTAAACAAGGCATTGTTGCTTGTGCTCTGAGAAGATGCAGTGGTAGGGCAGTCCTGACCAAAACCCTGGCTTCAAGTCCTAATACTGATAATTACTGGGACACTTTGAGCGGAGGCAGTGAGCCATAATATTTAAAAGCATTTTATATATAACCAGCATTTTCTAAAGAGATTTTTACTTCATCATGAAAGCCAGTACAAATCATTAATCCTGGGTCCAGATCCAACAAGGAGCTGCATGCAAGCAGGAGCCTGCCTGTACAGAATTTTCGTGAAGGCTCAGTGCCTCTGATGAGTTTCTCAAAAGTATCTTCAGAATGTTAGAGCTAAAGCCATTCAGTTTAGGGTCCCATGGGACTTTTTTAACCATTCTGGAAACATCAGCATTGTTTGACATGACCTTGCTGTGAAAGGGCTCTCTGTACAGGGGTGCTGCAGATCCCAGCAGGCAGGAGGAAAACAGGCACTCCCAAGAATGTCATTCCTTACACTTTTCCTCTGTGGGGTTTTCAAGACTGGCAAACTTGTTTGCTTTGGCAAAATTTGTAACTGATGAGCAATTTTTGAGAAAAGTTTCACTAGTAACTTAGCAAAAKAAATGTTCCCACTGTTATGCTGGATTTTATAGTTACTTTTTGTTTATATTTAAGCTCAAACCACTGAGAAGTTTTATGTTTCTGCAAATCAGGTTGTTCTTCTGTGTAGCTTGCATTTGAAAACAGACAGTCCCCCAAAATTTCACAACACAAGGAGAGCAGGTGTATCTTCCCTTTTGTTCTGTCAGTGTTTGTTCTGGTTTTAAGGGAGAGAATAAACTGCAGTTTTGGAAATTGCTGTTGTATAATACTCAGTGATAAAGTGTGTGCAAGTTCTGGTCCCTTGTGCATTACCTACAGTTATGAAAATGGAAATGTGCTTATGTCTTTATAACAACAGGGAAATCAGTATGCTCAGTTTTTATATAAAATAACTAAATTTTATGTATTTAATAATAGTGCCTGAAACAGTGGGGATTAAAAGAGCTGGTAAAGGTTTTCAGATTTTTGAGTTATGCAAATATTTACTTATGTGTCACTGTTAAGACCAGAGCTTAGCAAAGAGCATGAACACGTGTTTAACTTAAGTATTATGTTATTTTGTGGAGTGCTTAGTGTGAACCTAATTACATGTGGTAGTGCAGTCCTGACTCGGAGCTATAACCTCGATCATGTAACCAAAAAGAACTAATCACGACATGGAGATTAATCTGTTTTCTGAACTCTAGGTTTTGGAGACTTTTGTCAGAGTATCTTGGCAAAACTCTCTTTTATGACAAGAGTTAAAGTAGGTATTTTTGTGATTGATTGGCCTGTTCTGACTAGGATATATTATGTTCAGCTTTGGCTCAGTCAGACTCTCCTGTTTGGTTTTGGGGAAATCAGTGGAACTTTCTGTGACTTACTGTTTGTCCTACCAACAAGAGGTAAAACTTTCTCCTCTGCCAGTTGACAGTCTTGAAAAACAGTCTTGAAAATGAAGCTGAGGCCTGTTAAAGAATGCAGCAGCAGATGGGCTTGGATCTTTTAAATAGAAAAAAAATCTGAACATTAGTCGTGTGTGGTCTTCCAGCATTGTGTAATACAAGGAAGACTGTGTTATGCTTTTATTGTATTTCAAAAAATGTTTGTTGCACTTGAAACATTCAGAAGCAGRACTGGTTCCCCTGATTCCACCTATCACATTGTTGGTTCTGATGCTGTTTTGTCGCAGCACAAGAGCTGCTTGTGTTCGTGCTGGTCCCACAGGCTACTGCTGCACACCTTTTTTCCGCTAGCAGAAGATATTTCCTAACCATTGGTGTATCTTTAATCAAAAGGTTTCTTGATGTTTCCTTAAAAATGAAAACAAAACCACTGGGMCATCCAAGCTGGAAAAGCTCCAATTTGTAGCACTGTTTTTTGTGCTTCCTAATCACATTGGCCACCGTCCCAGGGGTGCCACTTTGCTATTGCAACCAGCCACTGACTTAATCTTAAGTAGGATTTTAATGAAGATCCTGGTGAGGATGTAGTAAAACATCCAATAAGTGTACTAAAGTTATGTTTTACATCACTTTCAGTTCCTGTAAGGTAGGCAGTCCTTTTCCCAAATGGCAGTTTGGGCAGCTAAGAATCACGGCTCCTAAGGTTGTTTTTTTCTTTCCATTTGTCCCTGTGTTATTTCTTAGGCTCAAGATAGGACCTATTTTTGTTCCTCAGCTAGTCCAAACCCACTTCTCAGTCTGAGGACAGTTACAGATGCTATGCATTAAGGTCAGCTTCATCCCTTTAGCTTTGGAAATGAAAAGCTCCTGCCCTTCCTYCTTCCAACAGTGATTACCTTCTGCTTCAAGACTTCCATGTGGTGAAGAATGTTGTGTGGGATGGAGGAGGGATGGGAGAAAATGCACCGGGGAGTGTAGCAGGGGAAATCACTCTGATTCCATGTCTGGTTATAGATACATTTCTCTAGACACTCTACAAASCTTTAGGTCTTTACAAGATTCCTCCCAACTGCCTTTGTTCTTTGTATAGCTCACTTGCAAACCTGGCATGTGGAATTGTTTTATTCAAACTTTACTGAATGACAGGATGTACCTTAGAATTAGAAATATGATGGGCTGTCAGCCTCTTGCCCAAATTCCATCAGATCTCTATAGTTCTTAATAAATGAACTGACAGCTTATTAACCAGGCGGTACAACAGGAGTTTCATTCTGTTGTAAAATTTTAAATCATGTTGTTCTTAAAGGCATACAGTTTATCACCACCTCTTTTTCTTCGGGAATGAGGAATAAACAAGAAAAAGTCAATCTCCCCCTACCACCTTGGTTTCTAGCAGTATTAATAAAGATTTCGAGYTATCTGTGAAGTTAAGAATGGATATTCTGCAGAAATACTATCAGGCACTGAGAAATTAAGTTAATTTGCTGCCCCGGGGTTAAGCGAAAACTTGGAGTATTACAGAAGTTTAATGCTTTTTTGTTTAGTTTTGTGATTCCTGGTAAACAAACATTTTTTCTAGCAGCAAAAAAAAACCCCAATCTTAGAATTTAATTAGGTAAGCTACTGGCTCTTAGTTTAAATCTTAGCCAAATAGAGGGCTTAGACTTTTTCATTGGYACATGATTCACTGAGTAAAATCAGTCTGAGGATAAATCAGTAATGAGTGAATGCTGTKGCTGACTGCATGTTGTTGCATAGTTATACAAGATCGTGGCTTTCTTCCTCAAGTTGTGCAAAACTGTTAACATCATGGAAATACCACCAAGAATGATTCCTTTATTTAGCTTTTCACTTGGAAGGCCAGATATGAGTCAAGAGAATTRGGGACTGCAGTGCTTTGTCAGGTCTGTGACCAGCTCCTGTACCGTAATTAAATAACACAGTGCAAGGAATGGTGCTTACAGTCAAAAGCTCTCTACGTGATTTTCCGAGGATCGCATTGGAACAAACCGAGCTGGACTGAAAAGTGTATTAACAGCAGCATTTCACTGAAGGTACTAATCTGTGTGACAGTCTGGGCACATCAAGGGGGAAATGAATCTCCTAAATACTGTTATTATTCTCTGTGAGAAGCCATGGAATTCTTCATGGGTGAGCGTTGAGCTCTGTTATGCCTGGTGGCCCCTAAACAAGGTTTCTGCTAGTAGGAAATAAGGGCGTGCAGCCTGTCAGAGCTCTGTGCCCAGGCTGCTCTGGGCAGTGAGGTGGGTGCTGGACACTGGACAGTGGGCCAGGGCTGGGCACTCCCATCCCTCGGGGTGCAGCCAGGCCTGGGAAGTTCCTGGGATTGCTGGCAGCATCCCTGTGCTCTGTGGGGAGCTGCCCTGTGCCCCCTGCCCTGGCCCTCTGTGGGGGCCATGCTGAGCTTTAATACTCACATTCATCCCTTGTGGTCTGAGTGTCTGTCACCTCAGACTTCACTGAATCTTGCACCAAACTGTTCTTTGCTAATAAGTATTCCAGAATCTTCCCTGGCTGGGGCGATTACATGTGGTAAWTTTTCTACCTTGCTGCTTTTTAAATAAGAACATTTCCTTAGTACTGCCTTTATCACAGGCTGGCTACTACTGAGAGCTCAGGTGACTTGCTTTGCTCTTTGATGCATGAGAAGCTGTCGGCCCCTTCCAGCAATAGCTGGCTCWAGCTGGTAAGGAAGCCATGCAATAGCTGAAGTGCTGTAAGAGTATGTGTGAGAGTGACAAAACCCAGAGTTTTTACTCTGGCTTTATTCTCTGGAGGTCTGTGCTGTACTGTTGCTGTTTATTCCTAAGAGCAAGAGATGCAAAACACTGCATTGTACTTCCATCAAGTAATTTTACAAATCAGGGTTGGTTTTTCTTACCTTGATATTTTACACAATTAGATTTTTATCAGAATAAGGATGTTTTTATGCATTTGCAATTTTTGAATCCCAGCTGTGTTAGAGATGCCAGAAACTCCAGCACACACTTAGGTGTTGTGTCCACAAGATTCCTCTTAGGTAAGTGAGAGGACTGTACCAGCATTTATCRTTCCACCATGCTGCCCTGGGGAAGCCTGCTGAGCCCTTGGTTGTCCACAGTGGCCACACTGCCAACCAGCTACCAAATCCACTTTGATATATGGAATTTGAGTTGGCTCAGAACCAGAAAGCTGCAAAATTGAATGAGATGCCTTCCTTGAAATTTGTTTCCTTTGTAGGGACTGTTCAGTATGTGTTGGTTTCCTTGTGGATGCYATGCTGGCAAATAATTAGAACTGACCTTAGGCACACAATAGTGAACTAGATTCGTGATTTTTTTAATCTATGTTACACTAAACATGGTAGTGTGCTTTGCTGTTGCATCCTTAGGAAGTTTCCTGCTTAAGTGACGGTCACTTTAAGTAATGAACTCAGTGCATATGAATTTCTTCAGGAATCTTTGCAATGTCCTAATGAAATGTAAAATCCTTATTAAACAAGCTCTCTTTCTCAGAATGCAATGTTATATTTCTAATATAGTAGTAGAAGTAGTATTTTTTAGATTTCTCCAATCATGTCTTTGGGCTTTATCCAACATCCTGCTCCTTTCTTTCACATGGTTCATGCATTTCTCAGAATAAGCAGAGAAATTCAGTGTTATTTTTTTTTTCCTCTGTTAAGTTAATGATGCCATTTATTATGTATGGACACTCACAAATACCAAAATTTATATTTGCAATGTAGGTTCYAGGTGGAGGGTGGTTGGAGTAGGCAAGAGAGAGCACACAGTAGTCATTGTGTGTGGTAGGAAAAATTATTACAAATTTAAATATTTCATAAGCATGCCTTTGAAAATGGAAATTAAAAGCTAATATAACTACCTTTTTAACCAGAGGGCAGTTGTTTTTTGTGTGTAATAAGAACTTCTTAATTGAGTAATGAGAATTTGCTGCCCTGAAAATTTGTTARAAATTCTTCCTACAATAAAAACGTTTTTGTCCCTCTCCTCCTCATTACCATGTTGAAAGAGATATATCCCGCACATGAAATATAACTGTAGGTCGTTTTAATCAACACATACTTTCCTGATGGATTCTGCCAATGCTAAAAGATAAATGGTGCAACAGTTAGAGAAAGGTACAGTCTTCCTTTGAATTAGTCTTTTGTAACACAAGTAAATTATCTGGAAGGTACTCAACCACAGCACTTTGATAATACAGGTGTTTAAATGGTAATAGCTATTGGAATTGGAATGGGAGTGAAACAATAAAGTCATTAGGGTGTTACAACATGAAATTAAGCTATCACTATTACCGAGCAATATTATTATCCTAAAGTCTGCAACTCACAGAGCAAATGAAAACAATGTAATACCCCTCTAACAGTAGTTTACATTAGGATTTAGTTTACCCATGATGTTTGCTCATGTTATAATGTCTTTATTAGACAGCACTCATGAGCTGGTGCACTGTATTGTAACCCAAAAGGAATAACAGCYACTGACCATCTACCCAAGTAAATTCAGTTCCCAACCAAAAAATTATCTTTTGTTCAAAATTCTCATAGTGGTGACTCACATGGTTAGCATGAATGTAGAATATTAATAACTTTGTGTTTAGTATTTGAATTACTTAATTACCTAATGAAGACTTAGATCCTGTTGACTTCTGTATCTGTCTGTGTAATTTTAATGAAAATTCTTGTTTGGTTGAAAATCTCAGCTTTCAGTTTGCTCAGTAATTGTTCCTAAGATGAGGAAGAATTTGTGAGTGAAAATGACACTGTGTTTATGCATATGATACAAAAAAAGAGTACTTCTRATTAATTTTACTGGAACATGTTATATTCTGAGTGGATGTTCAGTAGGATTGTGTTCTGTATTCAGCAGTTCATTCTAACAAAACCAGTGCTGGGAGAGCCCAGTCATTTATGGCCTGAGGCACCTTGCTTACGGACAATTAAAACTTCTTAAATTAAAGCATTTTGCCTTGTCTGAATTTAAAAGTTTCCTGGCAATTTTTAAAACAGCATAGTTTTGTAAACATTGAATCATCAGCTTGCTGATGCTGCTTCTGTTCTTTTTGTTGTTGCTATTTATTAGTGCATTAGTGAAAATAATAAATTAATTTTGACTCTTCAAACRGGTTTTGCTGAAACAGTTCTTTCGCTTATTTATAATATTACTGGGCACACCTCCCCTATGACCTGGCTGCAGTTTGCTAGGTACTATGCATATCTAGATGATAAAATGAAGAAAAAAATTTCAAATATAAAGAAAATGTTTTCTTTTTTCAAGAACCTGCAGTGTTTCGATGCAGATTAAAAACCTACTACTACTACTTTYGGGAAAGGTCCTAAACTGATATATATAAATCATGATGTCATAGAAGTAAATCAAACGATGACAATAAATATTAGCTAATAAATTACTTCCTTTTGTTTGAATAAATARGATACTAAAGTATCTTTACTTTGAGGAGTATCTTTGGTATTACTTTGGTGTATCTTTGAGGAGATAACTAACACTTTTCCTTCTAAGCAGCTCTCCATCTTTGCATGTTTTGCTCTGTGCTGGCCTCTGCTGTGAGGTCCTTGGTTTTGTGCTTATTCAGGTTGTGTTTCTCTGTCTTGCTCTCCCTTTGCCARCCTGGGACAGGGGGCTTTTCCTCCCTGTTCCCTCAACACGCACACCCATGCTGGGACTTTTACAGAAGCAGCTTTGCTGCTGAGAAAGGCRCAAACCTATGAATTAGAAGGGGTAAAAAGTGTAAGAAATCTGAAAAATCTCATAGAGCAGCAGCCCTACTGTGCCGCATCTTCCAGTGATTCCCCTTCCTGTGCAGGTCATGAGCTGATGAGCCCAGAGGATGTTGCTGGCATTTGTCYCCTCTCTGCTGATGTGCTGACAGCGCGGCACAGGGAGCTCTGCCTGGCGCACCAGCCTGCCCTGCTAACTTTGGCTCRGCAGCTGTGCTGTGCACCACGGGCTCCTCGGCTGCCAGAGGGAGGGCTGCTCTGCACACAAGGATCTGTGCATTTATTTGGGCAGCGTGCACTTAAACTAAATCCATTAGGGAATCTGGTCCTAGCTGGAGGCTGCTGCCGTCCCTGTGTCGTGTGGCTGGCTGCGTTCACGTTGCATCACGGGCTGCAGAGCCGCTCTATCCTCTCCCCCACCTTGCGTGCAAAGACTGAGATGGCTGAACCGTGGAGAGTAATCCCTTGATGCTTGTGGGATTATTCACATTTACAGTCAGGCCCTGCAGCACCTCCTGTGCTGGTGTGCCGGTCTGTGCCAAGAGCCTTGAGACGCCCGCGCGGTACAAACACTGACAAGTGATACTCGAGTGYGGTGCTGAATCTTGTTAGAACTGCCTTTGTTTCTGAGGAAGCAGTGCTTACTGCTGCTGTTTTGTCTGTTTGGGTTAACCAGGACATTTGGATCTAGGAAAACCAGCAAAATATTCCCTTCTGAGCTCTGTGCTGTGGCACACTGCTCTTTTGGTTTGTGTCCTGCACTTTTACAGCTCTGCCCTACTCATCACTGTTTCTGCAGTATTTTTGTCTACAGGGGGAGACGACAAAAGAAAACAAATTAATCCTTTAGAGRAAAGTTTGACCTGATTGTTATTGTAGCGTTTAATGCTTTAAAAGCCTCAAAATAACTCCATTTGCCAGTACAGTTACCCTGCAAATTCTGCAATACAGCTCT
Organism: Malurus melanocephalus; assembly: GCF_030028575.1. Taxonomy (NCBI): domain Eukaryota; kingdom Metazoa; phylum Chordata; class Aves; order Passeriformes; family Maluridae; genus Malurus; species Malurus melanocephalus. The sequence goes on from NW_026623281.1 coordinate 1,503,926, forward strand.
TCATGCAGCGTGTTTGTGCTAGTTAAAAAGCTGGTTGTGGCTTTGCATCTTATAGGTAATACAGAGATTTCTTTAAGAACTGATGTTATTTCTTACAATATTATTAGGAAATTTGATGTTACTGGGTTTAAACAAAACTACCTTTCRGTTGGGCTGACACTACATGAGTTTGTTGGCTTCATCTGGGGAATGATAACCTTGAATCTTGACTTGGCTGACAGGAGCCAAGAGCTATGTCTCAAGGTCTGAAGTGGCAATAAATCTACATTCAAGTACCCTGGACTTGTCTTGATTTATATTGCTGTCTTTCTTGCATAAATGATGGCTATGTTTTTGGTATGCTGGCAATAAGTGAGATCAGTGCAATAGCTGGTCTTCAGAATTTCAGGGTTGGTTGTTTGAAATSAGAAGAGGAAAGCGTGAGTGCATGTACAGCAGATTTGTAGTCRTGCCTTAAAATCCAGTCTCGCCATGGAGTCTGGTGACTATATGCTTTTGATGGAGACAAAAAAAGGCTAGAAATAATGATGAGGGTGTGAAAGGGGGGAGATAAGGGGTGGAGGGGAGGAATGAGAAAGGGCATGCCAGCTAGTGCAGCTGCAGGTTTTGAGCTTTGTAGGAACTGAAGCAAGGCTGTAGGCTGTCAGCACAAGTGAAGAGCCAGAAAAGATCTGACAGACATAAACATGACTGCTTTCTTCAGCTGTAGAAGTGCAAAGGAACAAACACAGATCTTGACACACATCATCCTCCTCCTTAGATAGTGTTACTAAATATATGAATAGTCACCAAGTTTTATAACTCCTCAAAGCCCAGCTCACTTGGATGACAGAGAAATATTATTTGTTTCCATCTTATATAAGGGTAATATAGGGGTAAACCTTATATTTAAGAGATAATTAGAAGATCTTAGTGGATATCTATATGGAGAATATAGTTTTATTTTCAGAAGTTTCAAGCAATCTTGTGGWTATTTGAAATTTTGGGGTAGTTTGTGTGTTGCAGTGAGTGTGTATGATTTCACAATCTGCTATTATGCAAAGGCTGAAAAATTCCACAGCCCTTCCATGTGTGAAGAGAGTGTCCCTTGTATTAAAACGGGCCATTTATTTACTCCTAGAAAGCTTAACTTTAGTAATGAGGGAAAAAAACAACAAAACAAAAACCTACCACCTTGAAGACAGAGAAATGTAAGTCCTGTATCTTTACTCCAGCTTGATAGTAGKTTTTTTCACTTTGCCATTTAAAACAAAATTGACATAAATGGGATTCACAAAAGAAAAGAAACAAGGTCCAAGGTCCCTTACCTCCTTAGAGTAAAATRAGGAGGAGATAACTTGATTAGATGAACRTCAGGTCARTTGAAAACATTGTTTCCTGTTTGAMGAATTTTAAAACATTGGACTTCATTTGAGTATGGAAAACTGGCTTTCCCTTCAGGAAGTGCTAGCTCCCTGCTGCTCTGCAAAAATAGTGGAAAAGAGAAATCTTTTCAAGTCAGTGTTTCCACTGTAAATAGAAAAAGAGCTAGTTTCCATTTTCTTYTTTGTTGTTATTGCTGGGGATCTCAAGAATCCCTGTTTTCTTTTCCTGAGTGAAGCCCACAAGGTAACCAGATAAAAAGTTAGAAAATGCTTGTGGGGACAGCAAGAGAAAAGGAGGAGAAGCGAGAGAGAGAGAGAGAGAGAGAAAATGTCCGGACATCATTAATCAAAGGAGTAAATAAGTTTCTGTGGTATGTTTTTTGGAAGTGCTTGTATTTGTAAGAATGTCTTCAAAACACACTGTTCAGCGATGATTCCTTTAACTGCACTAGCAGCCCTTCCCTGTGTGAACAGGAGCCCTTTCTGCTTCCTCTCTCCTGACAGACACTTAGTTACGCCTGCTTTTGACTAACTGAGGTGGGTAGAAAAATGTGGGGCACAGATGTGCAGAGTGAATTGTGTCTGTATTAAGAACTTTTGTTTTTTTTTTTTTTTTTTTAATACCCGTGTTCCTTGTTTCTGTGAGTAACATGGATCTGTAATATCACTGCAGCCTGCATGACCGGGACCTGGCAGATGAGAGGAGGCAGAGAAAGTTGTTGCATTAGTAATTCTGCCTGTCAGTGTTCGTGAAAACTTGTTCTGAAAACAAGCACATACCCACACATCTTACTTGAGCTTTTGAAGTGCCCCTTGGGYTGAGGAAGCAAGAGGAGAGTGAGAAGCTTTTCAGTGTCTTATTAGCAGGGCAGTAGTGTCCAAATTGCCACTTTGCTAGGAAAACATATGAGCAAAACATCTATTTCTGAATTATTCTCCGTGGAGAAGGTCGTAAACAGTAAAGAAGTGCAGTCACACCGTTGATTAATTTGCCCAGCACTGTAATTATTGTGAAATATCAACGCAACTTTCTTTCTTTCCCTCTTTTAGTTGCACATGGTGGTTTTACTGGTACTACAGAAGCCCTGATTATATTACCCTGGCATTCTCGGGGACTGTTAAGCAGGAGTCTTCTCTCTTTTGCTCTAAAACTCATCTAAATGGAAAACACATTGTCTTCATTATATGCCAGTGTTGAATGAACAGAGTTGCCATAGCAACAGCCATCTGAGGCCTTGCTGATTTCAGGCCAGTGAATGGGGTAGACAAACAAAGTACCTTCAAAACCAGAAGGGAACAATTGCTATTCATTCAAGCCAGGTTTAAGATCAGCAAATGTCTTTAGCAAAAGAAATGCAGATAAGAAAGTATCAGACATGGCCAAAGAAGAATAACAGAAAATTATCATAATCTTAAACTTTCCTGCCTGGTGGTATAGCATGAAAGATGATTCTTAAGAAAAAAAAAAATAGAGCTGAAGCGCCAAACCACAGTCTGCCCACAAGCTGGGGTAGCAGAGTCAGTTGTAGGAGTGGGTGTGTGGTGTGTTTGCAGCACCAGCAGTGGTGTGAGCTCCTGAAGGCTGGGGCAGGGCAGGTATGGCCACAGTGCCCGTGGCTGAAGGTGGCGGTGGGGCACAGTGCCCGTGGCTGGAGGTGGCCGTGGGGCACAGTGCCCATGGCTGGAGGTGGCCGTGGGTCACAGTGCCCATGGCTGGAGGTTGTTGTGGGGCACAGTGCCCGTGGCTGGAGGTGGCCGTGGGGCACAGTGCCCGTGGCTGTAGGTGGCCGTGGGGCACAGTGCCCGTGGCTGGAGGTGGCCATGCTCCCACGCAGGAGGCAGCTCACGCCCAGGGGACACAGTGCTGTGTCCCATCCGTGATGGAGGAGCCAAATGACTGGTCACGATTCTCCACAGATTACTCAGCTCGCCTGAAGGTTAGACAGGAGCCCCAATATGTTTGTTTCACTATTTTGTTGCTCCTGAAAGACTGTGATAGACAGCTTTATGTATGACATGGTTGACATGTTCAGCATAAAGCCTGGTTAGACTTAATATATATTCACATAAAACGCCAAGAAACTGACTGTGAAATGTTTGCCTTGAATTAGAGATGAGGCGTGTGTGTGTGTGTCTGGTATGTGTAATGGAATTTTCTTTCTCCTTAGTCCTACACAAAAATTTAAGTAATAATTTTCTGACTAAAGTGCCTTTTCTGATCTCAGTGTTGTCTAATGTGTAGACACATAAAGAGGCAGAGGCGAGAAAAGGAGCGCACATAGGTTACATGCTGTGTTTGCAGTGGGTTTAGAAGGTGTCTTTTGAGAGCAGTGGGGTGACAAAAATCTCGCTCCTGGCCCCCGCATTGGATTTGACAATAGCCATCATGAGCAGAAGCCATGTGGCAAACAGCCTGGAGTGGGGTCAGGAGTGGGATTGCTTATAGGAGGCTGTGTTGTCTTTTACTTCAGTGAACACTCTGGATTGCTGGCTCAAGTCATCGGCTGGGTTGCTGAATCCCTCTCTGCAAGGTCCTAGAGACTGGAGAAATTATGTGTGTTTGGGTTTGTACGTTAGCTTTAAAAAAAAAAAAAAGGAAAAAAGGAAAAAAAAGTAAGAGCTTAGTTAAAACGTAAGACCCACAACTTGCTACTGTCTCAGCACATTAGTGGTGTGATAATGTAAACTGTGTGCTGTACCAGCTGGGGAGTTGGAGCCACGGTGCCCTTGTGAGAGAGAAAGCAAACCCCTCACTAATAATAGGAAAATCGTTATTGTGGGGAACTGGTCGTGAAGATAGAGTCTGTCAAACTTCGCCTATTTTCACTACTATGTTCTATGCCCAGTGTATGTGAACGAAGCRTTATAGTAATTAGTGATCAATTGCAAATGTCAGGAAAACCCGTTAACTGTGGTATAATACTGGCAGTGGTATCACTGATTACTGTGTATTTTCAGGCTGTTTACAAAGGCTTATTCCTATGTTAATTATTCTTACAAAATTAGAATGGTGTGACAAGGTGAATTTCTCACTAATAAAGTTCTGTTAGTACAATGAATTTAGGAGTTATTTTTTATTTTCAGAATGGGGAAAAGTACAAGGCTGTTTTGTGTAGAACTTAAATGAAWTTGGGCCAAGAGAATATTTAAAGGATAGTGTTAAAATACCCAAGGATGCAACACAGGTCATCTCACCTTTAATAAAATTTATATTTCTGTCTGGTTATAAATGGACAGGATAGACAAGATTTAAATCCTGGCAAAAAAGTATTACTCAGAAGGAGGAAGAAAATTAAAGATYGACATATTGAGTTTAGAAGACAGCTAAATGGGACTGTGTGTGGGGGGGAATGTGAAATAGAGAATAGTATYGAGGTCAATCATACATCTTTTAGTCTCTTTTCATACTACAAGAACAGAGAGGATTTGTTGAAACTGGAAGGCAAATGGCAAATACGTCTAACACAAATGATGGACATAAAGAATGTTGTCTTTGCAAGGCCRAGATGGTAGGCAGACTCAGAAAATGGCAATTAATTTTGTGTGTGTATGTGTATGCCTGTGTATTTTAAATATACACACCAATTTTAGCTTAGTTCTGTTAGATTTGTCTCCTTATTAGTGAAATGCATAACATAATGAARTTGTGTCTAAAATGTAGATAGCAAAAACTCCCATTTATAATGGTGGCTGTTTCCAGATTGTCAGCTGTAGCCTTCAGTAGGTGTGGCTCTAATTGCTCTGAAGATACAGTGCTGCAAGACTTTCCTTTCTGATTTTGTTTATGAAAGTTTCCAAGACATACACAAATGAAGGGTTTTGTTTTCTTGTTGGTGATACTATTATTATTCTGTGAAAGCAGAGTRTATTTTAAGGCTTTGAATCCCCTTTTATCTAAAGTCACAGAGAGCCATCCACCACTATCAGTGCAGCTTTATAAACAGACCAGGATTTGCCCACTTTTTTACAATGTTATCAATTAGTTTGCTGAGCATTGGGCCTCGTGAGACTTTTGGAGGACTGTCAGAGGGCAGTTCAGACATGTACTTCTATTTTCTGAAAAGTCTAAATGGAGTTGATGTGTTTATCAAAAACCATAGCTGTAAAACAGACATTKGTACATTTATCTTAGACTCTGATTAATAACATGTTTATGTTCTGTTTACACAGAATTAAAAGTGATTCCAAAAGAGCTGATTTTGTGTGTCACTAGCAGTTCTAGAGGCAGGTTAGTGCCTTGCCCAGCCCAGCTATAGTCTATGATGGACAGTTATTTCCCATCAGTTTATTACTGCATTCAAGTCTTGTGAAAGACAATAATTGGAGTACAAATTGTTTTATTTCTGTCTTAAGAAAATGTAGTTTACTGGGRTATGTGTCAGTCCAGGGTGAGAATTACATAAACTGTAATTTTATTGTGACTTTGTGAAGAGACTAACAACAAGTTCTCATGCCCTTCTCTGTTGTTTTTTTTTCTTTTTCAAACCACTTTGTGAATTAAGATTTTTTGCTTTGTTTCTTCATTTAAAATATTCATGTTAAATAATATTCATATTTGTAAATGATGGAAAGCATCCAAAAGCATGCTTCCAGTAAGATACCGGTGAGAAACAGTGGGAGTTGCACGATAGAAGAGAGCACTCCCATGTTTCCCAAAGTGATGTTGAAAGGTGTTGTTGTGCACAATGACAAGGAGAAATATCAGATTTGAGAAGATATCTGATTCACRACAATCGTAATATGGGAATTGTTGGGCAACTCAGACTTAGCACCTCCTCYTTGGACAAACCTCATGCTCCTGTTAATGTTCCCAAAGATACATATGCATGTRCATGCTTTAAATTGCATAGAGCCCAGATTATCTCCCTGGCAGGGAGGAGAGCAGAGTTACTATCTGTACAGAATTTTTCAAAGCTGGTGCTTCAAGCTATCTTCTCTGCACATCTCACGTATTCCTGCTTCATTGGTGACTCCAACACAACACTTACTGTGAGAATCAAAACAAAGTAATTATCATCAGATTTCAGTAGGTCTAAGTAGAAGGAAAAAATACGTGTATGTGTACAGGGAAGAAAAACATTCTTAACTAAGTCTGTAAAGTCGTAGCATTTTGAGACAYGGTTAGAACAACAGTTGGATATAAAGGTATTAAAAATGAGCAGCAAAATAAAAACTGAGTTTCTTAGCAGGGTCCGTATACAGAGTTYAGTTAAGTTATCTCTACTACCATTCTTTATTTGCAAATACCAAATCCTGTAAGAAAAAAAATACAGATTCCCGTTTGTGTGTGATAATATCAGTAAAACCCAGTGCATCCTTCCAGTGCTGTCACTACAAATCTCAGCACTTAAAAGCTCAAATGGGTTTTCAAGCCTATTGCATGAAACCCACTGTGTGAAATAGCCATGATGTGGCTGTAGCCWTGTCTGCTCCCTGTCAGGCTGGATGAGGTGAAATCCTTGGAACATTCAGGATACTGATATTYAGCAGTGCTGTTGCATAAGCCCCAGATGCACATATGCTTCTGTGTAGCTCCAGCTGATGCTAAAGAAAATGGAAACCAGTCTAATAGCTAAATTTAAATCAAATTATAAATCRTTTTATTCAATTCAATTTCCATTTAAAAATAATTTGGTTCAGTGATAGGCATGTGACTGCAAGCCCTGAAGACTGAAATSCTCTTTATCTAGACACACAACTGCCTTGACCCTTATCTAGAGGGACTCTTTAATCTGCTAATTTAGTTTTTATGCCCATTCAGTTCTTGACCTCTCTGACTCAACTTCCAGTTAGTAACACTCGTGATGGTTGTTTCTGTGATGGAGACACCTGCCCACTAACAATGGGACTGTGCTGARCAACCTTTCCCTTCTTGTCTGGGCCACTAAACAGGCAGATGGTAACAACATTTGGTCACCACTGATTGGGCTTGCATTTGAACTCTTGACCTAAAGGTGAAGGCCACTGTATCCTATTAGGAATATGAGCCATCAAATTTAGTTTTAGTTTTGAYACCTAGCCTGGGATGTGTGTGAAGTTAAACATCTCACAGATRTGTGAAGAAGAAGACATTTCTCCTCCATCTCCTCTTTTTTTTTTATTGTTCTGTGTTATAGTTAAGTCTGTCAACTCTTCATGTTAGCAGCCTCTTCTTTGAAGAACGTCATGTTAATAGAAATTAATTATCAACAAAACCACACTGAGATCCTATCTCAGGAAAAATTCTTCATTTTTTTTCTGTTGTAAAATGCAGTTTTTCCCCTTCTCTCTCTTTCTCTGTTACATGCCCTTCATACATGATGCTATGAGTTTTTTTCTTACAGAATTAGCAAACAGTGTTCCCAAGAGACATGTTTTTCTGATTAGACAGCAACCCCTGCAATTCTCTTGCTATGTATTCTCTGACTTGCACTCCTACAGTATAGCATGACTTCTTTGGCAGTGTTACACCTGTTGATCTCTTCAAATTTAGTGTGTAGCTATCAATATTCAGTACTGTGCCACTACTTTCATTTATCTGTGGCCTCTAATACATATTTTTCTCTGTCCCTTTTCTCTTTATTTGTAAAACTCTGTGCATTTTTTGAAGGCAAAAAGTTTCTAGTTTTCCACTTTTTTCTTGAAAACCTCAGTCAAACAGGTTGGGGGGAAATGGAAAGTAGTGGTGCTTGTGATTCGTGACTTCTAAAGCTTGACTGTATTTCTATTTAGATGTAGCAAAGATGGATATGCAAGTTATTTATCCCAACAAAGAACTGCCATCATGAGCTGACACAAAGAGGTCTGTAATAAGTTAGAGATTACCCTGAGGCTTACACTGCAAGCACTGCTGCCAGGCAAGCTGCAAATTCACAGTTGCTTTGAGTTGCTGATGGATCAGCAGTTTTAAAGTATGAAACAACAGGATGCCGAGTTTCTCAGACTGCCTGTTTGATCATGTATACTTCATTTTATCTGCTCCGGTGGTGTCTGGATCTCTTCATTTAGGTATCATTTCCAGTTTAGTAATTTTAATATTCTAAAGGTGAACAACAGAATAAAGCAGGTTGTAAGATGAGAGGCGAGCATTTCAAAGCATATAATAAGAAGGCAGATACTGTTAGATGAGTTAGTGTTTGATGTGTGTTTATTAAACTCTTGCTGGTGTTAACTAACGCTGTGTCTGAGCTGAGGCATTCCCTGCTCCTGAGCAGGGGCTGGGATGGGTTTTTCTGCAGCCCGTGCTGCTGCTGCTGCTTTTCCCCAACCAGCCCCTCTGTGCCAGCTCTCTATCCCATCAGCCTTGCACAAACCCACACAGTCTGCTCCTGCTTTCCCACACTTGACATGGCATTGTGGGATGTATGTTGCAGTAATGATACTCCCAGATCATCAGACCATTTATGAAGATGAGGCGCTTCCTGACAAATGCATCTCGCTAAGGGGCACTYCTGAGTTTTAGCATTAAAAACTTCTCCTACCAACTTCATTTTCTTYGCTGGTACTGGGGCAAGCTACTTGAGGGGTTTTGGAGGCTCCACCATGACTATGGGTAGTGGTAAACCTTTGAAAGAAAATTGTCTGACAGACAAAGAGGTCTTGGGGGATGCTACCATAGGAAGAAGAGAATTGAACCTTAAAATATTGTAAGTATAGAGACATCTTGAGCTGGAGGACTCAGATATGTTAYTTTGTGATTTCCATTTTCTAAAACAAAAAATGTGAGGTCTGGAGTTACTAGCAATATTTGTGATAGAGAAGCCTGTAACAGAAGTGGTAAGGACACTGAGCATGCTGTTTGAACTATTACGTTTGCACTGAGCAAGGACTCAGCATTCTTAATTCCTTKGCAATTATTGCGGTTGAATGATAACAGGAGTAACCAAGACTTGGTCTTAGCGGGCAGAAATTCCATTTTTTGAGGAATTTAATGCAAGAATGAGACCAAGTTGCTAAATTCTGGAAGAGACAKACCCAGATTTGTAGCTCATCTTGAAGAGTGACTAAGGAAAAATAGAAGGCTTAGAGTGCCATTGGTGGATTTATTACATTTTTTTTTATTGTTTAAAAGCACAGCTGATCCAGCTGTCAGCAATGAGTAAAATTGTATCATCCTGAGTGCCCGGTGGTGGGTGATCAGTGCAAAGGCAGGGGTTGCTTTGGGAGCAGCTGCCTTTGCAGGAGCCAGGAGTCACCGCAAGAAAAGAGGGGAACAGGGACAGCCAGCCAGGCAGCCACCAGCAGAGGAGATGTGTGAGCCTTACGTCAGCAAAGGTGAGACGAGGTGGCGGCCTGTGCTGTTGCTGGGAATTCATTACATGTCTACATGTCCTGAGAAGGGTGATAAGGAAGATATGTGCAATAGATTTGCAATTCTGTTTACTTTCAAAGTTGTAAATCAGCAGCATTCTCCTCTTTTAAGGCTACACMAGGGCAAACAAGAATGTGCTAATGGTCTTGCCTAAAGTGTCATGTTTTTTGTGCTCTATTTAAAGATTTGCTCTAGAATAAATTCTCTGAAAAGGGCAAAGTGCCTAAGTAATCCCAGAGTTTTGTAATTTTTATTTTTTTTTTAATGATTAAAGGTGGTAATACATCATACTGGACTCTAGGCTTGTTTTCTTCCAGGATATTCATCTTAGGGAGGTTTTGTTATTTGGCTTCATGCATRGCTGAGAGATATGTATTTAATTTAAAGAAAACACTTGTATTGCAGTATACTTCATCTAGATACTTTAATGTTACCTGTGTGATTGGGCTAATTGAGTAGTTCATAATTTTTATGGATCTATTCCCATAACACCCCGGGAAAGTGTATTATTCCACTGCTGTTAAACAAAGGCTTAGAAGAACCTACGATTTCCCAGGCTTCCAAGGGAGGGAGGAGTGACTGAGAAGTTGAATACACCTTCCCATATCCCTTGTCTGGGACTCCAAGTAATGGAAAAAATTCTCCTTCTTCATTATGTATGAAACATACGTGCAGTTGCACATGTTAGTGTTCCTCAAAGAATGAGGCTTATAAAAGTTACTCAATATTTTACATAAATTATCCATATTCTACAAAACTCAAGCCTCTAGAAAAATGTCTTCATATTTATTTTAAACCATTTTTGCAGGAGAGTGTACTTACACTTTACTAATGGGCAAGTAGAATATACAGTACAATATTTGCATACAATTTACARTTGAATATAGGTCTTAGTAATTATGGAAGAAACACTTGCCATATTTTGTAGTGAGAAACCAAGGATCATGTAACAATTAAGGATTCTAATTTCAGATACTTTTAATTCTGCCCAAATTCAAATTAATGAGTTTTGTAMCATCAGCACAGTTCCAGAAATGTCAAGGAAATAAATTTTGTTTTCAAAAATAAGACCAGGATTAAAGAGTCTGCATCATCCTCCAAGTCAGTGAAGACTCTGGCTTCTGAAGAAATAATCTAGACTTGTTCTGTAATCACTGGACAGAAATAGGAATCTCCAGAGAGCAATTTGTGCCACCCATTTTCGACATTTGTCTTAGCAAAGAACAAACTGCCCTCTGAAAGTACTGCCCTCTTTTGACTGTTGATGGAACCTGKATGGTCAGTTTAGGCTAAAACCTCTCTATGAGACAGATAATGTTAAGAGTCCAGACCAAAGCTGTTGGTCTTTTTGCTAAAGTAGGAGAAAAATCACCARCCAAAAGGTTTGGTTTGTTTGTTTTCTGTGAAGAGATTTCCAAGAAACCTAAAAGGATGAGTCAATATAACCATATTCTGTTTAAATTAAATAAAATTAATGCCCTTAATATTTTTYAAGTTTTATGTACCCTAAAAAGCTTTATTTACACCACTGTCTAGAACTAGAAGGCTGATACTTCCTGCCACAGGCTAACATATTGAAGAGAATTCGAGCTGTGTTTGGGATTTGTTTTTTTTCGTTGTTAGATTTTGGATGTATCCTCATACATTAAAAAAAAAAAAAAAAAAAAAAAAAAAAAAAAGCCAGCTTTCTGGATTCTATAAGGCACAAAATGTAGGGATCTATCCATCCCATACACATTTTAACAACACATGTTAGATACCTGCTCCAAAATAGAAGCCAGAGCTGACTGTAGATCTGTGCATTCTGTAACCCAGTCCCTACAGACCTAAATTAATTACACAGCTCAGCAAGTCAAAGCATTACCAACCAAGTTAGATGTCTTGTGGCTGTTTCCGTAGGGGGAGTAAATGCTTTTGGGGTTTTTTGGCTGTTGTGATACTTGTGTGTAAGTTTGCAAGTMAAAATGCTTTTTCCACTGATTAGGGTTTTTTCTTTTTTTTTTCCTTTTGAATTGGACAGAATAATGGGTTTTCTCTAGTAATGGAATTAATTTTTCAACTCCCCTTTTTAGGAAATCCGGGGCTATATTGCTCAAAGAGAAGTATTTATTGTTATCTGAGAGTACAGAGCACATAAAGATTTTACACAGATTTCAGGTTTCTTTTTTACAAAGCCACTGGCACGTGTGCATTATCTTACACTGCTGTTCAAGAAAGTTTAAGTAACTGGCTCAAACCTCACATAAATGTATGTTTAGTATTCAAATAGCAGTAGCATCAAACAGTATGCTCTTTAGCTGTATTTAAATTTTCRATAGTACCATGTAATCTTTTTTTTTCACTGGAACTTCAGTTACTCTCTGTGCATTTTGTTTATGTTTTGAGGTCTCTATGATGTTTTCCAAACAACCATTTTAGAATTTTAAGGCGTGAAAAGCTTTTAGTAGTTTGACTGTCATAATTGGTCTGTGAAAATATGGATTCTTTATTTTTACCAGATGACTTCAAAGGGAAACTTGTTCAGCCCATGAGACAGAATTGTGGAGGTGCTCCAACCTCAGTCATGGATTTGGTAATCTCTTGATTGTTTGGATAGTTAGGGCTTCTTTTCATTAATGCAATCTGCCTGATAATAAAGACTGTGCAGTCAAAACACTGCACAAAAGTTGACTGCTCTGTTCATGGCGTGTCTCGATTTCCTGCAGATGTACCAATAGTTAAAGTAGCCTTGCTTTAGTTTTTGTAATTCAGTATAGCTGCAATGTAGAGATGAAGTATGTGCTTAAAGATGTAGACCCTTTGCATTTTAATTTTTCTATCTCTAATTTTAAGTGATAGAACTGCTTTTTATCATGGGTTTTAAAGTGCTTCTTTATCATGGGTTTTATGGTGTTGGTTTTAGGAGGAGAAATTTCTACCTCTCTTGACTTAAAATATCAAAGAGCATAATTTTGCATCACGGTGATAGCTATTGGAAGAAAAAATATTACAGTTTCTGAAGAATTGGTGTTGACAAACCAGTGTTGGTTGAGGTAGAACAGTAAATGTTGGAATACTTTTGGAGGGGTGAGGTGTGTCCTTGAAAGCAGAGGAGGAATTCTTCATGACTAAGAGCATCTTGTAAAAATTAGGTCTTGTATTTCTATTGATCAGAGAGAGTAAGCTGGATAGTTCCMGGGATAATTAAACCTGGAACACAGAGACAGCTTTATTGTATCGTGCCCAGTTCAATTTTCACCAAAAATCATTATATTAAAAATAAGTATTTACGTTTGTGTTCAGTACTTCTGTTGGAAAACATAGATCTGTAGTAACAGAKTTATTTTGAGACCTGTGCAAACAGGAATTGCCTTACCCTGCAGATTTTGGGCAGAAACCAGTAGTAAATTATGTGGCTATAAGTACTTTATGGAAAGGGCCAGTAATTAAAAATCATAAAAGCCTGTAGCCTGTGTTTTCAGCTGTGATTTATACTATTGCATGCTTCAGTGTTYAGGTTTTCAAGCTAAAACATCCTCAGAAAAAGTGATTTGAGAAAGCAGAGAGCACATTTCTTTTGAGGATGAGTCATGTTAAGTACCAAATTTGGATGCTTCAACTTGTTCCATATTTCTGATTTTTTGCCCTGGTCTTAGCAGCTGTGTACTTCGTTTCAGAGAAGATATTTACGCTGTTTAAATATCTGCAACTGGTTTTAAGGAGGAAAAGTTCTAATACAATTGCTACTAGAATCATGATCAGCTGTTTTATAGGCCTCTTTAAGTGCAGACAGTGTTTTCTGGTTAATATTTTGAATATTTGATGCAAAAATGTAAATTACTAAAATATTCTGCATCAGGTCTTCCATTTAGCATTATCCTTTCGCACTGCGGAGTAAACTAATGAATTACAGCATGATTACATAGCACATAATTAACTTTGTAATTAATATGCAACTGCCACTTAAACTAAAGTACTGCTTATAAAGATGTACGGCAACAGTAAATCACAGGTCAGAAGTAGCACTTTGGAATTTTCAAAAGAATGAGAGTAAATGCAGAATCACTTACAGCAGCAAAGTAAGTTAATTAAAAAGCAGATTAATTGTGAATGTCCTGTTTAATTTTAAATACCTTTGCTATTTCTTTTCCCTGAAGAAAGAACAAATTTAAAGCCTAACTCATTCATTGTTTTCATAGGTGACATATTTTAAAATGAGCAGTTGTTTAGCTTTAAACTGTCCTGGTTGAGATTAGAATTTGGTTAGTATTCCTTTCTCATCTTGCTACATAAAAGGGTAGCATGAGACMAACAATTTTTTACTTGGAACTAATTCCAGCTTTCTGACATGGTCTTCTTTTTTGGGTTTTTTCTTCCACATCAAGTCAGTGAAACAAAGTTAGTCAAATCAACTCCATCCTTTGTTCTGCTGAATTTGATTTCTTTTTAAGGAGGATGAGGATTTGGGCTGGGTTATCGTAACCAGTAAAGAATGAGCTAAGGTGTAAGTTCATTACTTCAGACAAACAATTTTTTGCAGCAGTTTTCCCCAGTTGCTGGCACCCCCAGCAGCAGTGCTGGTGCAGACAGATCACAGACACSCAGAACGACACATCAGTAAAACTGCATGTCTTGCTGCAGCTTGGCAAAGGATTAGCTGGAGACCTGTCCTTTCCTATATCCTTTTCCTTTCCATCTGTCTCCATGTGAAATGCTGTTGATAATGGGCAGGGAATTGAAATCCCTGATGTAGGTGTGGCCGTACTGCCTTGGCTCAGACTGTGCTTGATCAATGGAAAGCACTGTTTAGAATGGTACCAAACACAGTGTGCCAAAGGTTTAGGGTTTTTTCCAAGCAGAAATGGCACATTTTAAAGAGCTCTGTACCCGGTGGCTATGGGAAACTCAATGTTACAGCTCTTTAACACCTTTCTGACCTTCTGAAGGTGATGCAATATGGAAACTAGACCCTGCAAGTGTATCAGATGCTGTTCATGTTATTCAGTCCTGCAGAATGGACTCCTTGATCTATAGGCTGTACTTCATCTCCTGTTGGATAGATCCTGCTTAGTGTCKGGTTTAAAGAAATTAAACAGGATAGATGTCACAATCATTAGAAATTGGCGACCCTAAGCATATAATGCATCTTCTGAAGGAATTAGTATTTTTTGTTAACATCTCTTTTGTGAACCAAACTAATTTTTCCCGTTGAGCAATACATGACAAACAGGTCTAACTTTATAGCTTCKGTGCTTCTGAAAGCCTTTGATTTGTGTATTCAGTATTCATGGTGCTCACTATATTGTTGGTTGCTTCCACGTGATGCTATTTTTTTCTTTTTAAATGGCTAGCTGGAACTTCTGACCTGGAACAAAGCGTGATAGATGCTTCACAGTTGCTCTTCATTCTAGATAAATAATCATTTGGGCATAATTACGTGCATCTCTCAGTACTCGTGAATATCTACTGCCTGCTTGAATAGCTGGGAGGGAATATACATTGCCCTTACAAATCCTTCAGAATTGGCTTCTGCTTGTATTTAGGAGAAAAAGAAACGGGAAACAAGCACCACTGCACACACACACAGAAAAGGGAAAAAACCAAACAACCTAACCAGAAAACCACCCAAACAAAAAAAACCGAAACCAGGAATTCTTTGTTTTCTGTTTGCCGGCTTTGTTTTTCTTGAGCATGCTCAACAAGCGGATTACTATGAAAACTGACATGTAAGAATGAGCATCCTGACTTACTCTTCAAGAATAAAAAAAATTACTGCAAGTAGGATATGCACCATAAATGAAATCTAACCTAATGGAACTTGGAGGGAGGTTTGTCTTTGAGTTTCATGTGTCRCTTAGTGGGTCATAATGTGAGAAACAGGTCAGTTTTATAATCATCGGATTTTCGTTTTAGTGGCTCAAAAGGGAAGTGGAGATTTAGGGAGGTGCCTTTTTCTGAAAATAATGTGTGGTACATTCTTGGAGGTTCAGTTCTAGGCATTATGAACAGATGCTTCTGAACTAATCTCAAATGTCACATTTCAAGCATAAACCCTGGGGGATTAACAATATCAGGATTCCCTGAGGGTATTTTTGGAGGTTTAACTTAATACTCTCTCTTGGGGAAGTGTCCCACCTACTAACTTGAATATTTCCAGGCCTTCCCAAAGGCCTCTCTAATGCCAATCCAAATAAGGCAGGGGAGAGATGACACAGGCAAGAGACTGCAAAGCAGGGGAGCTTTGAGGCAGCAAGTAAAAATCACATGGTGTAGAAAAGTTGCAGAATCTCAGCAGAAGAGAGATCATGACTTGATTTAACATTAAAATGGAGTAATCARCATCTGGTAGAGAAAAAAAAAATCACAGCTCCATAATTATGATTGAGTTAGTTGTAATAGTTGGGAGAAATGCAGACAATTTAAAATATGAAAAAGTTAATCTCCTGTCTAGCAAATGCCCACTTTTCTATTTTAAATATTTCAGTGACTGTTCAGAAAAGCTTTTCTTTAAAAGTAGCAATAATTTAAAAACTCACTGTTTTCTGGAAATAGAGGTGCTTGTGATGGATGCTTTATAAACTTTCTAACTGTAGAGGAATTGACAGCTATGTTTTTAGCATATTAGCCAGCTTTTTTCCGCTTGTAATATATATGACGTATTGGGTTTGGATGAAAAAGAAAACCCAACAAAACCTAAAGAAAATACTTCCTTAATCCTCTGTTAGAATGAGTTCCTGTCTAAACAGAAGATAAGGGAGGGAGTTTTGCTGTGGTTCTCTTCCATCTACGTGGATGTTTTTGTGATGAGGTTATAATATATGTTAACATTATGCTGACAYGGACAGCTCTAGCCAATAGGTTAAAATTGTTAGGTAGTTTGTCTTTTTGACAGATCTTGTCTCCATGTCTAGCAATTTATGTGACCTTCCAACTCTGATATTTTCCTTGCCAGTGTGTGTCCTAAACAGTTTCCTTCTGCCTATGGACCCTGCCTCATTCTCAGGCTGACAAGGCAGCCCGTGCTTCGCTGAATCTGTGAGGAGGCTGCTGGGTCACCCTCGGGGTTAAATGCTGCTTTATTCTCTTGAGTGTTAAATTGCTTGTTCAATTCTTGGACATGTTTTGTTAAATAAGTGTTTTAGACTAATTTAGAAATTCAATTTCTTGTAGGTAGAGACATGGCAACATGCAGAAAACAARATGTATCACTTTTCCCTGAGTTTTCCCCTTATGAATGCAGTACATGGGATGATTCATAAAAACCTAGGCCAAAGCTGGGCATGTTTTCCATCACAGGTGAATTAAGCTGCAGAATAAAATCCCTGTTTCTGGAACAAATCTGTTGAGTATCACTTGTGGAACCTTTCTCCCATGTTCTCTAACACTTAGGATTTGTTGTTTGATCTTGTAAGACAGTATTTACCTGAGTTTGTAATATAAATTCTCTCTTCCTCAGCATTTCATCCYGTTCCACATGTACACGTGTGCTTATATATGTATTTGCACAAGTTAATTGAATCAAAGCCTTATAAATAGCGGATCAGTTGGCTTTCAAGAGGAAGGAGGCTTACTAAAACTTTTATGCTGGTGAGGTGCTTTCCACAGGCCAGTCAGAAAAGCTCTTAAGAATGTTGCTGCWAGGACCAGTCAGAGGTTTTCTTCCCCTAGCTCTATAATAGCACTGCAGTTGCTGTGCAGTTCATTAGTAGTTCTTGACTCTATGGCAGGTGTGATGTATTAAAAGCACTTGTATTATGTAGAGATGTTTAAAAAAACTTGAACTGCAGGTAATATAAACCATTTTTTTTCTATAGTTCTGAACAAGTMCTGAAGCAGAATCTAAGGCAAGGGGGAGAAGTGAAAATGGCAGCTCAGATAGTCTGAAGAGGTGGCAGCAGTATACACTAATTTAGGTCCTTAGCAGTACTTGAAAGACTTGAATAAATTAGAGTCATCCCAGGAAATGGATATCTAAATTGGTTTTCAACCATTTTAGAGAATGAATCTGTATTCCTAATGTCAGCTAGAAGTAGAATAGGACAATCTATGGTGTTTTTTAACTTGAAAATAGGCAGCTTATCCAATAGATTTATGACTCTTGCAGGTGGTAGCACATCATTCTGTGGAACCAAGATCCACCAACATTTGACTGTTACCATGAGATATTTTCAGGGACTGAATTGATCTTACAAGGWATTAATGCAGACTATTTTTACAGTCCCAGAACTGACACTTTAGGGTTTCTWTTTATTTGTTTATTGTTAATGTGTGTATGATTGAATTCATGTAGGTGCTTAATAATTTTTTTATGAAATAGCTTAGAAAGATCATTATAATGCTTTAATGATTGGAAATGAAAGTGATTAATGTTGGTAACTCCTTCATGAATTGGGATATGTCAAGTGAAACAAAATCAGAAAAAATAAAAACTCTCACATCTGGTACTGTCTGGATTGGTTACCTTGTCTCAAATGGGACAGGAACAAACGGGCTGCTCCTGCAACAYGACCTGTTTCGTGCCAACCTGTCCTTTCCTTTTATATCCCTGCCTGGATCAGCAATGCGATAAGCAGGAACCCTTTTAATCCTGTAATGTGGCATATTGGGCAGCTAGACTTTAAAAAAAAATGAACCATCTTTCAAAATATATCCCTCCAAATTTCAGATCTAATGAAGCCCAGTTACTCAGGGAAAAAAAAGGTGCCAAAATGTAACCACTCAAGGTTGACAAAAATCAAGAGCAAAAGACAAGGAGACGTAGGATAGAAAGAGTTTTATTCTCTGCAAGGTTTGAAATTGTCACAATAACATGTCTCTCCTTGAGTTCATCAGAACCTTTTCAAAGGGGATACTTGTTTCCTTTTCAGGGGAGCCGAGTATTGTTTCAAATGAGTCGTTTCACCAACTCCTGCCTGCTGAAGGCTTTGCAGTGTGGCTGCTCTGCCAGCTTTGTATGCATGTCACCAGCACATCACGTTTGATCACAATGAAAGTCACTTTAGAGTATGTCTAATCAGGCAGGGCTTCAGAAAAACTTGAAGGCTCCAAAGCTGACCTCTGGAGTCTGTAGTGCTGCCATTGGGAAAAAGAAGAAAAGTGTGTAGCTTTTTGAGGTCTGTTCCACTGTGCCATAATAACCGTTTAAAAAAAAAAAAAAAAAAAAAAAAGGAAGGATATGAGTAGAAGAAAATACCATCTGGACTTGAACTGCTTTTATCCAGGTGTCACCTGGATGTACACTCGAAGTTTATCAAGTTAATTCTGTATTTGGAAGTCTGGCTGAATGCTGGAAATTTTGTCTTGAAATTGCAGGAAGGGTAATATCAGATATTTTATACTTAACTTCTAGTAATACATACATTAAAGATTTTACACTACCACTTCATTGTCCATATTAAACTAGCATGTGATAGTCCTAGTCTGAATTGTGATTTGTTAGGCACTCTATGTGTGTTTGGTGGAGATAGAATCTACCCTGGGCAGCACTGGATGTAACTGGAAAGCCAGAGGAGCAGAAGAAGTGAAGCCTTTGGTGGTGGAGAAGAGCTCAGTTCCCTCTTCACAGGGTTGGCTTTGTCCTGCAGTTATGGGAAAAGGCTTCTGGGCATGTACTTTGTAATAATAATAGTGGTATGAAAAATGCAAAACAGTCTAAGTGTCTTAATTTATGGACTGCACTATAAATAATTCATTAGCAATAGTGTTTCTGTTTASATTGTTATAAAAACGGGAAGTCTGCTGCTTCAGTTTGTGAGACAGTTGTTGCTGATAAGTTGTCAGGCTCGCTCCTGGCCTGTTCCAGTCGAAACAGTAGAGTGGATGATGGGAACTGTGCCCTCTCTTCTTTACAGGGGATGCCACATTGGTTCCTAGTCTTTTCAGTGGAGRTAGGTTTTATTCAGGCCAAATTTACCATTTGTATAGTTGCTGCTTTTAAATACTTGGGAGGATTTTTAAAAACCTGCTTGAGATCTGTGTTGTGTTTGGCCAAATGCCATTTCAGCTTTGGTTGTGCTGTCACCTGAGGGTGGGAGAGCTAGTGGTAGTACAACTCTCCGAAGAAATTCCACTGAAATCTGCTTCAGATTATCCCAAGAGGTTTGTTTGTGAACTGAGCACGTTACAGATATTTAACCATGGAATTCATAAACCTTTGAAAACTAAATTGTCTGTTAAGGTTCTTGGTAAAAAGAAACATTTCATGGTAAGCGTAAAATTCTCTTTATTTGCCTGTAAAGTAGTTTTGGGCACTGGTAATTCTGAGAGGCCAGTTTTTAGATAAAAAAAATCCTCTCAAATGATAAGATAGTGAGCATGGGGCAGTGCAGAGGATCATGGATGTTTCAGTTAAAATCTTCCTTGCAGGCAGCAGGCTTTGTTGTGCAAAACTCCTGCAGTRTTTTGTCATCTAGGTGTCTAGAAGAATTTCTGCTTTACTGCAGTTATGGGCTCTTGGAAAGCATGAATAGCAATGACTACGCTACAGATAGGCAAATAGATCAACTCTAAGGTGTTTAAAGGGGCTTCTTGATAAAGTTTCAGTAGCAATGAATCTGTCCCTTTGGTTGTGTTTCAGGTCCTTAAATATTAGCTGTTGAGACCAACATAAATAGCAGTCACATTTCAGGTCTTCCAGTAACTGTGTTCATACAGTGTTTCATTATGTATGTACAGAAGAGTTTTCCATCACGGATACACAGTCATTGGATTTGCTTGTCTAGTCCTGACTCATTTTACCCAGACTCTCAGTTTGGTTTCTTAAAATTTAGAATTTGGTGGTGACTTGAAACACTGAATGTTTGTCCAATAGTACTGACAATCCAGTAAAACCAAATACTTTGGGTTTTAATGTATATTCTGCAGGTCCAGAAGTATTAATACAGATGGATATCCAGTCAGCTGCCTAAAAGTGAAAATGATAAAATAGATCATAGACCTTTCCAAAACTATAGTTTTGTTTTGTCTACGTGCCCAGTATCTCTAGTTTGAGTTACTTAAAAGAAATGGCACTGCCTAGYACTAAATTGTCATAATTCAAAGCAAGTGAAGAGTTTGTGAGAAGCCACATTTGGATAGCACTGAAAGCAGTGCAGGCAATATAATTTGGCTACCAGCAACTGCTCTGTTTCTCCAGTTTCACCARAACTGTTTCTCCAAAATTTCACAGCCATCCAATTTCTGCTTTAGTTGCTTAGCTACATTCAGTCTTTACGGGTTTTGCTGGTACTGAAATTTATTTTGCTTTTATTCTGGGGAGCTTGGTAAATATTTAAATTTCATCAGAAGAGAACAGAATAATGGCTGATGTCAAAATTGTTAGAGYTTGTGTCTCAAAGCAGCTATTCATTTGCACTGTTCTCTAGAGACTTTGCTGATTGAGCTAATGTTACTTTTCTTTCTCCATTCCTTCCCTCTCCCTGAGTGGTCTTCTCCAAAGTAGTGATGCTCTCCCTGGTGGCTTACAAGAAATCATTGGTCTTAAGAGGACTTTCTTAATTCTCATAAAATGAAAGAAAAGGTGAATAGMTCTTACATTTAGAGATAATAAAGAGAAATTACCATCTGCTTTGACTGTATGTCTTCTTTACAATGCTTAACTTGGTGGGGGGYGGGGGGAAGGTCCAAATCTATCCTCATTCCTTTATTTGGTGCAATATAGTTTGGGGATGGGGAACTGTTATATTCTTTGTGTTGCCACTCAGTAATAAGGAATAGAAGTTGTGACAGTACAGTATCATGAGAAGAAATCAGCAATTTCCTTCAAATGCTACAGTTCAACTTCCAAAACATGCCTGGTTTCATCAGATAAGTAAGAGGGCCTTCAGTGTCAGAATGAAAATCCTCTCATCTCTAATTCACACTGGTCTTGAGATGGTTCTCACTGGGAGCATTTCTTTGGGCTGGCCCAAGAGGTTTTGACCTCTCTTTGTTGTATAGCACGCTATCTGCTGCAAGAGAGATGTTATCAGAGCATGGCAAATACAGGGGAGCATCTTCCATTTTTGATAGGTAATTGTCAAAAATATTTGCTGTTAGTGCCATCTCCTCTGTCCTTCTTTTCKCTTCTGAGACCATCTTTGACAGTTTGGTTAGGTCATTACTCTTTCCCGTAGACCTTTAGAAAATGCTTAAATTGTCTTCTTTATGTCATCCTTCAGGTTTTAAGCAAGTAACTTGGGCACATGTCCAAACCAGCTGGTTTTCTTCAGTAGCTGATAAATGTCTAGCAAGAGCAGGACACAGCTGACAGTTCATAGACATTCTTTGTTGCAGTTCTATAGACTCGGCCCCCAGAAGGTGTGTAAGCCAGGTGATGCTAGCAACACTAAATGCCTGTTTGCAGCATTTGGTAGGCAAACACAAATGAATTGTCAGCAAATATTTTGCATCTTACCACAGAAYCTCTGAAAGAACCTAGCTTTAGGTAAACAAGCAAGCATTGCATTTTTCTGTTCTTAYGCTTACCTGACTTCTGCAATCCTCCCACTGTGCCCAGAAGGTGGGAAGAGCTACTTGATTCTGCTTCAGTTTAAAGACTGGCAATTTATCAGGGAGGGATTTTTTACAGCATTGTTGTGTGAGTGATCAGGGACACTGGTTATGAAATTGAGTGCAACCCGGCGAGCTTTTAGGGATGGCTCATTTGCTTGTAGCTGTCCCGATGAGGATTAGTATTTCTTACCTGCAAGCTACAGTACATATAGTAAACCACTGGATCAGTGGGTTCTGCTGTGGAACTGCCAGTGTTTGTTCTTGCAGATCTGTCTATACTGGAGTGTGCAAAGCCTCTGAGAGCACTATAGCAGGGCTGTCAGCCCTGGCTCCCCAGTAGCACACTTCTGCACATTTTTGCCTTTAATTTTGTGTCATTATCTCTTGCTGTTTTAAACTGCAGTGTCCTTTTACTTCTTTGCTCTCCCTRAAGATAACAAGCTGACAGAGCTGATGACACTAGGAGCTGGGTGGAATACCCACCATATAATACAAGCATGCAGCAGGGCAATTACCTGTGATCTGCAGATGCTGCTCTGTCTGAGGAAACCACTCATTTTAGCCGGTGGGCTGGAGGTGAGGGCTGCCGGTGCAGGAGGCAGTCATGTGCTTCATGGTGAGTGCTGGCTGGTGACCAACTTGTCCAGGCTCAAAGGAGGCTCTCTCCTTAGCCAGAGGCGTGATATTTTTATGTTTCTGCAACACCACTCTTATACAGTGTGGGAGTATTTTTGTATTTCTGTGTATATACTTTTAAGTATAGGTCATACCCGAGTGCTGTGCGTGTGCTTCCAGCAAGCCCCGACCACCTTTGCTTTTGTAATCAGGGTGCAGATGTGCTTCATGATTGAACAACTTCTGCGCACCGCCGCTCCTCCTCCCAGAGGAGTCCAGCAGGCTTGCTTATGCAAGCTGTCATGCTGTCTTTTTTTTTCAAAAGCATGTGTGGGTTTGCTTTTGTGTGTATCCGGCTGGCTGTTGGTGCCCGCATATAATAGGCTCTGTATATAAAATCGTTCCCAAGCACACGGCTGCGGAAATAGCTTCCTTAAACCCGACAAAATTGCCAGCCCTTGCAGCTCAAGCAACCATAAATTACAAAAACCTGCTCCCACCTCGCTGAAGCTGTGCCTGCCGGGCGCTGTGTGCGCACACACACTCGCTCGCTTTCCCTCTTTCGCAGTCAAAGATGATAGAAAGTCTTCTGGGGATTACTGCACATTTGTAGAGCAACAATGGAAAGCAGCACAGCACAAATATCTATTCTTCCTCACCCAGCATAACAAACGCTGCTTTGTCTCACATCTGGCCCTTTTTAATAGCTCAAAGCCAACAGCAGTAGCTATTTAACAGCTTATGGTAAATAAAGCTTTATTAAAACAACTTCCTATTTCAAGTGTTTGATGATGAAAACAGCCTTTCACCCGACATTTTATACTTTTTGTGCCATGGCTAGTAGAATAAATAAATTAGTTGTCACGGATAGATATTAAACTTTTTTTCAGCAGATGATCTTTGAAAGGATCTTTGAAAATTCTCGCAGCGAAAAGGGGGCTTAGAGCCCTTAGAATGCCGTGTGTGGCAGAGTGCAGACGTGCCGAGCTGCATTGTGCGGGCTGCGGGGCTGCGCCTCGGGGCTGGGCTGTGCGGAGGGAGGGCGCCGGCTGGGGCTGGGGCGGAGAATCCATGCAATTAGACCCAATTAGTAGCGCTAACCTGTGTGTACACACGGGGCTAGATTCTGATAGTTCAAAAAACAACTTCTTAGAATATGTTTAATGGTAAGGARAATGTCAAGTGGAATTAGACAGGTTGCGTCTCTGGACCGCCGCATTTTACCAGCAGAACAGGGCGCTGAGGGAAATATGTTTCTTAAATCCATCATTGGAGGTGACAGGCTCCCGGGAGCTGCTGGGCTGGTTCGGACCCGGCTCCTCGGGTGTCCGTGCCTCAAGCGACGGAACGCGGCTGCTGTCCCCTCCGGGCTGTCCCCTCCGGGCTGTCCCCTCCGGGCTGTCCCCTCCGGGCTGTCCCCTCCGGGCTGTCCCCTCCGGGCTGTCCCCTCCGGGCTGTCCCCTCCGGGCTGTCCCCTCCGGGCTGTCCCSKGYSCCGCTGAGGCCCCGGGCCCGCGGTGGCGCGGCGCGGCGGCGCCCCCTGGCGGCCAGCGGCGGCGCCTGCCCTCACACGGCCCCGGCCCCGCTCCGCCCGCCCTCGCTCCCGCTTGGCTCCTTGCTTCATCAAAGTCGCAGACACAGATTGTCTGCCCTCTCGTAGGACCCTCAGCATGCTGGAGGCTTGCAGGAAATTATTGGTTTTTAGCTGATTGAATAAACAGCATTAACCAACTTGTGTGCTGTGGCGGCAGGGGGCAGGGATGTTCAGAGCTGCTGTGCTGAATCYCTGCTTAAGGAACTGTTTTTCATTTCCCCTTCTCACCTACTGTTACAATTTCTTAACTGATAAAGGTGTTTCCTGTGTCTTTTTATTTATGCCCTTCTCTCCCGGAGTGGTCCGAAGTGCCTCCAAATTAGATCTTGTCTGGTCCCGCCGCCTCAGGGTGGCTGGCAGCACTGCTGGTCCCCTGTGGCAACGGAGACCTGGCGGAACGCTGCGCTGCTGGCCTCCAGCACCGCTCACAGCAGCCTCCCCTGCCTCCTGCAAAGGGCTGGCTTTCCTCTTCTGCCCTCGGAATGGATTTCTGGTGGAAAGATTATTTGCTAAAAACTTGTTTCCTGGAGGAATGGCCCCCCGTTGCTGAGGCAGGGGGRTGGGTGCCGGTGCTTGGGGCTGGTGGGGCTGGCAGCAGCTGATGTTTCCAGTGAGCTCAGCTCCAGCTCCATCTCTGCCCAGCAGCGAGGGAAGGAAGGGTGTGGGAACAAGAGTAGGCAGCGTGTGAAATCTCTGAACTCAGGGAGCAGGCTGGGCCTGTTTCAGTGATGATTCAGGTCTCCCTTGGCTGTAGGGGAGCAGATATCCGTGGTCCATTGGTCCCGTGGGGACAGAGCTCTCACTGTGGTTGGCAGTTTTGACCATGGGGAGACCTCATCCCACAGCAGAACTGAATCCACGCTAACTTTCAAAACGGTTATGTGGTTTTAGATATGTTTGAGGCAGGGGGAAAATGTTTGGCCTAATTTTCTTTTTTTTTCTCTCTAGGAGGCTGTTCAGGCTGCCTTAGGAACTGGTGGGGAACATGTTTCACTAAATTGTTTTCTTAATTGTGTTACTTGAAAGTTCCGTTTCTGATATAGTAATTGCAGTCTCCTAACCTAAACTGTCAACCGATACAGAGCATAGCAGAAGCTTGTGAAATTCTTTTTCATGGAGCCACTGCAAAATTYCATTCTTTTTTCAATATGGAAGAGGGGTTTGTAGTAATGATTTTAAAAATTCAGTATGTTTAGGGTTAAAGAAAAAAAAAAAAAGGCTAACAGGTCGATACATCTGTTCCTTTAAAAAAAAAAGCGTTCTCCATTTTTGAGACATCATAAATATGTAAATTAGGCCTCTTTAATTACTGCCTAGGGCTATGAGCTCTCAGTGCTGGAAGGGGGGGAAGAAGGAAGAATAATTCACGTAATTTTTTTAAAACAATTTTTTAGAGAGGGAGGTTGGGTCTTTGCCTCAGAAAAGAAAGGAGAAGAACGGGGATTTTTATTGTTGAATTACCAGAAGGTGCTGAGAACACTTCTTTTTTTGTTTATCCTTTTGGATGGAGTCAGCATATAAAGCAGTAATGTACAACCTTTCTGGGTAATGTGTGCACCAAACAGAGGGGATTTGTTACAAAGCACYGGGAAGAATTCCCTTCTCTATCCTCCACTGCCAGTCCTCTTAATCCTGATCAGCAACATCCCCTGCTGTCTCTTGAGCTGCTCGCAGGCTGAATCTTAGCGTGCTGTCTAATGCAGGGACACCGCAGGCCACACAGGGACCCTGCAAAGTCGTTTTCACTTGTGACCTGGTAAGTGCACAGCACTTAACCGAATGGAAGTCTGTTCTTATTCAGCCCTGATGGCCTTTCTGTATCTTAAGTACCATTATTTTCARCTAGGGTGATCTAGCTGCTACTTTTGAAATAGCGTGAGATCGACTGAAAGGGCATTTTTGTAAATTTCAGGAGGTGGATGTGCATGTGGGGAACCAGGCCAGAATACAGCAATATCCATGTAGTAGGCATAGTTACTGGAAATTTAATTCTGCTGTTATTTTTCTTCCAGCCAAAATGGTCTGGTGTCAAAATGCTTATTCTGCCACGGTGAAATTTCAGATCTGTATGATAATTTCCACTTTCTACATTTAATCTTTTAATTCTTGCTGAGGCCCATGAAAGAGTAATTTCCAGATAATAATGGTTTCCTACTAATAAGCTCTGCCTTTTTTTATAGCAGAAATTACTTAGAGCCAATATGCTTACTGAAAAAAAAATTACTTTATTTGATGCTCTTATGATGTGTCTGAGAGAAAGATAAAGATGAGTCTTGCGGCAGTGGGGCAGGGCATTTCAAATACAAAGCGTTATGTCATTGTATGTGATGAGGCTTYATGTGTACAATTTTGGCTGTTTGGTTCATGCAACAAATGTTTACTGTCCAGGGGAGTTTGTGGGCTGAGGGGCTTCACTTGACCACAAGAGAAAAAATGAGATTGGGCTGTCAAACAGTCAGCAGTAAAGGCTGGTGGGTGATCGTCCATCCATGCCATGAGGGGGAAGAGGCAGATGGAGCCTGAAAGCAGAGCAAAGACTGAACCATAGAGCTAATGATGTGAGAGCAAGTGGAGTTGAGCRTGGAAGTGAAAATTCTTCTAGCTGCTAGGGGAAGGGTGAGAGTCGGAGAGTGCTTTTCAATGAGAGCCATTGGGTTTTAAAACCAGAACTGTTTTGGAGACTGAATTTGATTAGTGTATTACAGAATTTGTCTCCCCTGTCAGTGTAGGAGAGTAGGGGATTGCACTCCCAGTCCTGGCTCYAAGAGCCTTATTGGCTCTTGCTCCTTAGGTGAGTTGCTTTTGTATGTCCTGCCCCTCTGCTTTTCCAGACAGACTTTGATAAGCTGTGCCATGTGAGAGAAATGGCAATTTGGGCAAGTAAAATGGCAAGCTGTGGTTCAGGTAGCTGATAACAACCTTTGATTTTGTTTATGGTTAACTGTAGGGCAGAAAGTTGGGTTGGTATTGCGAGTACATTTCAAAAATGTCATGACTTTCTTTAAAARAAGTGCCTCAGTTTGCATATCTTCAAACTTTCCAACAGACATCTACGTGCATGTATATTTATTTGTCAGTATGCCCTTCTCCATCTGTCCTGATGTTCAATTAAAATGCAGATAATGTGTCCTAGCTTGTAAGATGGATCACTGCTGGAGTGGTGTCATGTCTYGGCTAGCTTATCTCTTGATAAATACCTCTGCTGTCCACTGAGAGATTAAACTTCATGACTCCTGAGGTCTGTTTGGGGGTCTTACAGGCAGATAAGTYTGTGTAACTGGCTTTTTATAGAATATATCAACTTACATTTGCTAGAGGATCTTTGGATGGCATTTGCTATTGAGAAGGTGGCAGYGGCATAATCAAAAGATAATACTTGCATGTGAAACTGCCTCTTCTCTTTAACAATTATTGTAATTTATTGACAGGAATGCTTCATTGAACCCTCTTGTGTCTGGAGTGCGGAGGTGAGGAGCTTGAGCTGCTGTTAAAAGACCTTATTTAGTWGTCTAGCAGAGAAGATTTCTTCCCCTGAGTCTAATCTTGCAGGAGCCATGAAAGAACTTTATCAGCTAGGTACAGAAATCTCCAGCGGTTTGGGTGTGTGGGATGCGCCTGGATCTGTGGTCTGGAGTCTGTCTCGTTGTGAGAGCTGTGTAGTCAAGGTTCCCACAAGGGGAACACTCTTCCCCTCAAGGGGGTTGAGTATAGACAGTGCTGGAATTGCTGAAGAGATGTTCAGTCGTGGACCAGAAGTGATGAACAGCCAGCTTCTCTAACCAGACAAGTATCTGAAAAATTTGCTGTCTCTTATGTGTATGGAGGGAGTGGAAAATAGTTTTGTCATGAACAGTGCTCCAAATAACAAACCACTCAGTGCCACTGAAGAGCTTCATGAGGAGAGGTTTCCGTGCAAGACTGGGAGCTTGCTTGTGCTACTATAAAGTTTGGTATAAATAGGGCATTTGGGTGTATATTTCTGTGCCCACACATTGTTCATGAATGTAAGGATACAACTTAGTCTGTACCAATTTCTCCAGTGAAAGAATTTGTAGGCAAAGATTATTTTTCGTATTCCAAATGTGCAGTATCTATGCTTTGATTTCCATTTTAGATGCCATGAAACAGCAGGATTTCATTTCCATTATAGATGCCATGACACAGCAGAGTATACACGTGTGAAACACCTCTGTGTCCCAGAGGAGTGAATTCTAGAAAAAAGCACTTAAATCTCATTAGCTTATTAAGCACAGGGTGGAGTCCCGTGCAGTCATACTCAAAACATAAATAAGTAGAAGTCGCGGTGCAAACCATTCAGTAATATGAATTATGGACAGAAATGGATGATTAGCTGTTGGTTTAKGATGTCTTCATTATCTGCTGTTCTTCCACTACAGAAAAATCAAAGGGTAATGTCAGAGAGGCTGATTGGGTGGAAGGGGCCCAGTGAAATGCAAGCCATCCCCACACCAAGAGTGTTGCTTACTCTTACTTGSACTTTTAGTGTTTTACTCTTGGTCCAAGTTTGAGGGCCATTCTGGCCATCCCTGAATCCCAGCTGTATCYGCAAACATAAATTGGCATGGCAAGCATCAGTGGTGGGCCTAGAGGACTGTGAGTTTGCTCTCTATGTCTCTATTGACTCGTGTCTAGTTTTTATTTGATAATTTCATATCGCCGTAGGAACAGGAATTAAAATTCCAAACACTACTCCATGTCTTAATTTTTCTTTTCTACTTTTTTTTTTTTTCTTAAGTCACAGGAAGGTTTAATTTGCCTTAAGTTGCACTGTTCGTTAAGAGAGGGACCTAAAGACTGCAGGATGTGTTTTTACAGAAGTAATAAGTAGTTTGCACAGCTATAGATACCTGAAAAAACACAGTTTTTCTAGAAGGCAGGAACTGCTCAGCCCTTTGCTCTAAGATCAGGTCTATTCCACGTGAGCTAAGTTGGGCATCTGGACATTTGTCATTCTGAAAATCTGGGCTCAGTTGTGGATCCCAGTTCTTCCTCCTCTGTCAACTTGGCCATTTCAAGGGCTTATGAAATAGGTCGGCTCATTGGAGGAGAGTCCAAAATGTGCCTGTTATCTTTATTTCCAATCCAGAAATCCAATTCTTCAGGACACACATTGTATGCTATTTTTGGTCATGTAATACTGATTCATTTAATATTTATGGGAGGTATTTTCTCTTAGAGTAAGATTAGGAAGAATCCCCATGCCTTTGTCCTTGCAAAAGCCAGGCTGTCATTGTTATTGGAATTATTACTGTTTTATCTCAGTGTGCTTGGGGGTTTCTTGCAAGCAGCTCTGTTCAATTGTTCAAGTGGTGGAAGTGTATGGACTGTGTTCAGTGATCTTCCTTGTCCTTTTTGTCTTGCAGATCGAGGGATTTTAATGGCTTTCAGGTAGAAGAAAGTGGAGACAATCAAAATGAATTCTATGGACAGGCACATACAGCAGACCAATGACCGGCTGCAGTGCATAAAACAGGTAAGCTTGAAGGTGGAGGTCGCTGCTGCTAACTGAGGGTTGGGTGTTGTGAGGTAGGTGCTGTGCATTGCAGTTACCTGTTTCTTAATGAGAGTCCTTGCCCTTCAGAGGGAAGGAATGAGACATTGTAATCTCATTGAAGAGAATATCTGCTGTGAGAGGTGGTGTATTGACCTCAAAAGCCAAACTCTCTCTTATACCTTTCTAAGAAATCTTCAGCCTGGAGATTCAACAAATCTGCCTCAGCTGGAAGCAGAGTGATGCTCGTCCTGCCAGCTCAGCTCTGGAGCGTCACAGCAGGCAGCCGTCATTCTGGTGCTCAGAGCACAGTAATCCACAGTTCCGATGGACCGGTTTTGATTTTAATCCAGTAGTTGACCTGAGACCTGCACTGCCTGGAGACTCAGAACTTGGATGGTTGGCACGCCTCCAAGTGCTCAGAGTGCTGCTTAATCAGTTWGCATGGAGACTGTAAAAACTTCTGTTGGTGAGCTAAAATTTTCAGAAGCATCTGTTTGTGAAGATGAAGGGCTCTTCACATGCCACTGCCTTGCAGTGAATTATGTCTCATTTACAGATTTCCCCACTGTAACTGCTTGCAAATGCTTTTATAACCAAGTGAAACTACAAAGGCAAGGATGAGCAGAGACAATCTTTCCCTGCTTTACCTTTCTTAATGRACCTTGCCCTCTAGGGTTGCAGGCAGTGTGTGTTCTCCCTTCACATATCTTCTCATGCACATGCAAGAATCCTAATAGACTTTCCTTAGCAATGGTCCTTTTAGAGGAGGTGAGCAAGAGAATAGTTTTTCATGTTAATGTTTCCTGTGTTTAAATCAATGCATGCATGCAGCAAACAGGTGCATAAATGCAAATTGCACAGACATATTTTGAAGATSCCATCTGGATCCAGGAGATGAGCTCCAAAGTTCATCTCTTCAGACTGGTTGAAATTTTCTGAATTACATTGGAAAAACAGAAAGTTGTTATTCCATGAAGTAATGTTCCCAAATCAGTTTTCACTGTTGTCTGGGCTGTTTTCTTTGTTAAATCAATCACAGCACAGTTCTGCTGCTGAAGTTTTTAATTTGTATATCTAAGTTAAAAACCTGCCTGCCTACTTGTGCCTTAGGACATGTGCATATGCCTTCTTGAGGCAACACCACATTTCTCTGTTCATAGATTTGTACTGTAGACACAAGTGCCCTAAATCAAAGGAACTGATAAAAGATAAGCATARGGGTGGTACTGGATCAGTAGATCTGGATTTTCAAATTTATTTCTTTTATCTACAACTTCCTYGAGAGAAGCAGCCATGGGCAARTGCTGATCTCCTCTCTCTGGTGAGCAGCCGTAGGACACAGGAAAATGCAGTGAAGCTGTATCAGGGAAGGCTCACACTGGGCATTAGGAAAAGGCTCTTCACTGAAAAGATGGTCAGTCACTGGAACAGGCTGCCTGTGCCAGTGGTCAYGACACCAAACCTGTCAGAGTTCAAGGAACATCGAGATGACGTTCTTAGTCATATGATTTAATTTTAGATAGTTGTGTGAGGAGCCGAAGCTGGACTTACTGATACTTAGAGGTTCCTTCCAACCTGGTATATTCTTTGATTTTGTATGTTTCTCTTCTCTTAGTTTCAACAATCTCCATAATTATGTTTTTCTGTTTTTACTTAGGTGTTAGTGGAAGTTTATATTTTCTAGTACATGTTGTATTGCAGAAATATGTAGGTTTTTGCAAGTCTGGCCATTCAGATTCTTTGGATTATATAAAAAAGGAATACAGCTCACACCTAAACCAGATGATTTCTCTCTCCGTTTTTCCTTTATAAGAGAGGATTTCAGAATAAATCAAACAAACTTAGTTCATAGGTCAAGGAGCAGAAATAGGAATCTTTCCCCACAGAATTGCTGGTCATAATTCAGCCTCACTCTGTGCTGTCTCTCTCTTTCATCACTCTGCAGTGAAAGTTAATGCATCTAATGGCCCTTTAGAAGCCTGAGGAAARTAAGAATTTGAGGATTTCATGCCAGTTTCTTATGAACAACTGTCTGGTTCAGAAAAAACATGCCCTTGTCTGGTACAAATTGGTGTCCTTTTTGGCCATCGTAGCCCATAGGATGAAGAATGAAGGTTAAATTGCAGAACAATTTAACCTTCTAGCTATAAGAACAGACCTTTACATCAAGTGGAGACAAATGGAGGATGCTGCTCAGCTCCTTTTTCTAGAGCTGTCGGGTTTTGTACATAATTTATATTATTTTAATTAGATAAGAGAATATCAAATTACACTTCTTAAAGTTTTCAAGAGATAATTTTGCCTATGTAATGGGTACTCCATCAGTTAAACCACTAAGTTCATTTATACATAGTGCTGTTTTGCATACACAGGATATTTCTGCAGTGATGAAGGCCAAGGGGAAGGGAGAAAGRTCACACTGTCCAGCATTTGTGTAGCACTCTCTGTTTCCTTTGATCCTGGAAAAAAGCATGTGGCTTTCTGGTAGACCCAGGRGCATGCTTGTGTCAGAGCTCAAAGGATGCCAGAGGAGGATCCCCTGCTTGGGAATGCTTGTGAATTCACCATTCCTCCATTCTGTTTAGGCCCAAAATAAAAGAAGAGAACAACAGGAAAACTCTTGTTTTCAACTCATGACAAACTTTTATTGACCAAGACAGTGGCTGAACACCAAAAATATGTCTCGGAAAGCTTTTTCTGGTGAGAGCGTCAATACTTGTAGTTTTATTGGAGAGTAATAACTGAATTTATTTTTGAAAAATTATGTTGAAGAAGRCATCATCAAAACTGCTGTTTGCTTTTTCATAGTTCCAAAGTCTTGTGCTGTTATCTTTGCCATAGTGGAGAAAGAGACAGAAACTTATTTTGACTACCTTTTTGGAGGATACTCACCTCTCTGTCACAGGATCATAAATTTCCAGCATGAGAACATTTRCCTTGTTGTGTTAGACAGGTGGCTGACTGATACTAGAAGGAGTRATTTCCAGTTCACCCACTGAGAACTGGACTGCACACTGCTCTGTGCATATTGGATTTGGGAGCAGAGCAGTATCTTGCATGGCCATATAAATGTATCTTCACCTAATCTGGGGGTTAACTGCAGGGTCAGRTGAAAAGGTGTCTGTCTTCCTTTTCTTCCTGGTCTCGTCTGTTATCCTCTTTTCTCAGACAGTGAACAAGCAGTACTGCTGTTCTCCTGAACACACGTGTGCTTTTGGGGTGGTTAACACAGCAGTGGTGTGGAAGGTGCATTGCAACAGGGGGAGGAAAGGCATCCTTCCTTGGCGCCCAGCATCTGCAAGTTTAATAACCGTGCTGGCAGCCAGTGGCTCCTGCAGCCAGACTGAGAGCTGTCTGCCGCCCTCCTTGCCCCTCACTCCAGCCCCTGAGAAATGCTATAAATGGTAATCCATGTGCCTCTTTAACTAGATCAGGTTTCAGCACAGGGTCAGGACAGGCTTTTTTTTTTTTTTCCCAGCTCTGTGACTTGTGAGACACCCACAATATCCTTGCTGACTTCTGTTCCAGGATCAAGGTTGTGTTTTACCTTCATCTTTTTTAGTGCTTTAAAGCTACAAACTCAAAACTTGTATATGATCAGCTAGTTAGGAAATGAAGTGTGTGTTAAGAAGTGTTTCAGAATAGATGAAAGGGCAAACTGAAGAGGTGGCTGTGTATTTATGCTTAAAAAAAMCCCAGACTTCTGTGGAAGGCTGGAACAGCTTGTGTGGTCTCTTTGTAGCTGATTCCCTCAGTATTTGTAAGTGTGTGTGCTTTAAAATCAAACATAGCTTTTTTGATGTACAGTGGAAAAAGCCAAAGTAACAGGCTTTYCTTAACACATGCAATTAGTTTGTCATGACACAGGAGACTCTTCAGGGTACAATGAAGGAAGCTGCTTTTCAGGGCATAAGCTTTTTTCTRTAACTCTTTGTCCTTAAAAGCAAAACAACAACATTACTTTCGTGCAGAGCAAACGTCTGATAGCCCTTGAGAATCCCCTGCCCTATTTGAGGCTGCAGCAATAATCTGTTGATGTGCTGAGGGCTCATGGCTCAGGTGGCTCTGATGTCCACCATGAAGCTGTGGGGCAGCAAGAACTGCTTGAAAAACTTAGATCTGATATAAATCTACAGACTTCTACCTTTGTGTCTCTGTTTGCTGTCAGTCAGTTTTGTAAGGTTTCTGCATGTTTCTTCTGAAATTCTTGCAAAGAAGAAGATGGAAAAAAAAATCTTTCTATATTTAAATTACAAGGAACCCTCCCCTTCAGAAAGGATGTGTGTTATCTTCCTGCCATGCTGAGCACAGTTGTTAGGCTCTGTACTAAAGCTGTGCTGAAATGTTAGTAACAGGTTAAGGGGAAGTGTGAAGAGCTTTCTGGTGTCAAAAGTATTAGATCATGGTGGAAACAGAGAAGGGTGTTTCTACTGCTTGTGTCAGGGTACATCAGGGCACRGAGCAATAGCATCAGATGAGGCTGGATCACCACTTAACTGGAGACACACGTCACATAGCTGTTTTCCAGAAGCAATTAGCATTTCTCCCCTCTTTCCTTGCAGAAGGCTTGCTGAATTGCTGCCTTTCAGTGCTTTTTAGTGTCTACCCAGCCATTCARAGAGATATGCTAAAAGTTGTAATTGCTGTGTGTTTTTGTTGATATTTTCTTGCTGAAATTGGAAACAAGCAAGCCCATTYCTTTCATCATTCAGCAACTGGGTTTTTGGCTGCTTGCAATTCAGRGGAAAATAGAATTCTTTTTATATTTACATAACTGTTTTTAACTGCTGAAGTATTTGAACTAATTCTTCTGCTCTTCAGTGTTATTGTTGCAGACTCATGTAAGTGGTGAGCAGTCCTAAACATGTCATTTTTAGTGTATTTTGGACTGGTTACCAAGGACTGGTATGAAATTATAGCTGAAAAGATTTTAATAAAAGGAAAAATGCTTCCCGTACATTTTTCATTTGCATGTGCTTACAAAACTGCCCACAGTAGTTTCATGAAAATTTCCTTCTTGAAGGACTTTGAAAATGAGAACTATTCTTACGAAGAGTGCATTTATTTAGAATACCCTTTTGTTGGTATTCTAAATAAGTGTTACAGGAGTTTTAGCAGCTAAATATGAAATAAGAAGGCTAAAGGGAAAAAAAAACCTGTTCCCTAAAAAAACATTTGATGACCTCAATAGTTTGATGACCTCAAGTGTTACAGKTTTTTGGTTGGATAGTCCATCAGTGCTGTGTTAGTACTACGATTTTTTCATATTTTATTTTCTGAGACCTATAGCCACAAGTCTTGTCTGCTTTCATGCTCAGTCTATTGGAATATTCCTCTGCTAGACTTAAGTGTGTTTAGGAAAAACTGACAGCAGACCAGCTTTCCTGGCTCCTCTAGTCCATTTAGAGACTTGYCAGTCAACATTCCTGCTCTGTTAGATCCTGTGTCCTGGTAGGGAAGCCATAAGGGAAAGAGCAAAGAGGCAATTTGCTAGAAGCACTTCTGGTGGGAAGGGAGAAGAAAGCACCTTCTTGTTGTTTGCAGTATTAGGTTGGTTTGTTTATCTGAAAAGATTCCAGTGGGTGGAATACAGCCCATCATGTTGTGGGATAGAATGGTAAAGTTGTGRCAGGTTCACTTTTCCCGTTCTTAGTTCTGCTGCTTTACTGTAGCACCAGTCCTCAAAGGCTGGGGTRTTAGTACTCTTAATATTAGTAGTGTTGGTATTCTTAGCATTTCCATTTCAAAATAGAAAATGGACATTTTAAACTCACACAAAATCTGCAGTACCCATGAGATTTAATATAATTTTATTATTTTGTGTGCAACAAATTAATCTCACCTCTTATTTAAAATAGTTTGGGTTTTTTTGTAAATAAGGATGAATATTGAAAATGCTATAAATCTGTAAGTTGAATCCATGATATCAGCTTTGTGTCAGATGAGCAAAGGAAGTCCTTTTTGCCARCAGCTGGGTCAAACTCTGAAAAGTGACACAGGACTCTGACTTGTGTCCTGCTATTTCTGGATCATCCTTCTTACCCGTGCACTTACTACTCGAATTCCTGTGTTGTGTGCAACAGCAAATCCATAGAAGTATGATGTAGATAGACAGCGTTTGCACATAAGGACCATCCATCATTTTTACCATTTGTGGAAACAAGTGTTTTCAAAAAAGTTGTTCRAAGTGCCTAAAGTGTTTTCAACTCCAAGAGCCTTCATCTGTGCAGACCTCTGGCATCATCTCCTGAAGGAAAAGTCTCTTTGCTGATGGTGTTCATTCCTTATTGTCTCTGTGCAGTAACGCATTGTATGTGAGCAAGTCACACAGCAGGTGCTTTAGGCAGTTCTGTAAATGAAAAAATGTCTGGGGAGACATTTTTCCTTTTGATTTGTAAATATCTCAGTAATGTCTAGCTRACTGGTATGACCTGTAAGAATAGGTCATGTGAATTTTACTTCTTCCACAGTGGTATCAGTTTGTGTAGTCGTCATTTTAAATAGTCACCTTGAGATTTTATCCCTGCATAGATTAAGAGAGTAAAATAATAAAGATTAAATCAGTTGATTAAAAGTGCTATAAAAAGCTCAATAACTAAGTAAATTAATCAAATGAGTTAAAAAATGAACTTGAGGTAAAGATAAAGGGATGCTGGTCTTTGCTCAGTATTTACTGTTTTCTTTTGAAAAAGAAGCTGCAATGGACAAAGGGAGCAAAGGTGACTGCTCTGTTTTTTGTAAGTAGGCAGGGCTAACATGGTCTTAATCTCTCTCTCAGTATATCTAGTGCCTCTCAAAATGTGAGCCTAATAAAATATTTATAAAGCCTCCAATGGAATGAGCCATGTAAGTGCGAGATAATTCTATTAATTAGGGATCTCTCAATCTCACAAACACTAAATTGGGAGGGGGGATTATCTGAATACAAAGTGCACAGCTTGAGCCTTTTAATTTTTTAATAAATAAAACAATCTTTGATATAGAAAGGGACTGTAGAGAATTGAACTATCTGTAACCATATCCAGATAAATAAAATCACACTCAGAAAAGGCAGAAAATAGCTCAATACTCCCCTCTATCCTCATGAAATAGACCATTTGTTTTGAATATTGATTGCAGATGAGTTTTTAATATACTGAGTATGGCTCCTTGTAGATAGGGCAAGGTGTGTATAATCACAGTTGACTGTAAAAATAAAGAGATAGAAACCACCTATTTCAGATTATATAATTTTCTATGTTTAAAGCGTGTTCTTGGGAAGTGTCCTGTATTTCTGTACATGAGCTCTCTGGCAGCCAGTGGAAGGCATGCAGGGAGAGGGAGAGCTCTTGGTGGTTGGAAATGTGAAGCAGAGACTTCTGCATAGGAGAGGGAGACAGGCTCATGCTTGGGCTCACTCACWGAGATTCCTCAAGGTTTGGAGTAACAAACCTGTGAACCTCAGAACTGTACACAAGCAATTCAAATGCCACCAACTCTGTGCAAAATTTATGCCATGCTATGTCTGGACCATCATTTGGAAAATTTGGGCTTCATACTGGGTTTTGTATCACTTGAATTCTGGACCTGTTGGAAAGTTTTGAGAGCACACAGGTGACCGTGTTGTCTAAACTTGGCYGAAGTCTGAGTATTATACCAAGAGTAAATATGTACAATATCAGAACACTAAAAATCTGTATTTCTGATTGGCACCTTTCTTTGTATGCACTGTGTTTTATGGAGAATAATGAAGAATTTTAATAATTTTTTTTTGTGGCTTGAAATAATTGAAAGTACAGGTTTTTTTTATAAAAGGAGGGTGCTGTGAGGCAGCAGGAGTATTTCTGCTCTGAACTTAACTGTGTCATCCTTTTATATTGATGATACAGCTCCACCTTTGGGAGAAGTTTTGCGATGCGTTTAATCTAAAGCTGCTGCTGAGAGCAGAGTCCTGGTACCTTCCCAGCCCTGTCCTTTGTTTGCTACTTTCCTTGAATCAGGTCTAATGATTGTGTGGTCACATAACGGATCCYACTGTAAGTAATGACTGAAAGTCAGCATTTGGGAGGTTAAACCATGGTCAGAACAGTAAGTGTGGTCTGAGGCCCTGGAAGTGCTGGAAGTACATGYTTGGGCAAAGAAGCTGGCAGAGAGCAACCTGCCATTAGGTCTAAGTATTGCCAACAAAATGTATCTTTAGTTTTTAGCTTCAATCTAGTATTGATATGAAAAAATGGTGTGCTATGTARCATGTGCCCATTCCCATGGGCTCCTGACAGTCCTGCTGTGGAGGGGCTGACACTGCTGCTGTCTCCCTGCTGGTGCTGAGGTTCAAGGACCTGCCCTGCCTGCCACGCTGGAGGGCCAGTGCACCTCAAATTGTCGGTGTAGAATGGGGCACATTCACCATGCAGACGTGTCTTCTTGTGCTAGGCAGGAGACAGCAGAGGGAGGCAGGAGCCTTCCAGGGCTGGCAGCCCCCAGTGCTTGCATTTGCTGGCAGTGGTTGTGGAACAGCAGCCCAGGCTTTCTGTCCTGCAGAAGAACAGCTGCCTCCTGGATTCCTGCCCCAACTGGTAGACCAGAACCTTTGCCAAGCATGCAGCCTTGCCACATGGTGTRTAGGAAGGGGTTAATTTCAGAGCGAAGAAAAGGCTACCTACTTCTCTCTGTTTTCTTTTTCTGTGAACTGAAAAGCTCCCTGTGTTGCCTGTGTTCTGTGTCGCTGATGTAAAATTCCCAGACTCGTTGATTAGCGAAGCTAGACAGTAGACAGGGTCCAAGTGGCTAACCATGTGAGAAATTCAGTGACTGTAGGCTACTGTTAATTAACCTAGAATCTAGCAACATGGCATAATGTCTGTGTGATAAGTTATATTATCTTCAGCAGTTCAATTAAATCAAGGAGTGAGACACAGAGCAGACGTAACTCGGCAAAACAAACAGACAACTTGAGTCAGCCTTCATMATTTGCTGCGACATCACGTAAATAAATGCAATAACTTGTTTAGCATAGTTAAGCAGTTTGCTGCTCAAAAACTTATTTACGTGACATCTCATTTTGAATAGGTTARGTTGTGGCAAATTAGGTCTCTGCCTTCAGTCTGATGTATTCCACAGAAATGAGAGAAAAAACCCTCCACCAGAAATGTCATTTGTAAATTGAAATTCAGCATTTGTTTTCTATACCAGCAAACTGGAACATACGGATTTCATGTTTAAATGATTCACTTTCCATATCATTGCTGTCGCGTTAGCATTTCTTGATGTGTGTGAGATAATGTTAAGCCTCTGTAATTGCTCTTAATTTTGACTGATGATATTCTTGCATTGCTTACTAGACTGTTCTGTCTAAAGTACACAAGTGTACAAATGGGTTGCAGACTTCTATGTTTAGAGGAGATAAACTCTAACTTGTCCTTGCCAAGTTTCAATGTGGGTCATTGGTTTTAGTCTCCAAAATCGTATTGAATCTTGGGCTGCAGGAAGTTGTTTTTCACCCACTTTGGTGTTGGTGATATGACTAAGTACCCAATTAYGCTTTACTACCCTTCTAAATTATAAGATCTTTATGATAAGGGCCTGAATTAATATGTGGAATGAAGCTTATATTTTTGTGCCCACTGCAGAGTTCTTTTTGTATATCAAGACTTTTTGATCACTGTTTGATTGAAAGGGGGTATCAATTTCCAGTCATGTTGTGGCTGTATTTTGAAATGTTGGGGTCAAAATTTGCCACATATTAGCTGTTGTGTGTCGCTCTTAATGTAAATACCATTGCCCTCACTCCAGGCAACTACAGAGCAGTGGACCATGGAATGGGCACACAGACATTTGCTGTGGAATCTGATGAACTCGAGTCCTAGTCTACCTGCATCCTTTRGCTGTATGTCCACACAAATTTACAAAGATGGTCTGTTCTTTATGTAAATAGAGCATTTAAGCCAGAGGTGGTCACAAGCAGCAAATGTTCCCACCTTCCCTGGAATCCAGCCAAAATGTCAGCAGTTCTCAGAAAAGGGCTTTGCTGGTACAGTTCACTCTTCTTGGACATAATAAAATGGAGAGCAAAGTCTTTTGCTGTTCTCTCTATTCCCCTACACCAGACTGTTAACTAAAGAGCTACAAAGAACAAAAGATTCCTTCCAAGATCAAATATAAATGACTCTGAGACTCAGACTCCCTTTAGAGCATCACCTGGTGATCCCTGCAATAATGATATGCTCCCATGTACCAAGTATTTCTGTGATTTCTGTTCCATTCAGGCTGAGGGSATATTAGATTTGGAGTGTTATAAATCATTAGACTGAAAATTTCCTAAATTTTTTCARTTATAGAAATTGTCATGTTTCACTAATAGTCTTCTGAAAAGCAAATGATACTGAAAACAATCTGGTAAATAACTGCTTCATTCAATTCATTGGCTTTGTTCATTTCTGCTTCAGATTTTATTCATACAAACTCTCTCCGCTTGCTGAAAACRTGATTGCTTGTAAGCGTGGTGCTGTTAGGTGGCCCTTCACTAGTAGCTTTGAAGATACACCAAGATGTGTCATAACCAGACCTGCTTCATTGTCACTTTTTCTAAACCATGTACTAATGAGGTGGATTTTTCCCCCCCTTGTTTACAAGAAGCACAGTTTCAGACAAGACTCTTCAGGCACATGCCTTGCTTATGTCAAAATGCTGCCAATAATTTCAGTTGAAGAGGATAGAGCCATGCATGGAAAATGCTTCACAACAAAGCTGATGGATGGATCTGGCATAAGCTTTGTTTTGTACTTCTGTTCTTGGATCGAGAGCTGAGAAAGTCTCTTTAATTTCCTGTTCAATGAATATAGTAGATGTAATAGTCTTCTCAGGCAGGCTTTTTGTTGTGAGAATGTGAATGACATTGGGGCTTTTTGCTCTAGGTACAGTGTTTAAGCTGTCAATAAATAAAAATCCCAGTAGGCATTTGGAAAGTCTTCTTATGTAACTGAGGGAAGAAATTGCACCTGCCTTCATGCTTTGGCCCAATGCTGGAGCTTCTCTTTGTTTTCCACAAAAATAKCCTTGCCCTCTGTCATGTGAAAAACTGGAGGAGAACCTGAATTTAAAATTATTTATAAAGCCAAAAGCTGTGAAAAATATGCCCCAGACAGAACTGTATGTGACATTGCAAGGWGTGTCCTCTCAGGACCAGCTTTTCTCTCATCCCATGATCTACTCAAACCGCTGCACACAGGCAGAACCCACTGGTGTTCTGATTTTTTTCTTATGTTTTGTTTGGGGAGTTTTAGTCTGTAATKAAACTAATAGAACTGCATATCTAGTCCAGTTTCTAAACAAGTTTCAGTTAGGCAGTTGCCTAACATTTAAAATGTCAGGTTTTCAGTATCCCCTTTGTATTTAAGTGGGTTCTGATAGTGTACCTCAGGGGTCAGTCCCAATGCAGGGAAATAACTTTGTGGAGGGTTACAGAACAAGCAGTAAAAATCAAGTCATTGAGGTCACCCCTGCTTTGGCACAGGCAAGTAGATGAAGCCTTTTCTTCCACAGKAAAGTGCAAGTATAATATATGTTGAAACTTAAGGAAAAAAAWCCTGCTTTTCAGTGGTGTCATGGTAAATGGAAATTACCCTTATATAGTGCTAAACTGAAAATGAAGCGTATGGATAAGAGTGTGCTCTGCTTTTTAACTGTTAGCCTATATCTATAAAAATTGTTCTTCAGGTGTGGTGTCTTTCTCAATGGGGAAATTTCATTGTAAGCTTTAGTAGATGTCAGCTTTACTAGAAGATACTGTGTGTAGCTGGCAAGCAGCAGCACTGGTGAAAATAAACGTTATGTAGCTCTTACTTAGGGCTTTTGATTGGTGGATCTCAATTTATTTCACAAGGAGGGAAGAGTTATTAAAGRCTGTTTCACATACAGAATTGCTTAGCTTTCAGTGAATTCTTCCTTATGTTGTTTCTGTGTGAATGGGAGTTTTGGTTTGGTTTATTTTTTCCCTTCTGAGAGATCTGTGACCTGAGTCCTATCAGTACAGTATGTATTCAGTATGGGGCAATTTGTTCACCAGCTCATGTGTCTCTCTTGCCTTCTGGAAATAGTGTATTTGATATTAGCAGAGCTTACACATGCTATTGTAGAGGGGTTTGAAGCAACTTCTGTTTCCTCTGCAGATCAAAGTGGCCTGTGGAAGGAGCACTATTCACTGAGAGATTTGGTGTCAGGCAGTCACTTCTCTGGAGGTTTAAGTGAAGCGTTCAAAAAGGCATCCTTTTC
Source organism: Malurus melanocephalus (assembly GCF_030028575.1). Lineage (NCBI taxonomy): Eukaryota > Metazoa > Chordata > Aves > Passeriformes > Maluridae > Malurus > Malurus melanocephalus. Next base: position 1,546,023 of record NW_026623281.1, read on the forward strand.
CCTTTTACTTGGAAGATGCATAACCCAAACTACTGGCTCTGTTCATGGGACTTTTTTTTTAAGTGAAGCCTTAAAACATGCCTTCTTACATGTACTTACTTGGATTCTTGTCTTTAATCTGGATACAYAATTGTTGATTCCTCCAACAATTAGACAATCAGGTGGCAGAGATGTAATTGTGAAATGCAGTCTAGGTAAAGCCCTCTCTGGAGGATAGTGTGATCTGTACCCATGTGCTAGAGCAGAGATAGAAACCTGCTTTGCACAATGCCTGTCTGCTTTTTCAAATTCTGCTATTGTTTTAAAAACCCATGACCTGCATGTCAGTCATCTCTTGTTAAAACAAGGCCTCTGACCAAGAGCATTCATTGAATAAGAATTATTCAATGTAATATGATCCAAAAGCTCACTGACTGGGAACTCCTGAAAACCTGGCATGGGAAGAATTTTTTTTCCCCCTTTATTTGTCATTAAGTTAATATATAGAGTTACTCAGGCATTGAGGGGATGAAGGGGGAAAAAATATGTTCGGAACATTATAGTTCATCCAGATGCTTAKWAATGACATTATAGTTCATCCAGATGCTTAGAATAGTCTCATTTTCCCAAACTATGCAACTGATTTAAAAGTAATAATATATTTTAAAAATTATGCCACTGAGATTTGTGCCTCCCAGATAAAACACTTGTATCATTTTCATATTTTTCTCGGCAATTTCAAGAACTGTAAAACTACTATTTAAAAAGATACCAACAAATTTTTCTCCTTTTGTTTCTGGAGTTTTTACTGAAACATCTATCATCATCAGAACTGGAGGATTTAGTAGCCATATTGCTGATGTAAATTGAATTTCTCCTTCTTGTGCTATCCCTCTGCTTCTGCTAAAATGTTGGAATACTTTGGTAATGTAGACAGTGAGGGATGACAGTGTAAACAATAGTATTAGGTAAGTTTTTAAACTGCCTCTAAAAKCAGGACTTCCACTTGTTCAGTAAAAAAGGAGAAATTAATGTGATAGTAAAAAAAAAAAATCCATTGCCCATGCAAATTTCAAAACAAAGCAAAGATTGAAATCTTGGTTATTGGAAGTGCTGTGCTGGCATGTCCCAGAAGTGAGGCATTAGCCCATATCAAAGACACTGAACCTAAGTCTAAAATTTCCCTTAATTTGGGCTCAGGCAGTTTTGATTTCCAGGTAGAATCCATTATGATTTGCAGGTGGGAGAGGTGGTGCTGAGGAGGAAAGAGTAAGGGGAGCTCTGATAYTTACAGCTTGTCTCTAAATAATGAAGTCATGCCAGAAAACTGTGTAAATATTAGTAAGAATGAAGTAGCATTTTCTGCATTTACTGTGTGATTTRAAGTCTTGCTTTTGAATTTGGTGCTGTTCCTAGTTTCCAGACTTTACAATAGTGTGATGTGGAAAGGAATATGTCAGCTTTTGTGTATGGTATTTACCATGTTCCTTTGTCTTCCCTTTCCAGCACTTACAGAACCCAGCAAACTTCCATAATGCAGCAACAGAGCTCCTGGACTGGTGTGGAGACCCCAGAGCCTTCCAGAGACCATTTGAGCAGAGCCTGATGGGTTGTTTGACGGTATGTCCATCCTGCTGTGACAGTGGCTCTTGTTCTGATTCTGCTTTATGCCATGTGCAGTCTGTCAAGGCCAAGGGAACTGGATTTTCAGAATCAGCATTTTGTGGGAGTTTTTGTCATTTTACCTTAAATACACAAAAYCAGATTGTAAGACCTGTTTATTTGAGTCCATTGCTTAGCAGAAAGCAGAATRCAATAACAAGAAGTTGGAGCATAAAAGGGCTAAACATTTTTAGTTAGATTACTTACAAATGCACAGGCTAGGTTATTTGTTATGCACATGCAGTATTCCTTTGTGGTTTGAAATTGCTAAGTGAGCCATGTTCTAACAGAGTAATGAACTTTTCAGGCATTTATTTTCCTTTGGCATTTTTGGTAGGACTGAAGAACTACTTGCCTTTTATTCTAAGTACACTGTGCTTTCAGCTAAGCAGTGTTTCTGACATGACTGTTCAGCTTACTTGTTACATATATTGACTGCAGGTCTAATCCTGACATAYTAATTCCAGCAGTTTCATTGATTTCAGTGCTTTTCTTTCCATTCACTTTTTATTAAGACACTGGGGTTTCTAAAGTGACTTCATTATAATGCTTTAAAACACATATTTGTGTGTGTATTTTTTGTTTTGAAGATTTTATTTTCCACACACCCAGCAACAGCAATCCAGAATTGTTATGTGGAGTCAAGACTTCAGAGGAATTAAAGTGTGACTCGAGCAGGAGTGTTTAAAAGCCTTACTACAGTTTGCCAAACAAGTTGATAKAAATAAATAGTCACAAAAAAACCGCCCAGAAATTCTGAAATTATTAATGAAGAGACTGTCATTCTATTTGTTGGGGGACAGAAGTGCATGGATTATTTTCATACAGTGTGTAGCTGGTGGATTTAAAATATTAGGTCTGAACTTAGTTGCCAGAAATCCAAATGTTAAGGAATGGCTCCATCTTAGTGTGCTCCAGTGTATAGCATCCCTCAGATTTGTGTGTCAAAAAGTTAGAATAAATCCAGTGATAAYAGAAGGTGCATATCATTCTTCGTATCAGAGAAAAAATAAAAGGAGTTAAAAATGTTAGTGTCCAAAGAGAGAATATTTAACAGTTCTGTTTGAAGTAAAAGTTATCTGTAATGTCAATTATGAGAAAATGCATAATGTCCAATGTGACTATTAGTATATTTTATTTATGCTTTTTTAAAACTTGGGTAGCATTTGGCAAAGGAGAATGTAATTAGGCAGTCTGTGCATAGTATTTCTCTGCAGTCCCTGCTAGAATATTGTGAGTCTGACCTGCAACTCCCTTGCTGTTTAAATCTTTTCTTTCTACATAAGCAGATTTTTAGGCCTGCCCAAGTGGAGGGTCATAATAAGGTCTGGTTTCCAGTGATTCATTCTCTTCACAGAGTGTACAGAAAGTGAGCAGGCTCCATGAAAACTGGTGAAGTAATAKGCAGTATATGTTTTCAGTGTATTGAAATGAAAATACTGCTTTTCTTCTGACAAGAATGAAAGAAAAAAAGATCTTACTAGCTAAGTACCATTAATATTTGAGCTGYATATATTGCTTTGCTTCTTACTTCTCCCTGAAATCTGAACAAGATGGCATGTCCCTCTTTCCTAAGCTTGTTATGGGAGAGAACTATCTGCAGTCTAGGATTGACTGGCAGCAACATCTTTATCACATGTTGTAATCTCATTATATTCCTGACAAGGAAATAACACAGGAACTTAACCAGGTGGCTTGTTCTGTGTTTGATAAATACACAGGATTTGCAGAATGCATATAAACTGCAATGAATATGTTTCTTGTTCTTAATTTTAAAATCCTTCTAAGAAAGATATTCTTTCATTTCTCACTGTGTGCATCCCTCTTCCTCTTCCTGCTTCCTATTAAACAGACTTAACTGCAGGGTTGTATCCCAAGAGGYTTGTACTTCCTCTGTCTTCTTAATACATTAGCAATACAGTGGCCAAGGTCTTTTTTTTCTCTCTCTTCTTATAGATATTCTTTCTATCTGAACTTGCTCATACATAATTTCTTACTAATTAATATTTTCTAGTTCATAATGTAGCAAAGGTGGATTTTGAGGCATGTCATTCCCTTACAGGAAAAGGGATTTATCTACTTTTATTTAAGAAACATAATAGAACTTCAGTCTGTTTTCAGAGAAATTATTCAGAAAGTTGCTAAGAAGTGAAATTCCAGCTGAAATACTGGAATATCAGGGGTAAATTTAAYACCAGTTTGCTTAGCTTCATGTTCTGCACTATCAGGGGCCTCTTTTCCTTAATGTTGACAAGGTTTACCAGTGTTCTCCTTTGTGAGGATTATGCTAAAAGAAAAATGAAAAATCAGTATGGAAGTCTATTCASCTACTGAAACAGGATTATTGTTTTATTTTGCCAGCCTATAAAATTACCTTCAAAACCAAACTCCCTTAGAACTTCCATATTTTTCATACACTTTTTAAGTGATCTCTACCATCATTACAATATTTGATCAGTGGCTCCTACAGGCATTTAATTCAGAAATTCTACAAAACAAAAAATGCTTGCTTGCTCATAAAGCTTCCCCTCTGTAGTATTCAGAATGAATTTTTATTTTTGTGACAATCTGTTCTGTTAACTCTCTGACCAGGGAAATTGTGGTATGCTAAACTGCTCTGGAACCATCAAGGGATCTGAAATCATCATGTCCTATGAGTGGATAACACAATATATACTAATCCAAATTGATACATACTAGGATGTCATGAATGAAGAAGGGCAGGTTCTCTCAGGAATGTGCAAACCATTCAATTTGTACACTGCGAAGTTGAAGTGCATCAGATGTAATGACAGAGCATCAAAACAGATCTTGTGTTACAAARTGGTCAGTTTAATAGATGATCTCAGACAGGCATAACATAGGTATAAAGGTATAAGAGACTCTGCATCATTTAAGTCTTATGTATATTCTTTCACAAAAATTAACCAATTAGATTTAATGCTATTAATAAAGGAAAACTATGCTCACAGTCTTGGAATTAGGCTTTAATTTAAGAAGTGGTTCTTAGAAATAGTTCTGTTTACCTGACATATCATCTTGCTGTTGGGACTGTCAGTAAYATCTGGTTCACTTTATAACCACCTGTATGTTTTTATGTCCTGCTGCCCATCTCACAGAGCCTGAATAGATCCGGAAGAATGATCTTGGAAATATTCTGCCTGGGCATTAGCAGAAGAACTTCCAGCTTCATTTATGGAATGACTGGTTTTGATAATAATATATAGAAAAAATAGATATATACGGAATAATATATAGAATAGGCTGTTGTAGAAGGTTTTCTAAAATTGTAATGCTAGCATTTAGGGAAATCTGGGTGACTTGGAAATTTCATGAGTTTGCTGGACAGCAAGTGTTGAACACCAACAGGAGTGTAATGTTTATCTTTCCTTGGTGATTTTTTTTTTTAGAATAATCTGTGTACAGTATATATACTGGCTATTTGCAGTAGATAATCTTTTGCATATCAGCAGTACTTTATAATCCTGGAGTTACACTTGCTACTGTGGGCTCCACTGGCATCATATGCAACGTAATAGGAATAGTGTTCTTATTTCAAGAAGCTCAGGGTTTGTGACAAGAGCTGAATTGTACTAGAGAGGTACCTAATAAGTACCTCTTTTCAGTATTWAAATACTTTGCATTTGTTATGTAGGATCATTTAAATGATTACTCATTTAGAGGTGATATAATTTCTTTCTGTGATGAAGAAATTAGGCTAAATCCTGTCAAGGCCTACCCATAAAACTCAGGCATTATTATGCAATGAAAACAGTTGAAGAGAAAAGGATACATAGGTAAACCAATGGCTTGTGCTATAAAAAGCATTTGTTTTCATTAACTAAGCCCCAAAAACTGTGCCTCTTCTTGCCAAAATGTGATGCATGTGCGTTGTCATTAGGTTCAAACAGTTCTGACAGACACTAATTCTAGAGCTTAAGTTTTTGTGCTTACCCATTGCAGAAAATCACCATAGTGAGTGGGTAATAAAAAATTATTAAGAATATTCATTTCAACAGATAAATAAAAAGTCAGGGATGAAGGGGTAAGCTTTGAATCTGTTTTGTTTCTTGCAAGCTACAGGCTGTGGAAAGGTTCCCTTAAACAGCTTTTATGGAACTCATGCAAACAAATTATGATCTTTCTCAGAGACTATAAAATCTCTTCRAACTTGCAAAAAAAGCTAGGTGTTATTTTTCAACAGTAGTTATTTCCAAATCAAGTAGACAGTGTGTAGGCCAGAAACTGAATTATAATTTAAATCATTGATACCGTGAATTATTGAAATGGCAATGGATATGGTGTTCTTTTGTTCATAATATGACTTCTTCCGTAGTGTTATGGGGAGCTGATGAAAATAGCCTCCACTTTCCACAAACCAGACATAGCTGCGTTTTTATTAGGATGGAAACAATTTCTGACTCTAGCACTAGATTATATTATGGCAATGCTGATAGTCGTGATAAATTTAAGAATACAATTCTCTTAAAATATGCTGTATATGGCATTTCCTCACTGTCTTCTGAAAGAGCCTCAGTTGGTACACACCAGTTAAAAAMAATAACCCTAGTTTGAGCAAATCACCTATTAGTCCAAGCAAAGAAATCAAAATGCTTGAATCACTCACAGGTTAATTTTTCTCCTAACTATTTCCCAATCCACGTGGATACTAAAAGTCATGTTCAACAGTAACATTTAGTAAAAAACTYCACAGTAATTAAATTATATCTCTGTGTATGGGAGACAAAAGCAAAATTCTCTTCAAAAGCTTTTCAGGAAAGAATGCTTCAAAGTAGACTGCAGTTGCTTCCAGTCAGCATTCTTTCATTTGTTTCTGTCTCCTCTCGGGTCCAATGTAGTCTCATCCCATGTCAGACTGTTTAATATGTCAATGATCTTGTTGAAGGCTTTGGATAACATTTATGTTGGTTCTGCAGCAAAAATGGARATGAGGAGACAGCTGAGAGCAAGATGGGCAGATTTACACACTTGTCTTCTGCTAAGGATCATAAAGGCACTCTCTTGCTATTCTTCAGCTTTACAAGGCACCGAGTTTAGGGCTCTTCAGTGTGTCTGATAAAGAAATAAAAGGGTGAGAGAAGCAAAGCTGTGTGCAGTTACTCTGTAGCTGTACTTAGGGGCTTCATCTAGGAAACTAAAATCCACCACTGCAATGGTTTTATACAGCAGGAAGAATTTAGGTAAGTGGGCTATGTTTAGCTGAGCTGACTCCTACTCAAAAAACTGAATGTAAGAGAGCTCCTCTAGTGAAAGCTGCATTGACTTCATACTTGCCTGGATTCATTCTGTTTAATCAGGAAAGTCCATAATCAAAAATCAACCTGTGACATTCTAAAAATCAGATTTCTAATCAGATTAGGGTCTAAAGGGATTAATTAGATGCAAGAGTTAGTTCAGCATTTCTATAYGCAGAAAATGGGAGGTTGCAGCTGCCCATGAGAGCCCTAGAAATGTTACATTTATTTACTCTTTGTATCCAAGACTTCCAAAGCTAAAAGTTAACGTGGAAGAAATTCTAGTCCCATCATCCTCTCCACACATCTGTTAAACATACAGCTTTGTGTTTGCAGAGCAGCACAGCACTCCAGGGCTGTGTACGTGCTGTTCTGCCAGGGTACAGCCAGCAGGCACAGAACACTCTGCTTCAGAGCAGCTCGCAGTGCTACCAAATAACTCACTACTGCTGTTTGTCCTTTCACTTCATGGTCTCCAAAAGCCTTTTTCCATAAACTTTGTTAGTCTAGTGATAGGTTATTTAAAACTCTTTGAGATGTGCTGCTCTCCAAAGTAAAGTGCYTTTGGAATTGCCTTCTCACTTTCTTCATATGACCAGTGTATGTTTCATCCAAATCGCTATTCAGAATGTGCCAGGACTCAGGTGACAACAGCATTGCAGTGACCCTGTGATCAGCTGGTTTAATTAAAGTACAATCCTTGCCTCTTTTCCTCTGGGAAAAATTTCAGTGGAGAGGGTTGAGTATAGTGACCTTCTCTTTGATGTTTATGGTTGTTAGAGACATGCAGAGGAGAGGAAGAGGATGTAAAGGAGGAGGTACCCTTACTCTGCATGATTTACATCACTGTTGCAAGTCTAAGGATGTACGTGGCAGGCATACTGGTTTGTTTTACTTTGGAAATATGGCTCTTATGCACGTTGCAGAAAGAAAACTGTAGTTTGAATACAAGGGTTCTGTAAAGTTTCTTACATTTGCAGAATCTACTTAATGTCTGTTTTCAAGCATCAAAGGCAAGAAACTGCTTAATGATATATGACTTCCCTGACTTGCTTTGATTGTCTCTATTGTTGAAGCAGCCCTTCTGCAAASGAGTGTAAGAATCTCATCAGATCAAGACTTCAGATCACAGATTTCTTCCTCCTTTTCCTACCCTTTATTTTCTGTTTGAGGCAGATCACTATTCATGTTGCAAAATTCCTCAATTTGCTTCCTGTTTATCTGATCTTTGTGTGTTACTGAGGGGGAAAAATTACCATCTACATTGCAGAATTCTAATTACAAAATTTCTGCTGTAGTCTTCAAACTGCATTCAGATAATTTCAAGTATGCACAAGTGGCTGAACACGGAGCCGTCTGAACTAGCAATCAGCTGGCATTTTTAGTTTTGAGCAACCAGCAAATTGAATTGGTAAAATTCATTCTGATGCCAGCAGGGGGGTGGTGCTCTTGACTGCTGCTAGTTGAGAGTTTCATTGAAAGTGCAAGATAATGGGAAGGGAGTTTAGAAATAAGCAGTCATGTAGCTCTCTTGATTAACAGGTCTGTTAGGTTGAGAGCAACATTGTTCCAGTACTTAGTGGGGTGATGACAAGCAGGGCAGAGAGTGAAGCTTCGTGGTGAAGCTCCTTAGCTTTGCAAAAGGAGAAAGGAGGGGTAGAAAAAGTATTGCAGGTAAATTCAACAAAGAGAAAATACACTGGCAGCCAAATTTGTCTGCTTTTCATGTAATTAAAACCCCAGTCTCATCATTTTCTCCTCATTGTCATTGACCCTGAGAGTTCRGACATCTGGAACTCTGCAGAGCTGAGTCACAGGCAGTGAATGCAATGTCTCCTTTATGAATGCTGTTTATCTGAATTATTTAGGTTRAAGACTGCAGAGTTTTAGAATGATCAGACTTTTTTACTGGATGTTGYAATAATGTTTTGGTGGCAAATATTCCTTTAAAGGTAGCTTGAAATAGTTGTCAGTTCCATATCTAAATTTAAATAAAAGCTAGGTGTTGAAAAAGCTAGGTGTATAGGAAATAGGCTAGCTTTTATAGAGTCTAGCTGTCTGAAATGATGTTGTAAAGTAACACAGAAARATATTACGTGTTGAACCTTAGGCTGGCCAGGCACCTCTCTCACCCATGATCTCAGTTCATGATTGTGRTACTGGCAGCTACGACTGTTTGTTTGGGTTTTTTTGATGCACTACTTTTCAATGGAATTTTGTGTTRTATGTAGTTAGGTCAAGTAAGATACGTGCTTACAGCATTGCAGAATGAAGTCATGGTTGAACACGTGGTGCCAGCCACATGTTGTCTGAATTTTTGCTGATGTGCTGGATTTGAATTTGCAGTTAGAGTGTGTTTCAAATGGTATTATAATCTCTTAGCCATAACACTTGATGCATTATTGAAATTGTTGCCTTGATCCCATGTGGTCTGCACTGGTACCTGAACAAGACTGAAGTCATAGGAGGTTTCAAATGTGGTAGAATTCCTGGGCAGAGTTCAAACTGAGCTGGATGACTCCAGTCAGCAGAAGCTGTCTGGACTCACTGAGGTTTGCCTTGGGACAGACCTAAGGGACCATGCTGTCTACTGTTTGTCTTCAAGCTAGGATGTGATACAGATACAGTCTGGTCTACTATAAATCCCCTTACCCTTCAAAATCCAGAGAATCGTAGGTAGCTCTTTCCAGTGCTTGATGATCTTTCATACCTCAAACATTTTCCCAGTGAGTTACATATACACTGAGAAGATGAACGTCTGTTCCTAATTTTCTATTTAGGCATTTAATTTTTCTTTCCGATCTGTAGTATTTCATGTGTATCTCTGGTCTCATTTCTRCAACATTTTTCCAGTTTATAGAGATGATTTTAGACTCTTACCCTGTCCTCTTAAATGTTTGCAGACTCTTCTGCCTGCAAAACAACCTTGAGGTTTTTCAGTTTATCCTAAACACAGAAATTACCTGTAACCAGCATAAGTTATGATTTTACAAAGGACTAGTAATTTATAATATGAGTAAAATTTATACTGCTGTCATCTGGGCAGCAATAGCGTTACGTAGGGCAATGTCAAAAGACATATTGGAGTTAGGATATGTTAACTTGTCAAAGAAGGAAATTGCACAGTGCTGAAGGATTTATTATGATGTTCTGCATTGTTCACTTGTTTAATACTTTGTTTTGTTGTCTGTATGGACACCTGTACTTTCTGAGAGTCACCTTTTACAGTCCTTGAAACAGATTTTGTGTGTTTCCATGCTCTCTGTCCTGAAAGAATTTCTGAAGATATTCATTAGCAGTTACACCATTAGCCCAGGCGAGTTCGTTTGAGGTGCTCAAAGGTAAATTTCATCAYGGTCTCCTGACCTGAATGTATTAAACTAACCAAATGTCTTGYAGCTAGATCTTTGTGTGTTCTGGATCATGCTTCTATGACACATTTGTCATCCTGTTTCTCAGAATTCTCAGTGTCTATTAAAAAAGCTGGAGGGTCCCTTGCATACAGAGGAAAGCTTGACAAGTACCATCTGAGTGATGGACTTGAGGTGTAGACAACCTGACRGGGGTCTTTGGAGGGATGTATGATCTGTTCCATTGACCTTAATTTTGAAATAAAAGTCTTGTCACAGTTGAAAGAAAAGCTYTAAATACAGTCAATGCAAAAATTTTTAAGCCTGGAAGAAGAATTCAGACAACATGCAGCTGGCACCATGTGYTCAACCATGAGTTCATCYTGCAATGCTGTAAGCACCCATCTGRGTTGACCYAACCATTCTTKGTAAAGGAAGATGTGTATGTACTGCCATATTCATGTTGACCAAACTGAGGCAGGAGGAAGCAGARAGAGCCCTCTGGAGCACAGGTCCACCAGTTTGTTTAATTGACCCTCTTTCTGCATTTAATGGAGTGTGCAAGAAAACTCTGGAAAATAAMTCTCAGCAAAAGAGAAATTTTTTAATTAGAAGTATCTGCTTTCTATTATGTTTCTGTGGGTTTTGTTGTTCTTTTAGGAGGAGGAAAGTTTTTTTTGTGTAGTTTGTCATGGAAGCACTTTCTTTCAAATTTAGATTATTATTTTTAATTTTTTTTGCTAAGATAAATTTGCAATAAATTTTGTTTTCCACCACACTTTGCATGAAGAAGCAGGTAATAGTTTGACTGACTGACTTTGCACGCTCCCAGGTTCAGATTCTACTTTCTCATACTCAGTCCTCATGCAGTTTGCTGGGGCTGCTCTGAGGTGGGTGCTCGGGCAGTGCTATGCCCATTGGGGTGTGGTCAGCACTGGGCTGCAGCCTGGCACCTGGGAGGCTCTGCTTTCCACCCCTCGGAGCTRCACAGCACTGCTTCCTCTGGCAGGGGAAATGAAGAAAGGAAACCGATGTGAAGTGAGAGCATAGAGGGTTAGGCGTCAGACTGTGGTTAGGACTGCACTGACCGAGGCTTTGCAGTCTGTTCAGTGAAAACAGTGCAAGCAGAATTTGGCTTTTGTGGGTTTTACAATTCTCTCTGTTTCCTGAGTTATTTTGTAGAATCTTTTCCATAATTAGCAAGRTGTCAGTTGAGAATAGGGATTCAGCCTCTGGCCAGGAGGCTCTCAGGATCTGTAGCTTCATGTTTTAAAATGAATCCAGCATATAAGCAGCCAATGCATTTCCTAAGTTACCGTGTGCTTGCTGATGATCAGATATATCTGCCTTTATTCCTGTCCAGTTTCTAAATAAATGGTTTAATGATRTGTGCTTTTTCAAAAGAGAAAACAGGAGGGCCCTTTATTGTTTTACAGACCTGATTGCCACTCTGAAATGTGTTCCTCTGTGATGGTGCAATGGCTAAAGGAGTTTAAATAATGTTTGCACATTAATGAGACATTGTTCTCAGGAGTCTTTTGTAAGGTGCTATTCTGAGTTTTTTAGAACTTTTTATCTGTTTTCTTCTCTCTTAATACTTAGTTTTCAGTTGTTGAAGTACAGTGATACTGGAAGTAGAAAACGGAAATACATTTCCAAGTATGTGTCTTCCAGATCTCATGGCAGCCCACCAGTCCTCACTCCAGTTGCTAATTTTCCGTGATACATGATATACCATGTTATGCTCTTGTTTTTCTGGTTTTGAATGGGTTTGTGCGTGGGTTTTTAATTTTTTTTTATGATTATTTATTTTATTATTTCTTCATTTTTCTGATTTGGACCCAGGGTCTTAGCCAGGATGCTAACAACTGGACTTCTAAGTGTAAAGGATTGAACGCTAATCTACCAAGTTGGAAATGTTTTTTTTCTTACCAAAAATAATTATTTCTTTTACTTTAGTATTTTTTACTTTTCTGTCTAAAAGTTGTATTGTAAAGAGGCGTGATAAAACAGTAGGTGTATTCTAGGGTTGTGTATCATTGTACTGATTACCCTCAATTTTCATTCCTTTTCCCTGAGGCTCTCTTCTCAGTTTTGAGATTGGAAGGGCTAGATTTAGGGAGGGAACACTCCCACAAGATAAAGTCTTATGAATCACTAGTTTTTAAATTATTAGGAGCAAAAAAACCAGCAAAAACTACCTGGGAACTTAATTCATGTTAATTCTTCTTTAAGAAATAAATTTGGTTCTTAATTCTTAATTAGGAAAAGGGGATATAGTGGAAAAAGTTCAGAATAATATTTGTAAATTATCACTATATGTTAGTTCTTCAGTCTGTTCTATACTGCTGCRCAGATAATTGCAGTGTCATTCACTAAGAAAGAAGCTCTCAGATGAAGAAAGAGAGGGGAGAAAGGGTATTTTGTWGTATTGTAAAGCTATTAAAGATGGGGACTTTCTTTTGCTTCAGGAAATGGTGTTCTGTTTCTTGTTCAGTTCCTTCACCACTGCTTTAATGCAAARAAGTAATGGCACTGTTAAGAATAATCTCTTTTATCTGTGCCTCTGAATCTGAAGTCATCATGTGCCACTAGAAGGCAATAGAAAAGCTGTGCTGTGTATAACTTTAGCATCATTTGGCAGGGTGACTGTGGTATTGTGTTTGTGCTGTGCAGATTTTAAAGAGGATACGTTCTTGGCCGATAGCTGAGTTGCTGGCTTGGAGAAACAGTTGACTGCTTTTTGTCCTTAACTCCAATCTTTGATTTGCCTGGTTTTGTAAGTTCTTCTAGATCAGTCAACAACAACAACAGTCTTTCCCTAATTTAATGTTTGGCAAATGCTTCTTGCCCAGGCCTGTTTATTCTGAAACTGCAGTAAACATGCTTCCCAATACMGTATTGTTGAAATGCAGCAAGTGTGACGCTGAGCACAGCGTAGGACAACCCTGCCCAGCAGTGTGGAGCGGGCATTTTAACCCAAAGGACCTGAGCACTGCCCTTGGGACCAGGCCAGGAACTGTAGAGCAGAGAGAGAGAGACTGAGAGTTTCTCATTCTCGCGTCTCAAGTACAGTAAGGTGTATTCTGTACAATCACTACATACATTTCACTCGCATTATTTGTTCTGGCTTTGTCTCCAATTTTCRTGGAACTACCAGGCCTTTCTTCTGACAAGTGGAAAAATAACGTATCACCAGAATAATCCTTGTTCAGTTTGCTGTGCTTGTGTTGGGAACTACTGGGGAGCAATGCCTCATACCATGTTTGTACTGTGCTCTTGCAGCAGATTCAGATGGCTAATGTTAGTGCTGATAAGCAGGTTAATGTCACTTTGTAAAGAGCTCAAGTAACYCCTAATGAAGCTTTCTCTCTTTCCCTCTGCAGGTGGTTAGTCGAGTGGCAGCTCAGCAAGGATTTGACTTGGATCTTGGATACAGGCTACTGGCAGTATGTGCAGCCAACAGGGACAAATTCACTCCAAAATCAGCTGGTAGGAAAAACTTTTTTGGTGTGTTATTGATTGTTGGATGACCATATTCTGAAAAATTGTTACCTGCGACTGTCTTGCATTCTTTAAAAAAAACAAAACTGGAAACAAATGTGTATTTGACTGTTATGGTTCTGTTGCTCTTAGCATTTCAGTGGCATGCTCTTCTGAGGATACATGACTCTGGAAATTTATATTTTCCCTAACTAATCCTGTTTGTTGCCCTATTTGATCTCATGGATGAAATGCTGCTTCCAGAAGCACAGATGTTTAGTAATTTCATGGTGGGAATGAACATGCTCAGACCCTTCCATCTTGGTAAACCATTGATTTTCTGTCATGTGTCAGCCACTAAATCTTTAACATTCATTCTGCACTCCCTGATATATCTATTTCAAAACTTGTATTCCTTGACTTCGCATGTCTGTGCATGTAAGTATCAGGGTTTCTTGTACATATAGTCCTTAATGTTAGAATTTTGAGCCTGGAGTAGGTAACAATTCTACTGCCATAGTATGAAGTAGCCATTTTTCCAGTACCTTACAGCAATCATCTGTTACAGGGCTCTGAYCAAGTAGCAATATTTGATCATGATGTATTGCCATGCTCCTCTGTAGAAAAGTAGAAAAAGCAATTAAGGGTCTTTCTCYTTCCCACATGTTCGATTTAACTGGAGCATTTAATTCTGGTTCTCCTTTTCTTAGTTGATGAATGTCAGCATAATGTGCACTGGCTTGGAAAACAGGAAGATAATTGTTCCGTTCCAGACTGAGTATGGATAACTTTTCTYCTTAGTACTAAACTGGTATGCAGTCCCCATTTTAGAACATCAGGAAAGGTTACCTTCTTCCAAAACAGTGACTTTTAGCTAACTGATTGGGTGTTAATATTTCTTTTCATGTTCCTTTTCAGTATTTATCAGCCCCAAACTTCTTTACTCATGGCGACCTTTTTTCCGAAGTGTTCTAAGCAGTTCCTCATGCAAAAGTGGCTTTCACATCAAAGCATATTCATTGGATTTACTGTTTTATTTTTTCTATGAGAAGGGATCATTAATCTTACTAAACGTTGAATAAACTGTYTGATTTTCATCCAGGAGAACTGTGTGGAGGGTAAAACGTTCAGTTGACCAAGCACAATCTCCCTTTTTTCCAACTTCCTGTTAAATTCATCCATTAGTTAGCTATCACATCTCTTCTTGGTTGTTCAGGTTTTTTTTTTTTAAAAAAAGATTATCAAGTGAGGCTTTCCAGCTATGAGGGCATCAAATGACATATTAAAACCTTTAAATTTTTCTTTAAAAATATAGTGATTCCCCCTCTCTTACTAATTCTTCCTGATGTGTCTCTMTGACAGCATGTTAGTGAAGGTAAGGTTGAGAGTTGAATGTTATCGTCCTTTTCCTTTGGGGCTCGTGTGAGAGGGTAATCTTGAAAACTGCTGGTGAGTCATCATGTGCTAGAAAAACTCAATGTCAGTGTTTGATTTTTACCAGTAATTCCTTCTTTGAGGGATATATGTGGGGTGTTTTTTTCTATCTTAGCACTCTGTACAGAGTTCAGTCTTTCCTATTTTTAATTGATACAATACTGGGAAAGCTGGTAAATCACGTGCTCTTCTCTCAGTATATTCTGAAACCCTCCTCAGTCCTTTGCTTCCTGCAGTTCTATATGCAAGTAATTTATTTTCAATGATCTTAAGTATTTGGTTTCACAGCTACTTTACTTTTACTATATGCACAGTTGTTTCACCAGGTATTCCAGGGTTCCAGCATCTACATTATGCTTTTTGTGCTCTTATTGTCTGTATTAAATGCTCATATTTTGGGGCATGTCATAACAAACTTTGTGAAATGTCACGTATTGCCCCTACTCTAAGGATGTTGCATTCACGTGCAAGCTCTGAGAGCTGCATCACTGAATAGGCAGCTTGAAAGATTGACAGACCGGGATTACAAATGTGAGGTCATTTCAGAACATACAGAKTTTTTTATAAGGGTTATTTTCCACATCTGAGTGCATTAACATTTTCTGATTTCTAATGCAGCAGTGACTCTGCCCCTTCCTTCAGTTTTTTCATAAAAATGTTGAGATTGTCCTTTGCTTTTCTTGTAAAGAGTGTGCATCACTGAAAGCTGCCTTTCATGATTTGCTTAAGTTGTTATCGGGGATGCTTGCAGGTTGTTTTGAGTAACTCTTTCTGTCTTCTGTTGCATCTTCAACACTTCTTCCAGTCACATTCCTGCAGAAGTCCCCTGATGTAGATATCAAATGGCATTAATTTTAATGAATAAGAATTTGTTTTTCTCTATCTCCAGGCTTAAGGGTAATTTGCAATGGTTTGAATTCATTCCTCCAAGTACAAATTTAATGCTGCCAGTGGGATCGCTCTGGTAGCATTTTTAATCCATGTTGTTTAGTATCTGACATTCTTAAATGCAAGGAGAGAAAAAATACTTTCTAATTAAAACATATTTGAGTAGGTGAATACTGGGGAAAATAATTGCACCAAATCCTTTCAAGGGCTATCCTCTGTTAGTACCTGCTTACAGTCGTTGACGGATGTCCTGCAGGCTGGGAGCCCGCAGTGCCTGGCAGTGGTGGCTGRCAAGCTTTGCAGCTCTGCTGTATGGAGCAGGTGGACCACTCCAGCCTGATGTCCCTCAGCTCTGCTGGTTTGCAGAGACAGCTGAGCCAGTGCAATCAGTAGTTCTGCTCCTGTTCTCYAGCAATTCCCACCCTAAGCTTGTTCAGGGACCTCCTCTGGCAAAGGAGCTTCTGCTGCTATGGCTTCTTTTCTCTTTACTCCCTGAGCTGTGTCTCAGCGGGGCCCCAGGAGCGAGAGGCAGTGCCTGAGGATCTCACTTATCTCTGATGGAAGAGGGCTGGAGCCTGAGGCTAGAGGGCARAGCAGCCAGCTGCCAAATTGGCTCAACTCCATGGGAAAACCACCCCCTGGTTCATGGAAACAGYCCCATGATGTTTCATCCCAGCTCATTTAAGCCATTTTGGTGGCAGCTCCCTGCTAAGCTGGAGAGGAGGTGCAGATCAGAGCCCAGGCAAACACGGGGAGAAGCAGGAAGGAATAGGAGGCTGCAGCCAGGTGGGGCAGCAAGCTTTTCAGGTGCCACAGCCTCACCTAGGCAAAGGCAGGGCAGCAGACCAAGAGCTGTCTGTTCCTCACCTTTTCCCATCCAGGGTTGTTTGGTGTTACAGAGGCAGCGTTTGATGTGCTTTTTGGTGTTTTCACTTGGCCACTGAGATAGTTAAGAATTCGCTAATACAGATTGTTTTGGAGAATGCCTAGAGGGGAGGTTCATGCAGTAAGAAAAGTAATAAAAAGTTGTCATGCATGTTTTTAAATAGAAATTATGATTTAATTAATGGGCCTTTTGTCTCTGCTTTCTGGTGTTTGTACCTGAAATAATAGCTGCTGCCTTTTATTCTTGTAGCCCATGCTGCTGCAGCAGGGCAGCTGCCTCAGCAGGAGGTCAAACACAGCATTTCCCACCCTGAAGACAAATGACAAAGCCTTYAAAAATATATGTGTCTCTTTTGGTGACAGCTGCTCCCCAGACCTTCCAYTGCAAATTCCTTTGCCGTGTTGTGACACCTATAGGGAATGGCCCAGCAGGTTGGCTGCCTGCTCATTTGCTTCCAGACTGCAGTAACCTGAGTTGCTCTTAGTATGTGAGTGCATAGGTGTTTATGTATTCTGGCTTTTCTTGCTTAAACCTGAAGACCATCTCTCTGAATAGTGTTTGCCTGGGCTTTTTCTGAACATATCTGATGCTTTTGTCCTTCCTGGAGAAGATTTTAAGTTGTTCGGTAGCTTTACTTTAACATCCTCTGTTCAAATAAAGTAGAATTCACCTATTAATGTGTTTATTTAAAAAAAAAAAAAAAGGTGAGGGGGAAGAAAAAGGGAACCATTTTTTGTTCTGCTTTTTTTTTTTTTTTTAAGATATTTTATCGAGCTACTGAACTTCATTGCTCTTGTAGCTACATTTCTGCTTTTGCTTTTGTCAGGAGGCCAAGCTGAGGCCAGACAAGGGGACGACAGGATGAGATCATACAGGGAGCTTTGTCAGAAAAGGACAGTGTTCAGTATCTCTGTAAAAAGAGAGCGAGAGGAAGAAGCCTGAGGGCAGAACTGTTCAGAAAAGGTACTTTAGCAGTCATTGAGAAGCTACAGCAAACAAATACTGTGATAGGTTGGACCCGCAGCTAAATGCTGGCTGTGATAGCAGAAATGGCAACCCTTTTTGATATTGCTTTGTTTTCAATCCCTTAGGCTGTGCTTGGTGTGCTTCTGATTTTATTTTGCAAGAGCAGTATTACTTAATAATCTTGGTTTTATGTGAAGTGTGAACTAAAACTTCATAGTATTTGAGGATTCTATATTATGGGGTTTTTTATTTCTTTAGCTTCAGTCATTGTACTCAAACTGTGATATAATAGGGCTGTTCTTGTGAGTAGGATACCAAAGCTGTAAATAAATTGGACCCTGGGTTAACAAAGATATTTGCAGTGAGAGTGCTGGCAAATAGTGGTGTTAAAACATTACTGGACAAGATACTGAGACCTAAGTTATGTCCTGATCAGGATAAATTTTCAAGCAATAGTASAGATTGGGTAAAGATTATTTTGGTGTATTATCAAATCAAACTTCCATAAATTATACAAAAGGATAGAAGAAATGATGYCACAATGTGAAAGAATGAAGGTAGAAAGTAAGGATAACTTCTAGATTATGGGGGACCAYAGGGTTAGATGAATACTTTTACTAAGTTTCCAGTAATAATGCTCATATYATCTGTGGAGACAAGGTAAAGCAAGGTGGCTAAAAGGATTACAAGTATAGAATGGAAATTATTCCARCCAAGGCTGATGGCATCCCTCCAGCTTGACGGGACCAAAAGATTGACATGCCTGTGTTGGGAAAGAAATAGCATATGAATTGGCAGTCTCATGCCTCACACCAAAGATTTCCAGCAAGTCAAGTCAAAATTATATGACTGAAGAGGAAATACAAATGCTGTATCTGCACCTAGGTAAGTAGCTGATAAGAATAAATAAGTAGCTTTATGAGAGCAGAGTAAAAGCTTGGGTTGTTTGAGAAATGAAAGCTGGGCAGAGTTATGAAATGTATGCAAGTACTAACAAATGAACAACTCAGAACAAGAAGAGCCATGAAGCTAGAGTATAATACTGGCACGAAAACATATTGGTGTAAATTGAATGAAACACTGAAATAAGGGGGGGAATTCAGAATTATTAGGGCAGTTGCATTTGAAAAATATTTTCATCAAGAATGACAGTAGAGAGGGATAGAGCAGAATAAAGGAAAACAGAAAAGTGAAACAGCCTTTTTTTAAGATAAAACTCAGTGTATGAAATTGTGTAATGTGGTTCCTGATGTAGCTAGAATCTGGTTAAGAACCTTTTCTCTGTGTTGTCCTAAATTTCTGCTACATTTCCATGCAGATCTAATCCATTTATTGTTGAGAGTTGGTGTCCTAACTCGACACTCCTCATTAAAATAAAGGTATTATTTTATTTTAGCTGTTACCTTCTGAAACAGCTTTTGATGCTGAAGACTGACTACATTTCGGGTGATCTCTAAGTTCACTTCCCTGCTCTTAGCACAGATTCTCACTGTGTGCCCTTGTCTGCTTTGTTCTCAGTTTTGTAGTTCTGTATTTTTGAAGCTAGGATAATAATACACCTTCCATCTCACTTTTATTTATCTCATTTAATTAAATTCAGTATCATAGAGTGCAGAAACTACCTCCTCCCCTGTAGGYAGTTATCCAGTGCAGCAGTTCCATTGGTTTCAGCTGAGACACTTACACTTTGTTGTCATACAGATAAAATAATTCTGTTCTAGAACATATATTGGCAGGATACACTTTCGTCTTACAACCTATAAAGACTTACAACTAGGTCTTCCTTGATTTATAATATAGGTGCTACATTTAATAAGTAATTCTTGATTCATTTAGATTACAAGGTTAGTTTCATTAGTTTCTGTTAATGAAGTTGGCAACTTTCCCTTGACCAAAGGGAAACACAGTCAGTAGTGTTGCTTAGTGTTTGTACTCTGTGACAGCCACATTTGCATTGGCTGCAAGAAAGGCAACAGTGGACTTTGCCCATTTGTCTCACCCATGAGTTTACTCAGAACAAAACTCTTAAAGACCTGCCTTGTCTTAGCCTCTCTCAGGTTACCTTAACATGGCAGACAAGTCAGTAGTCAGCTCTCAAATGTTTGGAGATTAAGAAGAGCCTGCAGAATGAGATACTTTTYCCCACTGGGCCTTAGTTGTTCTGGTTGTTCCTATTCCCTTCTTCTGAGAGGTCTGCTCCTCGTGCATTTGGTCTCCCTTCTGCTCGTGGGAAACATGATCATACTCATGTTCATAGATTTTCATTATCCTTAGCTTGACAATTCTTCCTCATTTTTGCTGTGAGCTTGAGGACCTCATGATAAATCAAAGCAGATAGGTATTATTTTGGTCGAAATTCACTTCCTTTTTGGCATTCACTGTTCTGTACACTTGAATACCTTTGTTTATGAAGGAGGTTGCATGGCTGAGCTGCTGCTTCCTTATTCTGTCTAGTCAAAACCAGGTGGTGTATCTGGCCTGTTCTTTTTGACATTTCAGTGGTCTTTGTTACCATAGTACCAATTCTGACTTTGAGAGATGTCATAGTAAAACTGTTGCCAGGTTGGAACATTTTTGCTCTAATGCCTTTACTGTAGTGTTTAAGGAAATTGTGGACACTCAACTACAGCATCAAGCTTGCTCTGCTGTTTTCTTAGTCTGTGCCTTGGGGTTTTATGAGGCTGATACTTACCTGAATGCTGTCTTTGCTATGGATTTGAATGTGTAGTGCATTAGTTTATCATGCAGTTCTGGGAAGAGTCTGTTTCTAATGTGTGAAACACGCTTTCACTTGAACTGGAACAGGCATTCCTCAGAGAAGATTTCTGTTGATCTCTATCAGTGTTTTCTGTCTTCTGCTACAGGGATCCCATATGTGCTGAGAGCAACGGAAGATTTGGTAGTAGAGGCAGCTTAGAGCTTGATCTTGGTGTGAATTTTGGTGTTTCATTTTCTGTTGTTCTGAATAACATATCTTCCCTCTGAAGATGAGGGAAGTCACAAGTGGCAAGTAAGAGGGGAKGCATATAGTGAAAGCCTGCATATATTCATGGGAGAGAAGAAAGCAAAYTCTTAGAATGGCATTTGCCCTTTACAAGTTACTTTTTCTCGGCTTACAGCAAGCAGTCCTGAACTTGTTCCCTTTTGAGCTGCAGTGCATCCAAATGTGCCTGACTGCCAGTGCTGTCTTATTAGCCTGTGTATCTTGGAGCATTCAGAGCTGTTCATGAGGAGTCCAGCTATGCGAGCAGTAACAGAGCAACTTCCATGGGGATTGGTAGCTTTTATTTTTTCCTGCTGGAGGGCTGAACCACGAAAGCATGAACTGTGTGAACAGATCAGATCATCAAGCTCTAAGAACAGCAAGTTCACTTCCTAAATACTACTGAGATTCCACTGCTCACATTTTCAAACCCATCCCTAATTCCTCCAGGCTTGTCTGCAGCATGGAGTTAGCCTGTTAAAAAAGAGTTCTTGCTYTGAATACCCTAGACATGACACTCTGAGAAACACAATGATTGGTAGATAAGTTGTTATATGTCATATTCCCCTTAAAAAGAGAGATTTCCATACTGAGAAGTAATTTTAATTTTTTTTTATTTCATCTTTTCCAATGCTTATATTTAAGTGCACCATAAGGTGTGTTAAGTACACAGTTAAAGTGTGCTGATACCAAGGTATTTGCAAAGGTGCTATGTGATCCAATAMATTAATTTAAGTAGCAGTTAAAGGTAAAACAAATAATCATAAGGATTCATCATTGTAGATAGTTCTAATCTGTAGTAGTCTTTGTGCAACTTCATCTGAGGGGATTCAAGGAGAAAGACCAAAGGAAGAGAGCTYATAAGGAATATATTCCCAAAACAAATGCACATTGTTCCTTATAACGTCAGCTGTTTTTCTGAGTTCAGTAGAAGTCAGTATGTTCATGTTTGTTGAGGCTTCTGGATTGTTTCCTTTTTGTGGATTGTTTTTGTCTCTACCTACTTTTCCTTTCAGTAAAACATGTAAAGAAAACCATCAGATTTGCTTTCCTCTGTAGGTTTTCTGGATGCCAAGGTAAAGAACTCCCTTTATTTTTTGGTAGTCTGATGAAAACTGCAACAATATATGTCATTGTGAGACACTTCTATGAATATTCTAATAAATCCAGACTTTRTTCCTGACACTTCTGAATAAGGCAAATCATGCTTTGTAGCAAATACCAATAACACAATAAGATTTTCCTCATGAAGTTTAGTAGCTTAACAATARTAAACCCCAAAAGGTGCAACTCTAACTAGAAATTTAAGTTGTTCTGAATCTCATTCCCATGACTTRAGGCTTTTAGGAAAGTCTGGCTGTCAAGTCCAAGGAGCAAATATATGATGGTGAGTGTGTCTCTCTTAAAAGACTTCTCTATAGATGTAGTTGTTTTGGGGACTGAGGTTCATAGATAAGATTTCCTAATGTGCTGGAAGGATAAAGTTATCARGCATTGGGATGCCTGGATGCAGTCGTAAGCCAATCTCTTTGACTCTTACCCATCTGTCTAGTAGGTATCTCAGTTGTACCTCTGCTTTGCTGCTCTGTGTATTTCTTAGGGRCACTGTTACAATGAACCACTGTTTCTTCCTGTTTTGTATGAACTGAGTATCYACTCGACTTCCAAGATTCACTCTCAACAAAACTTAAAGTAGTAGTATATCATGTAGAAGATTAGCTACTATGAAATATGTGACCAAACTAATGATCAATTAATGATCAAACTGTTATCTATTAATAATTAGTGCAACCCCCTTCAATATATTCCTTATTTCTTTGAGAAATGCCTGCACTTTAACTGTGCTGGGGCTACTGATTTTAGTGAATAGAAAAAGTTTCAGATTTTTAAATCCTGCTTGCCTGTTCTGTTGTTTCTCAAAGCCCTGCTTAGGGCTCTGTAAATTCAAACCTGCAGGCACAGACATCGATCCTTAGCTTCAGGTTCACAGAATGGCTTAAATGTGCATCTTCTAAAGCAAGTTCTCAAGGGAAGCATAAATTTAAAAGTTTTTAAAGGCAACTATGACTGACTTGGCTCTGAACTCAATAACAGAGGGCTGAACAGGGGCTTCTCCTGRGGAAATAAATTGAACACTGAACATCTGCGAACAAAGCGGGATATTTGTTTCATGTGTGATAGTTTCCCCTATGATTGCCCGGTCAGACCCAAAAGGCATCAATCTTGCTCACTCTGGAAGATAATGTCTTTCCATCACAAAAAAAACCAAATGAAATTATTTAGTATATTTGCTACAGAAGCAATTTCAATTAAGRCAAAGAACCAGAGAGAGCTCTAAGTTTTCAGTGTGAAAAATGACACACTGATGGTCTAAAATAAGATTGTGAGAGGTTAATTGTTGGAAATTTTTAACAGTTGCTGTCTCCCTGTTGGCATGTTGTAGTGGACCTAGTGGTCCTTGAAAAACTAGATACCATTGCAGGCAGTAAGGGTTTGAAGGCAGTGCTTTGGAGGTTTTTAGTATTACAGCCAAATGTGTTTGAAATAATTAGCAGTAGGTACAGTAACTGCATCTTGACCAAAGCAAAAGCAGCAAGGTACTAGAGTTGTGTCAACATTGTGCTGTCTTGATGGCAAAAGTGAAGACTTGGTTAGGWTTTTTTACAGCCAAAATTGTGAAAGTCTCCTTTTGTGTTCTGTTACAAAGTCTAGCATGTCTTACAGAATAGCAAATTGATTTTAAATTCTGATTTACGATTTTATGCAGTTTAGCTAATTATACATTCAATACCTAAGATGAGCTGGAGAAGAGCTAGACTGACATTTTGATCTAGCAACTGTCAGAAGGGAGAAAAAAATGTTCCAAAAGAGAGAGATACTTTTTATTTCTTTCAGTGTGTGGAAGAATTTACAGGTAAAGACAGAGTCTTTGATTGGGGGAAATTATGTATTCATTTGATTCTTTGCAGCCAATTATTGCTCCCCTCTTGCAAGTGATCAAGCAGGTAGAAGCTCCTCAGCCAGGGCAGTGGCAGCAGTGTGAYAGCTGTCGCTCAAGGAGCTCCTGTCTTTGAGCCACTGGGTTACATCAAGAGATTCTGTGAAGCATTGTGCTTGGCATGGGATCTGGGCTCTGATTTGCCTTCCAGAGAATCTTAATAGGAAGGTAGAAGGAAGTGCTGTGTTCCTGTTCTTTGTAAGCAGGATCGTTCGTTGCCTGTAAAGGGACAGAAAGCTGGGATAAGAAACAAGTGTAATGTCTGAGAGCAAAATCCTCAAGCTGSTGGATCATCACACCACTGCTAGAGGCTCAGTGGGATCTTTTGGTAATTGATTACCAATGATATTTTCAAGATATCTCTGACACACACCAAAATTCAGTTTGTGGGTTRCTCCTAATATGAGAATCCAAGCCATGTGTCAGGGCAAAGAAGTCAGCTGAGCAGTCTTCCTGTGGAATCTTTGCTGGGAGCTAGGCTTCAAACAGACCTCAGTGCTCTTGAAGGACAGCAGAGTGGTTTTCACTGTCCCTTTGAAACAGCTACTTGTGCAGAGGTGTTTCAGCATTTTTCTTTTTTCCTTTGATTGCAGTATGTGTTGTAGCAAACATTGAAGGTAATGTTAGAAAAACAGAGGGGAAATCCTACCTGCCATGTCTGGCTTGGCACAGTCCCTTTGGTTCAGTCAGCACTACAGACTGCCAGACTTYTGCAGTTGAAAGTATCTTCCGTGTTCCTCTTTTTTTCTTGATSTGGTAGAACTCACATCTTTGTGCATCAGTGACAAATGTACGGTTTCACTCAGATTGAGTGAAAGAGCCAGGATTTCTAACCCTGGATGGGTTATGTTTTCAAATCTAGAGAGGCGGGGAAATGTATTTGCCCCACATTTAATTAAATCTTAAATTTAGTCAGTTAGATAATCCTAAGGTCTGTAGAAGGATGGTGACTTCTAAGGATTGTGTTCCAAAAGTTAACACTGATGCATTGCTGACAGTCTCAGTGTGACACAAAGCATTCTGGAGGGGAGTTTGGTAGAGTAGAAACTAAACTGAGGAKATGGAAGGAATGTGAGCATATATGWGCATCTACTGYGAAGTAAATATTTTTGGACTATGGTTTGAAAATATATTGGAAACTTGGAATAGTCAGGTATGAATTAGATACATGGCCCCATTAAAGTAAACTGTTTATTCTGCAGGTGCCATTTAGTCTACAAAGGTGGGGGAAAAGCTGTACAGGTTCATTGTTCTATTGCCGTGTTTATTTGCAATAGGTGATGTTTTTATCTGCCTTTCATCTCTCTGCCCAAAACCCTACTTATCATGAGGTCAGTAAAGCTAGARAGGTTGCAGAGATATTGAAAAAATAAAACTGTCCTTGAGAAAGAGCTATCTTACATAGCAATGTTGGAGTTACTTTTTAGGGTTCCATGTCTAGAAAATTATTTGTTAGTGATGAACTCT
This sequence comes from Malurus melanocephalus, assembly GCF_030028575.1. Lineage (NCBI taxonomy): Eukaryota > Metazoa > Chordata > Aves > Passeriformes > Maluridae > Malurus > Malurus melanocephalus. Next base: position 1,571,374 of record NW_026623281.1, read on the forward strand.
TCCCTGGAGACAAAGCCTTGAATGCTGTGTATAGGATAGTGAGAAACTGTAGATTACATGTTTTCAGTGAGCCCAGACCAAACATCATCTGTTCCYCACATTGTTTGCCCCCCAAACTGTTGTTTGTATGTTTTTAAAGCAGTAGAAGAGTAGAGATGACAGAGCTGAAATAGTTTTATTCCTTTTACTGCTGTAGCAAAAAGAAACAGAACAAAGAAGGGTGAGGTCACACTGTGGGAGCAGATGAAATGGACAGCAAATGCCTGTTCTGCCTGTAAAGTTGGCAAACTCTAGACAAATGAGTTTTGCTGTGGGGGAGGCTGCACAAGTACCCTTTGTGGCTGCTTGTTCATTTCGAGTAACTCTTTCTGCAGCGTTTTTCATAGTGAACTCAGTTTTTGGTTTTCCTTCTATTTCCCTCTTCCTCCTGCGCTGCTGTATCCTAAATCCACCTTTAATCGTAGAATGCCTGCAATTAATGATGACTGTCATGTATTCCAGGTTTTAAAAGGCCATAAACACAGAAGAATGGGCAGAAATATCTCAGTTAAAAGGCTTGCTAAAGATGCTATCTGTGTGCTGAATCCAATTCATGAGCATGTTAMACGACATCAGATTTTCTTCTAGAGGTGTTTAGCAGAAATGCCTGGCAGGAGTTGAAACTTCGATGTAACTGTTTTGCTCTAATGYGTGCTATGGAGGCACCTCATTGTCTTTTTACCTCTGGGACTCAAACTGTTATTTTTGATATTTGGGTCATTGGTGTTCATGTTCTCTGCATTCTTCATGCAATTTTGGTATTGAGTTTTTTTATTTGCTTTGGTTTGGTTTTGYTTATTTGTTTTGTTCTTTTAATTAATATAATGCTTTACTATTTTATGCCTATTTGTACATAACCTTAAAATAACCCAGAGATTGGGACTTAAAAGCCATCATTCAASTGAACAAATAAGATATTTATAGCAAGTTCTTCCACAATGCAAGAAGAACACTGAGAAAGGATTCCTATATAAGTTCTCTGTGAAGTAGCTACTTACATGTGAATTTTCATTTGTAGTATGTGGAACACTACTTTTAGCTCTTTATTTATATAAATTGAAAAAAATATTCTGTAAACAAAATCTGACTAACAAAAACAAAGACTGGACCACCACTTGTTCWTTAATCATGAAACTGTCATTATTCAGGAAAGCACTTGGGTTTATGTTTATTTTGTGAGACATGGTTAGCTTCTTTTTGCAKGTTATGAGTGAAGATGAGTTGTTTAAGTGCATTCCTGAACCAGAACCTTAGCACTAATCCTTCAGTCACTGCAAAGAATAAATGAGGGGCAAAGACAAAGGGCCAAATTAAAATCAACGAGATTCTATTCAGATGGGCTCTGCTTCAGCAAGCACATATCTAATTATAAGCACAGAAGTAGACTCACTGACGTCAAAGTTAATTAAACTGCTTAAATTTAGGCACATGCTTAAATTCTTTGCTGAATCAGTATTTTTGAGCCAGTGAATAAGAGGACAGCATTGCTGGTCCAAAGYATGATTTTTGTGTGTGGGAAGGAATTTAAACTCTCCCTTTCCTTCATCAGTTCTTCTGAGGTCTGCCTGCTGGCATTTTATTTGAGTCCCAGTGGTGAARGAATGTGTCAATATGTTAAAGTTTCTTAGAGTGCTTGCTAACACTACCCAAACCCAAAAACTGGATCTCTGGTATTTTTAAGGCATCTTTCCTCCATACAGTGTGTTCTGCATTATGGGAGGACTATGCTGAGCACAGTAATCTTTCCAGGTTTGTTTATTCTGATGCCACTTCTATTAAATGAATCCCTTTGTCCAGTCTCTGAAAGGCAAATTACTAACTCATTTTCATAACAAAGAAAAATGAAGGAAACATGTAGACAGAAGTGTTGAAGGAAGAGTGCCTGTMATACAGAAGCAGTTTTTATTTTGATGCTTTCACAGGTTATTTAATATATGATATCATTATTAACTAACCTATTATTTATTGGCTTTGGATCATTAAGGGCCTAATAAGAATTTCCYCTCTAGGACTATGAAGGACAACATGATACTTCTTACATAGAAATACACATGGTAATTTCAGCCATGTTTTGTAAATGACCTGGGACTGAATGTGAACTTTTTAACTCTGCCTAAGTAATGCTGCAGAGTCACCCTGATGTAGTAGCAAGGGATTAATCAAGGAGGTGCATTGAAAAAGATCAGATTTCTTCTACTTGGTAAAACTTACGCCATGGGGACTTAATTAGCTTTCTTTGCAGACCCTAAGTCATCAACASGAATATGTTCAAAAAAGTGAAAAACAGGTAAGAGAGCTAAATAAATCTAGACTTGTGTTTTGAAAGGTATCCAACATTTTGTTCATGTGTGCATTATCTACTTATCACTTYTACCTGGTGCAGGAGTCTAAAGTTTAATTTTTATCATCTTCATTTAGATACCAGAAAACTACATGTATTCATTTACATATTCATGTCTTTGTGATTTAAAATAAAAGTTAGAAATCACCTTCCCTTCTAATGACACCTGCATCAGTTTTGCCACTAGTGATTGAAAGCTGTTGCATTTGGAAAAGTGTTCCATTAACTGTGCAGRCAGCTTTGGTGGAGAATGGGTGACTTTTGTAGTCAGTATTTGTCTGTATCGTGTTCATTCATTTCATGCCACTTGGCAGCTGTAGTCGCAGTCTAGAGTAGTGGGCTCCCAGCTGTCCCSAGTCCAGTCAGAGCTTCACTTTGACTTGGTTCCCCTTGCTAGGTGAGGTAAGGTAAGAAAAGAGGGAGCAGCTGTGAATGAGAGACCATTCCTAACGAGAGAGCTGGGCTATTGGCACTGACAAAGCATCAGCTTTCCCCTKTTGGGTCTCTCCCACATTATCCTTGTCTCTCCCCCAGCAGTTCATCATTCTGCCCCAGGCCAGGAGTATGTAAACTGTAGAGAGCCAGAGCAGCTACTGCAGCTGCTGAAGTTGTGTGCGTGGCTTAGAGGAAGGAAACAGCCCATCAGGCAAGCAGCATTGTCATTAATGTAGCATAAATTGTCTTTCTTGCTGGACATCGTCTCAGCCAGCTAAGTGGAAGGAAAGCTCAAGYCTGAATGGTGGATTTTTTGGACCGTCTTTTTATGCACATGATTCTTTGACTGCATCCCATGTGTCTCTCAAGATRATGATTTAATTAATTTCAACCAGGATATTTCTTTACCAGTTTTCTTAGTTTTTTTTTTCTCTGTAGCTCCATACTTTGCCTGCAAGCAGGATGAAAGCGTCAAACGATGTCTATTCTTCATGATAACAGAAGGCTCAAAATGGGTACACAGTTATTTTATGAATAGAAGTTGTCTAAATGCGTAACAGGTTACAGTTGAATGTGTAATAAAACCACCTAATTGGGCAGATTTAATTATTAAATCATGTAACTCTCTTCTTCACAGCTCTCGATCTGGATTTCCATTCTCAGTTACCTTAGGTACTTCAGAGGGGGGTTATAGCAGGAGGCTCTTACAGCCACCCTGCAATCTCTTGAAATATGAAGGCTTTGAAATCTTTGTTTGGAAGTATCTCAAATATCAGTATTTGARACTATAGAAAAACCATCAGTTGAAGAGAGAAAGCACTCACTTACCAGCCACTAGAAWGAGTTCTTTCAGGAGCAGTTCCCATACTTCATCTTTTTCCCTCTCTCTTTCTGGGGTGGCAGTTAGGGGACAGTTCAATCTGTCTTTCCTATTTGCATTGCAGAGAGCAGAGCGTGAAGCATCCCATGGTCTCTAAGAAAGACTCCTGTCATGAGTGGGAAGCAATTGTCCAAAGTGCACCTATATACAGGGTGTGAGCAGTTTGAAGTGTCACCACTGCTGGTAAATAACTTTCTGATTCAAAAGGCTAATCACACATTCTTATTAGAGAAGCTGGAGTGGGGTATCTCCAGAAAGCATTGCTTTCTGACCTTTAAAGCTGTTACCTCCAGGGCAGAGTGAAGCAGGATATGTGCCTCACTATTGACTGTGACATTTCTGTCCTAAAAATAGATCACTACAATCCTTTGCCRGTTCAGACCGGCACYCTGTGTGGGTATATGATATTCACACAGGTCTCGGATTTTTACAGGGTTTTAATAGCTGGATGTCCAAATGGAATGAATGCTRAAGGCCTCAAATTGGGAAAACAAGGTGAAAAAAAGAGGAAGGAAAGTATCTCACTGTGTTTTCATTTGCTGTAGTACAGAAAATGTTTCCTGTGGAAACATACAGCTTAATCTGAGTCTGTTGAGATCAGAGATGACTAATCCACTTAGTGGATCCTTCAGCAATGGAAAGTGGCTGCACAAATCTATGTAAACCAGGGGATCTTTTCTATCTCCTTGATTTACATGGTTAAGAGTTATTATGGTCTTAGCTACAAGCATGTGAGTGTTTTCTGCACCATAATAAGTTCTTTGTCTTTTATACTCGAGGTAAACTGTTGATTTTACTTTTACTGTTTTTTGTCTATGTGCAGAAATCAAGCATTTTTATAAATACATTCATTTTCTTGCTASTTCTGATGACTGTAAAAGGCAGTAAATGTGAATTTGCACTGGACTGGTTGAAAACTGATAAGGAAAATAAAAAATTACATAATGCATTTATTTATTTTCCAGCCAACACTGTCAGTCATCCAAGGCCATGCAAAACAAATGTACCAATCCTGTTCAGCCAAAWTCATGCTGACCTTCATGTAATTGAGTTGCTCATTTGATATCAGTGTAAAATGGTAACATAAGGGAGTTACTAATCATGGGAATACTGAGAATTAATTTTTATAACAGAAAAAGCTTTTTCCATGGGACATTCAGCTTGGGCAAGTTGACATGGTTAGATCAAGTTCAAGTTCCCTCTCATTCAGTCTGTTCAGCTACTTACATCTGAATCAAGTCACAGACTAAATCATTTTAGGTCTGGGTAGTCTTTCCAGTTTTTTTAAGAAGACCACATTAGCTTTGGATGTTGGGGAAGACCCCTTCACTGCCCTGAAAARGAACAGACATGCCATTTCATCTGCAGCACAAAGAGCTGTGTCACATCCCCTTCAAACTGGTAAGATAACACTGGAAGCAGAAACTGGAAATTATGGTTCCCTGGGGAAGTCATTTGTGTAGCACAGGCAGGTAAACACCAGCACTTGTGTTAATCCACCAGTCACCTACATGGAGGAGACTTCCAACTGAAAGYCTGTGAGTGAGCTGTGGAACCAGACTTCTGTGTTTGCTTGTCATCGTGGAGAGCTGTTTGCTCTTCTTTTGGGGGTGGAGAGAAGGGACAAGAAATCACTGTGTTACAGAGATGATYGGCTCATCCCTTCTAACTCACCTACTGCTTCTACCCTACTGAACTTTCAGTATTACAAGGAAGTCATTATAAGTCTGTAACTTTTGAGCTGATGAAAYGCATTCTTCACATTAATAAGCAGTTTCCCACAACAAATAGCAATGGGAACTTTTGGGTTCTTCATTGGAAAGAACAATACTAACTGTTTTGCCATAATAAAGTGGCTAATAGGARCTCCTTCCCCACATCCCCCTTTTTTCAGGTCAGTGTGGCACATTCCAATTTGTGTTTGCTTCGAAGCACAGGAGGAATCCCTCTTGGAGGGGGAGGGTAGTTTTATCATGCTCAAGCATGCAAGTATCAACCCTTCTACTTTCTTCATATACCCCAGTTTCAGGGTAGTTGGGAGGATTCTGGATTCCCCCCCCCACATGCTGAAAAAATGCAGCATTCTTTGTTTTTCCATCACAAATGAACTGAAACCCATAATCTCTGTACTGAGCAGAAGTGATTAAAATAGTGTGGAACAGATGGTTTTAAAGCTGCCAAAGATTGGATCTTTTGCTATTTTGTTTCTTGAAACAACTACATTAATTCCTGAGTCAGCTTTGAGGAAGCCATCATAACTCATCTGAGACAGAGAGCATGGTTGTTTCTCTGTCTTTGACTGCTAATTAATAGCAACTAATAATTTTTTTAATTAAAAAAATATATACTAAAAGCTGAGGTACCCTGTTATTTTCATGCAGGACAAAACTGGAAGTTTTCCATGGAGTTCTTTACAATATACTTTTCTTGCAAATTTTGCTACTTATATTAGGCTTCATTGCGTAGAGGGGAAAACCATGTTCCAGTTCTACCGGAACGAAGACACTGCAGTACTTTAAAATGGTATTTGGTTTTGACACTCAGGGTGTGTGAGTTTTGCAATCTTTGCACTTTGAAATTTCCAGACAATCTTGTGATCCAGAAACCCCTCATAAAGCTGCCAGTGTCAGGTGTGTTTTCCCTGCTGTTCCAGATGAACAGATACCTTCAGATTTCTGTAGATGATGCTCTGTTTAAGCAAAGCAGTTTTGGAAAATGGAAGTCTTGCTGAACGTCTCCTGAAACTGAATTTTATGGCCATCTCCACTCACACTGATGGGAACTGATGTGTTTGGCCYCCTCATTTTTTCCCAGTGTATCATCTCCCCAATTTGAGTAATCTTAACTGGATGTTATTTTTCATTTAGGCTGTTCTGTGAAGGTTCTGAAAGATGTAACTAGAAATCAGGMGGCACTGATTGCTCGGGTCTGGGGGTCTTCACCAGCAAGGCCACTGCAAGCTGGAGATTTGGATTCTGGAGAGTCTGTGTCCTGTCTCCTTTCAGTGAAAGACTTTTGCTGTTTATACTGCAGGTGTGATTGCTAAACCTGAGTTGTTGCAGCACACCTGAGACCCRCTAGAACTGAGTAATGTTTTACATTTTAAATATTTACTCTGTTTTACTTTGTTTCCCTAAGGGTTTAATGGCTTAATACTAAATTGTTTGGTTTCCCCATTTTTTTCCTTCAAAGAATGCAGTATCTCTTGTTGGTCAAGCCTTGGTTACTTGGTTAATGGACTTTATATCTCCTCAGTTACCAATTATTTTCTAAGGCACAGGAAGGCAAGTGAGAGGAGAGGAAGGATTTTGAAGGTTCTCTATTGAAATTTCTGGTTTTGCTTATTTTTTAAATTCTCCTAAATACCCATACTAGGAAGTGACATAATTGCATAGACTTTTAATTTCCTCGAGGCTCTGTGTGGTCTTCATCCACCTTCTCAGATGTTGGCWACAGATGTTTAAAATCACTTCCTCCCAATTAAATATCTGCTCTAAAGTGACAAAGTGTAAGACCACATATGTCTGAAAGGCCAATATATGCACCAACAGTTTTTGTTAGCAGATAGGACATTTTCCCTTACCTCAGTTTTTAATGCACAGACAGTGAGAAATTGCTCTGCTTATTGAACTCCATGGGGGAGACTGAATGCTGTTTTTAAGTACACATTTAAAAATGCCCTTCATCTTCTGTGTAAGTCTTCTGGACATCTCTTGTTCAAGGTTGTCACTTGATCTACTATCTAAGGGTTATTTGCTGTCTACTTGGGGTCTTTTTAGATGAAAAGTTATGATGTGAGCTGATTCTGTGATTTTGCTATTTAATTAGAGGGAATATTAAAAAAAATCTCTATTTTAATATTAGAAAACCTTTTATTTTATTTTTAAAACTTGGTGTAATATGCCTGTTGTACCAAATAAGAATTAATGTAKCCAGTCTCATTCTTTGATCAATGCCTAGTAGTCTGGACTGGCCAAAGGGTAGATRTATGCAAGAGAAAAAGTGACTGTGAATAAATGATAATAACAGTACTGTATCTGGGAGAGGAAAGCAGAAAATAATAGATTTTTWAAAATTTGTTTTCAGAGGTAGAATATTGAATATTGATAACATTAGATAAAGGTAACAAAAGATTAAAAAAAAAAACTAGTTTCTGAAGATATCAGAGAAAAATATTGGCTTTTTTGCCATGGGGGGAACCAACAAAAAGGAAACAGTCCCTTTGCTGATGGAAATTCAGCAATTCAAGTCTAAACTAAAACATATATGGAAAATGAAGATGTACTGTGGTGTTAGTAGCATTCTATAGGGTGTCATTTCTTTTGCTGCATCTTAGTCTGCAGAGGTGCAAGCGGGTGGTGGAAGAATGATGTGCTTTGCTGTGTCAGTGCTGCAAAGTTGATATTTTAAGGACTGGGGCAGGGTGGGAGGGTAGTGGGGGAAAGAGTGAGAAAATTAGAAACATCCCAAATTACACAYAAGGGATAATGTTTCAGTCAGCCTACTGACTAAGCATTAAATCACAAATGTAAAGTGAAACRTTTTTTAAAAATGTAACATTTGTCAAGGCAGAATCCCTAAACATGAATTTCTCCTCATTCAGGATGAGAATTTGGCCATGTAGGCATGTGAGCTGAGCTGTGACCGCTGTGCTCATTGTGTATGTGCTGCTGAACAGCTCCTGATGGTAACGAGATAACCCAGGCCTTATCGCAACCCAAACCATAGCAAAATGCTGCCCAGCCGAGTGAACAGAGTTTCAAACTCAGTTGTTATAGTCACATCCTTGATTATATGTCTTTTCAAAAGAARGAAGTATATTGCTCCTAGCCTTCTTAAATGTATAATGTTACCTTGTTAAACAAATCATTGAAAAATTTAGTCCTTACCCTAATCTGCTTATTAGAGAACTAAATATTACTAATTAACCAAGCACCCACTGTAGTCAGTGTACTCTGTGTCCTAAGGARGTGACATCATCTGCTGCAGTCACCAAAGAAGAAAATGCAGAATTTTCGAAGGATGTAATCTGTGGTTTTTCTGGTGCTCTGAAGCAGCGCTGGTTGGTTGTAGTGTTGATGTTACTCACCGGTGCTCTTAGAGATCCCATGTGAGATCAGTGCCATTTGTGTTAAGAAACTGCACACATTTTGAAGGTCCTTCCTATGAATAAGTTTAACTGATACGAACAGGAGGGGGAGTAAGGGAAGCAAGGGTTGGAGAAGAGGTGGGGACCTGAGTTAACCCTTTCAGAGGAGTAGGAACTGCTGTCTTGAGTCTCCCAACTGCCTTTGTTTCGCCTTTGTTTTTCTGCTAGTGCCTATTTTGAGACAGAAGATAAAGAATTTACAGAGTTTGTGCTCATGAAGCTTCCTCCTGCATTTAACATTGCATTCTTAGAAGTGAGGAACCTCCTGTGGAAATGGACAGTGTTAACTCAGTTACAAGAGCTTTTAGACTAATTACAATTTGCCACGATGAGCTCTTGTCTGAAAGCAGTCAGAAACCCAGTTTCACCAAACATCTCAGCTTAAGGGTSATGTTTTTATGAAACTGGTGCAGGCAATGCAGTCAGTGTCAGAAGGGAGCCCGTCTTGCCGCAGGTACTGAGGGCTCTGGATCAGTACCTGACTCTGTGTCCCTCAGAGCACATGACCTCCTCACCTTCTGCCTATGGGATGTGCCCACAGTGCTCATCACTCATCTGTTCCCTGAGGTGGGGATAGCAGGCAAGTAGTGGATTTGCTGTTAAGCACTGGTATAATCGATTACATTAATGTGTTGAATTCCTCCCAAGCAGGGCTCAAGTAGCGACACAGTGACTTCTTTCCTTTTTCTCCTCTCTGTTTACTGTCTTCGTAAATAAAACCCAGTTGTATTTGGGGTTGGGTACAGCTTTTATTTCATAAGAAAATTTTATTTCATAAGATGCTGGGCAAAAGCACTTTCTTTTCTATTTGTTTGGGGTTTTTTTCATTTACAAATACAGAAAGGAAAATGTGCTGCATTGCTCGGGAGAATTTGGTCTAGTTTGCAGGAATCCCCAGTGTAACTGCATCCCCAAAGCACACCTCAGTTGTGAAAGCAGTTCCTTCTCCTTGCTGCTGCCTCCCAGAAGACAGCAACAGTGGTGGCTTCTCCCCATCTYGGTTGCTTCTCCCAAGGGCATCACTTGCTGCTCTGGTAGTTAATGCAGGAGTTAAAAGAATGTATGGATTTTCCTTCAGATTTGCAATCCATGTCTGAGCTTACTTGCTAGCTTACATTGCAGTTCATTGACATGACACAGTCATCTTCTGTAATGTTAACCACAGTACACAAGTGTTGCTTTCTCACAGATTTTTTTCTTACATTTGCATTCTTCTGTCAGCAGGATGACTATCCTGAAAGAGCATTGTTGCTTAAATATCGGCTCTTTAATCTGATGTGATTATTTAGGGAATGTTTTCATGTTTTTGATGAAATAAAATATCTCAGTCAGTACTTTGTCTGAAAGCAATATAAATATTTTATCAGTATCATGTAAATTGTGTTACACATTTTAGTAGGTTTAAGGTTATTACTTGCCTTCCTGTGGCATTCTGTAGGGATTCAAGCCTTTTTTTTTATTGCTRAATGCCCATGAATTATTCTTGTTGTTATGTAAAGTAATGTCAAAGTCTTAAGAATTTAGTTGTACTTTAAAGCTAAAAGTTAACAAATGGTACTAATCATTTCTGTTTTGATTATAGGAGGACCTTGTGTCTCTGGGCAGTAGTGTAACTCCAGTGATTAGAATATTAATTACATTGGACCTGTACTTCTTCAGTTTAGTTCATCTCTCACTGTAGCACTGGTGGTAGTTAAGACAAAACAAAATGTTGATTTGATCAACAGTTTGTTTTGTTTTATTTCTCATCATAAATTGACAGAATTTGCATGCTTGTTCCCAGAGTATAGAAACTACGTGCATGGGTCTGCTCCTTTTCCTTTTAAACAACTCCAAATTAAAGACATATAGGTTTTTTCCTGATTGCTCTTTTATTTTAATTTGGAAAAAGTATTCAGTAAAGTAAATTCAGTTGCAATAGAAAAAGAACCAAACCACGGATGTGTGTGTATGTGTATTTTTTTTTCATCCTGAGGCCAGTGGAGAGAGTACAGGTCAATAGGCATGCACTGGGTTGGAAGTGTTATCATATATGGCATTCCCTGGAAACCAATAAAAAAAAATTAAACCAGAGTAACCACATACACCTACGTACACTACTTCCTAAAATCTTTTCTATAGAGGAATTGCTACCAAAAATTAAGCAAATCCTGGTTGTTTTCATAGAGAACTCAAGAAAAAGTTCGGTTTCCTCAAATGGAAAAATAAAAYTGTGCTGTAGACTTGAAATAGTTTGCTATAAGAAGATGGTTTGCAGTCAGTGGCAGATATCTGAATTGGGACTAGCAGCACACAAGTGACACATTAAGGGTTATTGAGAAACTGCCCCTTTCTACCAGTGTAGAAAGAAGTGACAAACTGATTTTATCTTTGCCTCTGTCTTTCTCCCTTGTAGTCCCAGGAGCATGATAAGATTGCCAAGAAAATTAGGAGGMGTATAAGTCTTCTTAGCTTGCTGAAGTAGTCATTTCTCTCTACTAAATGATAAAGCTGTTAAGGAGTGGTATTGGAAGTTACTCATTAACTTCTTTGCTCTGGTTTTGTAAAGCTGACTTCCATTCCCCCCTCTCTGATTTTGATAYAGGCATTTATGGCAATCCCCTGTGATTCTGATCTGACCGTAGTGAGGTGRCTTAGGTCACTAAACTTGGCTTCTTCAGTAGAGATAAGAGCTGCCGTAAACCCCCAGAAAGATATAGCAGATGGGAGTGCAGATAGACATAGAATATAAACCCTAATTTTGTCAGGGCTATAAATATTAAAACCTTAGGYCTTCACCCAGAAGAATGTCTTCACGGAGGTAAAGGGATTCAAAGCAAGAGAAAGGCAATTTGGAGAGGACATCCTATACATGAGAAAATAGAAATGGCTTTGATGACCTCTGAAGCACTGTAGAAGTTTTGCCTTTCCTTCTGGAAAGTCCCTGCCTCAGGAAGGTTTGTCATTTCTAATACATTATCACAGAAATCATCTTTAAGCAGAAGCAGAATCTTTTTTCTTTTAAAGTTGTCTGTAAATATGTCTAGTACTCTCTTTCCCAAAATAAAAAGAAATATAACTTYTGTAACTTTATTTCTCATAACTCTGGTAAAAAGGATTTGCTTTGACTCCACTAGCTTTTCTTTGCAGGTATGAAAGTATATTACATCTCCTTTAAGATAAATTTTTAACATGAGTTATTTTAAAGACCACACAGCATTTTTCAGGTAGCCGATCCTCCAGGCCAAGATAAGTGACCTACAGAGTAACACTAAAGTGTGTTAAGCCTTGCTTAAATAACTTGCCAGCACTTTTTTATACAAAATGTTGATTGTAGAGGTGCATTAGTCAGTAAATACTTTGGAGAGTTGACATTGAACTGTTTTGTCCAAAAGTTAAAAGCTGTGGTAATGACCTGTGGCTTCTCAGTTCTTGGCTGCACTCATGAACTGAAAATATGTTAAAGATGCATAATTTGTAGCAGTAGGAGATTTAGCACTTCTAGAAAATCAGACCAAATTATGCTTTCTGAAGTTGAAGTAGCCAAAAATTTAATTTTCATATTGTCCAGATTGTAGTCTCTCATTTAAGCTAGTCTCACKGCACCTGAACTTTCAATTCAGTTTTTGTACTTAGAGGATTTACTTGAGTGTGTATTCTTAGGTATAGGTAGTAAAGGGTTAAAAATCTAAGGTCGTGTTAATGTAGAAAAATGCTGACACAAGTTCTTCAATCCTTTTCCTGACAGAACACCCATCTTTAATTTGCTCCTCTCTTTACCCATATAACATCGTACATCTGTCCTTGAAAACAGCCCTTGCAGCATGAGCATAGCCAATGGAGTCAATTTAGCAAAGGTTGCTGTCTGTGTCCTAGCAATGCAGGCAGACAGCCTGGAGCTATGACTAATAATCAACTGAACAGGTATAGAATAATTACTAAAGATGGAAACCTGTGTTAATTGCTGGATTCAATCCTGTTCTCAAAAATTCTTACAGAATCACCCCCTTCTAGCTCCTCCTCCTAACAACATGTCAAAATGAATATTTTTCTCAGATTGCAAGTAATCTAGTAGATTTGAGAACTTCTTGAGTTTTAAGATTCTTGCTAGTATTTAAGTATACCAATACTMCCTGAGAGTCCTTTATGTCCACTTTAAAGCTTTGAGGCCTTGAAGTATTTGGAGTTGACAGAGATCAGAGTCTGACAGTTTCTGAAAGCAAAAGCTGATGTTAAGCTGTTGTTTATCTTAAAATAATCGTCTACTAAGAGGTTTCTGTAATCACTMTGAGCAAAGCCACTTTCTTTTCAGACCATTTTTTTCTGCAATGACTGTATGTTTGATTATCAGAACAGAGCAAACTATAAGGGATGCCTCTCTTCCTCTAGTTCTGTGCTCTTGCTAATGCAGTAATGCTCAGTAAGTGGGAAAAATGAAGGGATGCTCATAGAAATTGATTACAGTGTGAGGGGAAGAGTGACAGTGACTGCATTTGGTCTTCACCAAGAGCATTTTGCCTTATTAGGCTACTTTGCAAGCTAAACTGTACTTTATCGCACAGTCCGCTAAAAATAACTCTGTATGGCTTTCTGGCAGATTGATATAAAAAGTGCATGATGATGGTACTTGGGGTTGTTTAAATACAAAGCTAGAAGCATGAGCTGGCCTCCAAATGATGAATGTCTTTGTATTCCAGAATGGAAGCTTTCCAAGACAGTGATGCATAGCCACCAATTTGTAACTTTTCTTTAATTTGTAACTTTGGATTTTTATCTATTTGATTATTTATATAACCCCTCATATGTTTGATGTGGCATCATTTAACATCTGAATGTACTTTCAGTGGTTTTCTATACTCCACAATTGATTTGAAGAAAGTAACATTCRGTGTTGTTTTCATAGACTTCCTTTTAAATACAATACTTTAAAAAAAAAAAAAAAACCTGAGAAAACCAGCCAACCAGTGCATCTCAACTTTCTCATTTTAATGCTCTCACAGTTCACTCATAGCACAGAAAAAAAGTTCTGTCATGAGCTTTCCTATGTATAGGATGTAAATACTGAGGGTAATGAAGAACATTTTTCTTTACATCTTTTCTTACTGCATTCATGTCCCGCTTAGGTTGTTTGTATCACATACTCCCTCTCACAAGTGATACATTCCATATATTAGTGGATTGGTTTTAAAAAGTAGTAATAAAAAGGATGTAAGCAAATAGCCTAAGTTTCTTCTCAAGCCCATTTTTAGATTAGAGGCAGCTCAGTGAAATGGGACCAAGAGGGGTCCCCATGCAGAGGGGAGGATGATTCAAATAGAGCCAGAAAACCAGAGCAGCAGCTGCCCACACTGCTTTGATGGGGCTGGGATAAGGAGAAGTGTCAATTGGATATGAAGGCTTAGAAGGAAAAGATAAAGGAAAAAAAGTCACTGGAATTGATATTCATGGAGGGCTTATTCTTTCAAGATCRTAATGAGGAATATTCATACAATTTATATTTCTGAAAAGCTATGTGAAGAGTCAAAGCAGCTCAGACTGGATTTACAATRCCAAGAAGTGTCCAGGAGCTCTAGCAGGGTTTCTACTTGGCAAGCTTCAGTTTCATTTACTCTTTTGCGTGCCATTAGTTCTACATTGCCTCACAAGCTGCTGTTCTAATAGTTTCCTATCTTCTTTCAGTGAGACCCGATTAAGTTGCTGTCTTCAGAGCTGCTTCCTTATCCCCTTGAATGGTTAATCAGGGAGAGAGAAAGCTTAGCTGTAATTAACCCACAGCTTGCCAGAGGTGGGGATTCAGCCAGAMATGGCTATATGCTCAATAAAAGCTAATTTTTTAGGGAGAATGAGTACTTAAGCATCTCAAAAAGGAGTAGAAAATATGTTTTACTGAAGTGCATACTAACACTTTCTTTAGAGAGGTAGTAGTCCTTATTGCAACTAAAAGTCCTGCTTCATTTGTAACGACATTTTAGTGCTTTGCAGAACATATGAATGCTGAAAGATTGGTTTGAAATCCAAAGAACAGTTCATCAGATATTCCCCCAAAATGGTAGAAGGCTGAAAATGTCTAAACTGTATGAGCCAATTGACGTGGCAATTAACAGGAGTGTTCCTTGGAGTGCCTAAAGGTCTGTCTTAAGGCTCTGTATAGGCTTGAAGGAACTTTGCTTTGTAATGGGGTAACAAGAACATGGGCATTTCCATGATCCTGAAAGTTTAAATAGGGCATAAGTCTCTTTCAGAAGGTTTTGAGGGGTTTGATCCTATTGCTGTATGCATCCAAAACAGCAGAAGGGGACCACAGTGTATGTACTTCAGTCACAGAATTCTTTGCAATGTAGTAATCTTTTACTTAAACAGGATAGGACTAAACCATGAAAGGGTCTTTTTTTACTTTGCTTTTAAATACTGGGTTTTCCTTTCACACCTCTTTTTGGAAGGAGTTCATTTGATTATGTAAAAATGGGTTATGCATGAATGGCATTTGATGCGGAGTCAAAGGATTTTAATTTTTATTTTTCTAAGTACATGGTTGGTTTTTCACGGGGATGCAGCTCTTAGATTTATAACAGCTTCAACTAACTCAGCCTACTGTGAAACATTAGGAAAAATCGACAAGGCCACTGATCCATGTATTCTGTGTATTTCAACTATGTAATTGTAAGCCTTCTWAAGAGTTTTTTGAATCTTTTGAATCAATAGTAAAATATATACATATCCAGGGAACTAATTCTTAGGCAAATAACCTGCTCTAGACAAATATTGTAAGGAAATACCCTGCTGTGTTCAGCAGTGCAGCAAAACTCGGATGAATAAAGATTGGTCYCCATGATAAACCTTTAAATCTTTGGTCATAGAAAATCTGCATTGCTAAAGGATTATATTATGACTCAGTGGGCAATAACTGCTATTACAGCTACCTGAAGAGATTTTCCTTACCCATTTGTGTTTTCTTTCTCTGAACAACTTGTCTGCTCTTTCCTCAGCATACCTCTCTCAATATTACAGTAGAACATAATGCTGTACCCCCCCTTGTACAGTCTATATGATACTGAAGTATCCTCATGRGTGATTTGATCTCCACCCCTCTGCAGCCTCTCCTTCTTTTGCTGTTGGTGGTCTGCATCTTTATTACAGGTGTTGATCTATTTGATTAATTTTTGCAATATCACCCAAGAGGGACAAGGCAGGAAAGAAGCGAGAATAATGCCCAAAGGTTACCTCACTTGAAGTAGTTGAAGATAAACATCATGCTGTTTATGTTGAGCAGTCAAAGGCACCTGAACATGTGAATGTGTTCACATCATTATCTTGTTTACCGTTGGTTCCTTGGGCACGTCCCTTGTATCATCACAACGTAAAGACAGCTTTTGATTTCTTAAAAATACATTCCTTCAGAGAGGTGTCTTGGTGTGGAGAGCGAAGAGCGGTACCATAACAGTGTGGTTTGGTTGTGTGCCAAGCGCTGACTGACAGGATTGAGATTTGGAGGTTCTGTTGGTAATATTGTTTCCCATTGACACTGTATGTTAACAAACRTTGCCTCCTGCTTTGAGATAAATACGACTTCTCTGAAAATCCTCCAACTCTTCTCCTTGATTAGCTAGAGCTGGTCCAAGTAAGTGTCTTGTCTTTGCCCCACTGTAGAACTCAAAGATGTCCTGACCTCTGTTTCCCCTCCCTTGTGGGGCTGAGCTGGGACAACAGCCAACAGCAGGCACARCCCCAGAGTCTGGGATCCCTGGGGCCTCAGCTGAGTCACACMAAGCACAGTCAGAGTCTGCTCTCCCACCCTACAGAAAAGGGGCTTACCAATATGGACCTGCTTCTCCCAGTAGTACATATCTTCAGTGAGTCTTGTTARTAGTTATCACTGCCTGAGATAACCTTCCTTGTGATGTAATTTGACATACTGCTGTCAGAGGGGCTTAAACATAGTAATCTTTAAAAATGATTGGGAATTTGCCCTAGAGAAAAAACTGTTATGATTAATTTCTACAAATGATAAACCACTCCTTCTTCAAAATACTGCGTGCTATGAAGTGTGATTTAATCCATTTAACTACAGAGCCTGATGCTTCTGACAACTGTGACTCAAATGTCATCACAGAAAGTGATATTTCAAGTGGCAGGGTGGGGATTAGAAACCTGGTGAAGATTTGTCAAAGGAGAAGTAAGTACATAATTTTTAGATAAGTGATTTGTCTACTCTAAACCACTTCCTCTGAAAAGACAGGCAGCTTTAAAAGAGAAACTTACACTGTTACACTAGAAGGAGCAATTTAATTGCAGAGAGATATTACTTATGATGGTAGGTAGAGAGAAAAATGTAGGATACTGGGAATGTGTTTCCTATACAGAAAAAAATAAAATTACTGTTTAYCCTCAGAAAATAACTTAATCAAGGCTTGTCTGAGGAAGGAGCAGCAAGTCTTAGTTTCTGGGACCTCAAGACCACCTGATATGTTCCTGTTACTGCTTTGTTTTTTCAATACACGAAAAAACACCATGATAGCTTATGGACTGTGTGAAAATTCTGTAAATGCAGTAAAACCTGAAACAAGTACAGAAATATTCATTCTGTGTCCACCAAGAACTCATGTAGCATTRTAGTCAATTACTAATTTCATTCACATCCACAAAGTTTGAATTCAGTGCAGTTACATTACTAGGGAATTTGGTCATTATTGTGGATTATTAACATACTTCTCATTGCTTTGACAGTTCCCTAAAAACTTGTGCTTCCTATTATCTATTCTGCTAGTCTAGCTGTATAATTTACACCTCCTTAAAGCATCTGTCTTCTCTGAAAGGCAATGAAAAATCTGTATAAGGTTCTGTACTTTTCTTCCACGTGACTGAATCTCAAATTCGATCAACTGCAATGAAAACTACATTTTGTGTAAGAATTGGTTTCAGCAGCCCTGTGGGTCCACCTGAATCTATGAGGACTTGGCTGAAGTTTTGCCCAGGCTGTATGGACTGTCCGCTGTGGACACTGGCCCAGTGCTGAGTCTTGGACCACCTGTAGCAGGAGAATTGTTACAACGTTCCTTCAGCCGCGCTTGTGCAGATCTGAGATTGCACACAGTGTTGTGAAGGGTTTGGTTTGCAGCTCCACTTGGTGTGATGGCTGTGGAGAAAAAGCAGTACCCTGTCTGACAGGCTGACCTTGAGATCCTGCATCGGGAGTGGAAGTTAAGTGAGAGCACACAAAACTCTTACCTGTTTGTAGTGGATTCCCTGGGGGAAAAAAACAACAAACAAACATGAAACCTGACAACGCTTTTTTGTGGAATCATTTTTCAGAGAAGAGCTGCTCTTTGATATCTGTGATAGTTTGCTGCTCCGATCTGTCATGTTGCCGACTCTCTGCTAAGGTGTTTGGGAAGCACAGTTAAGTGACTGTAAGCATGGCAAGGGAAGCTGGGACCATTTCTTCACTGAAAGGAATTTTGCTGGACAGCCAGTATTTTTTTTATGTCCTCCTTTTTTTATTGTTTGTATTTTCTTTRTTTTTCGCTGGAATCTGCCGGCCGCTTCACGGGGAGAGGGCCGGGTGCGCCTTTAAGAGGTGGAGGTGCCTTTGTGCAGGTTGTGCGGGGAAGGAAGTGGCTCTGCACCGCGGAGGGTGGCAGGAAAAGGCTGGTGCTCTGCTGGCCACAACTTAAACTGCCAATTTTCCCTTTGAGAGGGAGCCGAGAATTGTCACATTAGCTTCCTGGGGGTTGATTGGTTGGTTGGGTTGGTTGGTTTTTTTTTGTCCTTTCGGCACTGTCAGCTGAAACGCTGACCACCACAGACACAACTGGRTATGTGAAACTTGTGAAAACTCTTCCATGGGCAGCCCTGAATAGCAGTGGCGTAGGAACGGGTGATGTCTTGGGAGCAGTGTGCGGCCGACAAAGGTGAAGACCTAAACTCGCAAACACACCCCAAGGAACCTGCCTGGGCCAGGCTGTCCCCGCAAGTGACAGCGGTTCCGGCGGCAGCCCGCAGCCCCCGCCCGCCTGCCTCAGTTTCCCCTGGCGGTGGAGGCACGGCGCCCGTCGCTCCGCCGAGCGGGAGMGCCCCGGGGCCCGCAGCCGCCGCTCCATCGCCCTCCCCCGCCGGCCGGCCCGGCCCGGCCCGCCGGTACCTCCTGCCCCGGCACGGAAAGGAAGGAAACTCCCGGCCTCGGGGGCCGCCCGCCCCGGGCGCTGCTCCTCCGCCGAGGCTGCCCTGGACGCTAATTAGCATGACTAGTTTGATGGATTTAGTCAACAGCATTCAGCAAACAGGGTAGGGGGGAAACAAGGGTATAAGATTTCCCAAATCTCAAGACTTTTCAGCCCCGGTGCCCTTAATGGTTTGTTAGGCGGGCTCGAACAAGTGTTACTTCCAATTAATTGATCGAGGGGATTTATTTTAGTATTTTGGCTGGGTGCCAGAGACAGAGGCTTTGTCCTAGCGTTTTAAGCACCACCCCTCCTTGCAAGTTTGAAATGTGAGCTGCCTGGGTGGTTTTTTTTTTTCCTCCTCTCTTTCTCTCTCTTCCTTCTGGCAAAGTGGCTGTGGCTGCGTGTGTGTATGTGTGTGTGTGCGCGCGTGTGTGTGCGTGCACGAGTATGAGAGAAGGACATACCTCTCTGTGTAATGGGAAAGCAAGACATGGATCACTAGAGMCAGAAAAGAGAACCATCAATATCAGTAACATGCAGCTGAGGTGAGATTTTTCTGAGCGTTTGATTTTCTTAAAACCCTTTCGGAAGATTTACAGCAGCCTTCTGCCATGCTGTGTGCTGAAGACGTACTCCTAAGCAATGTCATAGGGATGCTTACATGTCTATCGCCGTTTTAGGTCTGTTCGCGTACGTGTGAAGTTTTAAAGCTTAACCTGATTCTCTTTATTGTCTCTAGAGGGTTGTAGCTTGAGCACAAATAGCCTGTTGGCAAGTACGGCATGAGCCCATTAGCAAGACTCCATCTGTGATTGGTTTTGCCTGGAAACCGGGAGACAAGCAATGAATAATTGATGTGTGTTGTGCAGTAGCTGGACAGGCAAAGAGGAGAGAGAGAGGGAGAAACAGAGCAGGGTGCCCTCAGAGGGGGAGAGCGAACAAGCTTGAAAATAGCTACTGGCTGCCTTGTGCTGAGATGAAGGCAACCCCGGCTGTCTTTGTTCTGCACTGGCTGGTTTCTGCCTAGAAGTGTTTGCAGACATATGTGGCCTCTCTGCAGCAGGAGAGGCAGGCGCGCAGAGGAGGGGCGGCAGAGGAAGCCCAGGCTTGTGAATGGGATGTAACTCGGGGGTAAGTTGGTTCCGGGGGGGCGGGGGCCGTGCGTGTGCGAGCGGGGCCGTGTGTTGGTGCGTGTTCGCCGCAGGGAGAGCCTGTGAGCGTGTGTGCGAGCGTGCGGATGTGTCCGTGTGTGTCTGTGTGTGTCTGTGTGTGTCTGTGTGTGTGTGTGTGTGCGTGCGGCAGCGGGTGCATTGTGGGTACGGCGGCGCGGGGCTGGCAGCGATGGCAGCGGCTGTGCCGTGCCCGGGGCACCGCGGGCGGCCCGCACCCAGCGCGCTGACCTGATACCTGCTTTTGTGGTTTAATATATTTAACATKCATTAACAACCTTATTTCTGCATTAGTATATAGTAGGAGAAGAAAAAATACTGGGGGGAGGGGGGAGGGAGATTGCCACTTAGTGCCACTTACTTATCCATATTCTAGGCCAGACTTGAAAGAAGGGTGTTAACAGTACTTTTACTGTCTTATCTACTGACACTATCCAACTGTTTTAGAAAGTTGAGGTTTTCAAGCATCAGCCTAACAGCATGGCTTTCAGAGGAGCCTGTCATGATTTACTTATTCATACAGATTGCAGTGGCTTATGTAGTCTTGATCCTGCTTGATCTGCCAGCAGTATTTGCCTCTATTGATCACAGGCTGTTATTTGACTGCCTTGAGCAGCTTGTAGGTCTCCCTGGTTCTGCTAACGGGGTCTGCTACGGGTACTTCTCAGCCTTCTCATTTTCTTGCTGTCAGTAGTTCTAACTGCAGATTTCCCACTCACACAGATACTCTGCAGAACTGTGTCACACTGGTTGTGTTTTTCAGTACGTTTGGGAGCACCTTAGTGAACTATGGTGCTGAGCTGGGGTTCTGTCCTGATTTGGCTCTTAGCTCTTATTTATAATGCATGTTTGGCAGTGTGCCTGGCTGTCATGTGAAGTTGTAAGTATGTAAAAACTCYTATACTAGGTGTAATAAAATGCCATATTTTTTGAAATAGCCACCAGTTCATCATGTTCCTACATACCTTTGCATTCCTACTGTTTTTTTAGCAACAGGGCAGTTGAGAGGTTAGTCTGGAAAAAAATTAGAAACCAGTCATGCTGCACATAGACAAGTACTGTAAATTGTCCTGTTTCAGCCCACTTTCGAAATGGCTATATATGTTTTCTGACTATTCCTTGGGGTGGAAATTCTGTAATTCTTTGATTGGGTGATTTACCTGGAAGGTCCTTGAAGTAATTTGTGGCTGTCAAGAAGCATGCTTCATTAGRCCAAAGTTGTAGTAGAATCAGGTTAGAAACAGAAACATTCATGTATGTTTATTTATGGTCTTAGTTCATTAGTAACAGAATATTTTAATTTTTTTACTAAATTACTCTCCAACTTGTAAATATACTTTTGAGCGCTTTGCAAAATAGAAGCATACATTGTGCATTTTGTGTTTCTAGTTTTGTTGCAAGACTGACCTTCTTTAGAACACGCAGTTAAGCTTCTGTTACAGTTTGTGACACCKTGTATCATTTTGATAGAAACACAGCCCCGCCTATGGTCTTTGAGCAGGCAGAACAGTTGGCTTTTTGAAGAAGTACTTGAGATGGAATATTATGAGGACCAAGTGATTTTTACTTGTAAGGAGCACATTTAATATGTGATGACCCACTCCTTCCATCCTTCAAGGCAGACACATCTAGTAAGAGTAGGATGTTGGCTGTCTTGCCATTCAGCAAACTTCCTCTTTGTCTCTACATCTRCAAAAAATGTCAGGGGAATTAATTCTCTCATAGAGTTTGGGACTTCAGAGAGTTAGTGGATCACAAGTGTGCAATACCCCATAATCTTGGATTTTGTGTTTTACAATAAGCAGAACAGAAGATATATAGGTTTTGCTAACTTAAGAGCAGGTTATAAGAGGTCAAAAAATGGAAGTGTTAAAGTCCTATCTTAAGTGCTGATTTTAAATGGCTCACTTGAAGCACTCATGAATCATGTTGCAAAGGCAAAAATGTCCTTCTTGTTAAATGACTGTAATCTAAAATGTTATAGAGACCTACATGATTTATTGRTGTCTATTTCTGAGGCGTTTACCTGCACCTGTAGCCAGCCCATTCCATTTATTTTGGCTTGCTGACAAATTAGCAGGCTATTTGTATGTCAGATTTGGTCAGTAGTCAGCTMCCACCCCCTTACATATTGAACTGCTTCCAATTTAATTGTTTGTGGTATTGGGAATTTATTATCCAGATAGTTGTCATTCAGGGGAGCTCTTTTGCATAGAGAAGAGAAAACCCAGAAGATTTATTTGTGTATATTCTCATAGTGCCTTGCAGAAAGATGGTATGCAGAAGTGAGCAGCTTTCGAGCCTCTTCTATGCACACAGGCAATTATCTATGCACTACCTTCCTTTCCACTAGTTTGGGATGTCAAATACTAGGTTTCCTATATAATGGCCGAAATAAGATTAGCTCTGTGATTATGGMCATTGTCATTGTACCTGGGCACCTTTCAAGAGTGAGCAATCCAAATTACCTGTTGGAGTTCTAACTGCAGGTATAAGTTGCGCAGATACTCTCAGGGGGAGTTGAAGTGAACACTGCCACCTGCAGTGGTTAYATTGCAGTGCTTGAGTAAGTTTTGTGGGGTATTGAAGGGAACATTATTGTTTCTTGCTAAATTGTTTTAACTGCTGGTTTAGCTCTTCATCMCAGTAAGAATCTGAGCACTGCTTTTCCAAGTCAGAGTGCTCCAGTGTTGCACAGAGGCAATTGCGGGTTGCCTGACCTTGGCTGCCAGGATGTCTCCAGCTCTGCTGCTCTTCTGTGGCACGGTCTCTGATGCCAGCTGCAGCTGCTCGCTGTGTTGGCCAGATTAAGAGGTCTATATGTTGTGTGGATGTTTTCTTAAACTGAATCAATCTGATGGTGCACTTTGAGTTTTAAATAAGATAGAAAATTTGGGCTTTGATCCAGCCAAAGGATTTCYTATTATGGGAGCATGACCAGTGCTGGCCATCCTGGCCATCTGATTGTGCTAGGGCTCCCTRGGACTGCAGGTGGGGACAAGACTCAGCCATTTTTTTCTCCTCTCAAACTGCTCCATGGTTGCTAGTTAACATTGCTGGCACTGTGCAGCTTGAAATGTTTTATGGTCTTACATCTACTTAACCTTTAATGTTTTCTGTCAACATCTATTATGACCTGGTGGCCTRTGGTTAGTAAAATGTGCCCTTGCAGGCTGCCAGATACTGTAATGGAATTAGGCCTTTAAAATTATCAGACCTGTCAAAGGGGCTTATAATCCTGTGAGAGCTTTAAGTGGTTTCTTACCTTCGCTTCAACACACATTTGACCTGGTTGAAGGGGTTTTACTTGCTTGTTTTGTTTTTACTTCCTAGTAGTAATACTTCTAAAGGGGGGGAGGGCAAGGAGAGGAAAAAAATTCCTTGGCATCTTTATGAGGAGTCTCCTTAGTTCTGTCCCAGATACCTTTTTAAAAATTTTGTTTTCACTCTCTTGCACTTGTAGGTTAAAGTCTGCAGCTATATATGTGGGAACTTGTTCTCTTAAGTTAGGGAATAAGGATGCTTCGTTAAGGATGTGCCTTAGTCAGTCAGTGTGCACAGAGGGCTGACACAAATCAGGGGAAATGTCAGGCTTGATTTGAGGGAGGCTGGACTCAACAAAGTGCACACAGAAGGTGCTGARCTGACATCTCTTGGAACTAATGTCCTCTGCAGAGTGAGTGTKGGAAGGACAGTAACAGTGCAGTTACTCATATTTACCACCTTTGTGCTTTATCCTGAGCTGAGGATTGTACCAGATTTGAGATGGTTTACCTTTTATTAGTTAGCTTTCAGTTACCTGTGGAAATGCTGAGAGTAACTTTGTAGCATTTTAATGGTCTCCCTGTGATTGTACCACAGAGCCTGGTGGTCATTAACACTGACATTCAATTAGCAGAGAGATGGTACAYGTATCATACCCAACAGAAATTTAGACTTGCAGCAGAGGGGACCATCTGACCGTGTCTCATGCAGCCTGTAGCCAAGTTTGGCAAGTCACCTTATCACTTCACAACAGTTACCTATCTTAGTGAAGTGGTTGGTTGTGAGCCATTTCTTTGAATCATTGCACATTTTTAATACTATTGGTTTCTTTTTAAACTGCTTTTTTAAGAGACCAACCAGACTTTTTTAAGACCCAACTTTGTCTTCTGAAGTAATGCCACGCTGACTTGGTTTCTTACTACCAGCAGGGTGATATAAGGTGAGGAAAGAGAATAAAGCCAATAAAATACTATTCCAAAATAAAGCAACTAAAATGCTGTCTTGTTTGAGACTTTATAGATAAGTGACAGAGGGAAACACAGAGCAGCTGTTTCTTTTGAAAGGAAAAGCCCTTTTATTACAGTGATTTTTTACATTTTCATTCTTCTCATATAGCATAATCATGCAAAGTAAAAAAAATGTGGCTCCTGCTTTTAAACTGCATGTAGGCATTAGCCCCATAAATAAAGTTAATTTAAAAAAATAGTTTCAGTTTTCTGAGATGACATGAATTGGGATAGATGCTGGAGTAAATTGGCCTCTTGAGTAAGGAGGACAAAGGAGTTAAAATGCCCTGAAATCCTGGCCTTTATACAGGTGTATTTTTTTTTTTCATTTTTTTTGGTATACAAACCTCGTAAACCTCCCAGGGTGCCCACTGCACTAAGCAGAAGAAATGGAGATGTAGGAATGAAACCAGTCATCAGGGATCTCTGAGGTGTTCATGAGATGGGCTGTCTCTTATGATCCAAGAGCTTGAGCATATTGATGGTTAATATTTTTACTTTGTGATAGTCYAATGAATGATCTTATCAGTTGTTGCTAGCAGATGCAAAAATTATGAGCTTGTGGCAGCAAGACAGATACTTTTCCTATGCTTTTCTTGGGATATGAGTGTTAGACATGTCAATTACTTTTCTTTCTGAATAATATTGTCCTCAGCATTTTGGAAAGGTGCAAAGTAGAAGAGATCCTTATCGGAAGGATGGGAGAAGGACCCTTGTCAAGCAGTGACTGCTTGTTCATGAAAACTTGGGATTTTTTCTGCCTCCTGGGAAATTGATGTTTCAGGGTTTCTAGCTGCTCTAAGAGGAAGTACTTAGATTGTTGCTATTTCTACTGTCATGGCAAAGATAAGATAATGGTGTGAAAAAAAATGAGGAGCAATGAATGTCTTCTTTCAGTACTTAGTGTGGTTTATTTAGCTTGATTAGAAATACATCAGATACCTATTTTCAAATAAATTTTTAGTAAATAGCATGGAAAAGTTTATGCAGACAGAGAAGCGGCTTTCCACAGTGGCCAGATTTACCAGTCCTGATTCTCTGCTGTGTTCTTCGTGTCAAGTGAAGCAGTGCTGATGCACTGAAAAATGGCACCTCTGACAATATTTAGATTATCTACTTCTCAGGTGCACTGAGAAGTAAAGCAGCTGCACTGGTTTCTGTTACCGGRTTGTTTACTTTGAGCATCCTGCTTCTCTGCTGTGTGTCTCTTGTAGTCAGAGCACATGTACCTAACCCGTATGAACACTCAGACTTCAGCCAAGTCATCCAAAATAATGGGTGACAGACACTTCCCTTGAAACAGGCATTTGGTTTTCCAGCCATTTCATCAGTTTCAAAGATGGACAAATAGAAAAAGGCTTCAGGGTGATCCAAGGCAGATTGAAATGAGGGAATTTATTAGAATGAAGCAGAGGCTGATCGTAGAACAATAGTGTATGAGAGTTCAACATTTCTTGTTTCAGTGGAGTCCTAAGCAGTAGCCTGAGTATTCCCTCTGCAGTGCAGTTCTGCCTCCTTTCAGCTCTATGTTTACATAATGGCACTTTCCCCTAACATTTTGTTTCTGTGCCTGTGTTTGTGCAGTACTTTGACTGTCAAAATGTCTGTCTGACTGCAATATGGAAGCTAATGTCTTAGTGTGAGACTAGTATTTGTTATTCATTGTCTTTACACTGAAATGTCTCTGTTGATCTTCACAAAGCATGTCAAACAGCTGGTAATTTTTCAAAAATCTCACTTTAAACAGTGCTTGTTACCTTAAACTGAAGGCTGATTGTGGCTCTCAATTTTCTATCAATGGAACCACCATGAACCACCCTTCTAATTAATGTCATTTCAAGCTGTTGTACGGTTTCACTCATAGAATTTGGCAAATTTTTCAAAGTCATCTTCAGAGGGCTTTAGATTGTTAACAGACTGAGGCATTTTAAAGAAATGCTACCAGTTGTCACCATCTAAAACTGGGGTCTACAGCTGAGTTTTCCCATATGTATTTTCATTGTTTTTGTAATCTGTTTTGAGATCAGTTTTGCATGAATCRAAGGATCCTAGGGTGGAAAAAATATCTAAGTGGCTCTCTCCAGAAGCTTCTCCTGCAGATTTCATTGATGATGAAGATATTTGTGGTCTGTCCTTAACTCTCCTTTTTCTTCATAATTACAGTAGAGATTGAAGATTGTGTCTCATACTGCATGAGTAGCAACATCTACATACAAGTACTGACTCAAGCAGTGAAATAATCCATAATCAGATTTCCTCCAGTGATGGTAATTTCTCTCTTAAAAGCAGGACGATAGCTCCATCTGTGTAGGAAACAGAACTGTGTTCTGATTTGACACACCTTTAAAGGAAAAGGAGGAAAAACATCTCTGATAGTTACAGAATTACTAATGTCTTAAATTCAAGTTAAACTTTGACTGCTAGTCTGGTGACTTCTGCCTACCTTACACCACTCCTTCACATTTTTCCACAGAACTGCATATGCTTCCCTTTTATAGACTGAACTCTGAAAATTTATCTGCTCTCCACTGAATTTCTGTTTTACATTATGTGAAAGGCACGTACCCTTGGGGAGATAGTTTGTTACTGGATTTCAGTGATTTCTCTGAAACCTGGAAGAAAGAYATTCAGGTACAAATGATAAGGAGTTTTGTGGAGTGAGGATGAGATCACCTGGAGCGAGGTCTGCACATAAAACTTGTGTGTGCATGGAAATGTCATTAAGGGCTGTGCTTATTTACAACTCTCAATACAGACAAAAATGCTGGAATAGGTATAGTTCTACAATAAAAAYGGTATTTTGCTGATGCTGCTTGTTTCACTCAAGGAATCAGTATAAGCTATAAACTAGRACGATCACTTTGCTGATACAAACCATATTTACTACAGGCACACATATCAAACTTTTTCAGGGTGGTTGTGCTGGCAGAATATCTATAGAAATGGTCACAAGGAATGGAAGAGGCAAGAACCATACTCCTGGAAGTAACTGTCTCTTATTCAGTGTCTGAACTTCCCAAAGTTTTCACTAGGTGCTGTTTTCTGGACAGTACTCTGTTGTCATCTGATACTGTGCATACATACTGGAAYTGTGTGTTTTGTTAGTGTAGTTACCATGAAAATGGAAACTTACAAGGTTTGTTAAGGTGTGTGTTCTAACAAATTGATTTCCAAAGAGTCKCTCCTGGATATACTTCAGCAAGTCTCTCTGAAACAGTTCTCTTGCCCATAGCATCATTTTTCTTTGTCATGAATCATCCATGAATAATGGTAAACCTGTCTGGTCTACAAAATCTGCAGGGAGAAAGAAAGGCTGGCTTTTAAAGACTGYTGGTAATCATTTGAACTATGCCAAAATCTTATTCATTCACTCAGGAGAGTCTTCTCAGCATTATGGAAATACATCACTATGGCTTTATTCCTTGAGAGGATCTGGTGCAGACCTCTACGTGATTCATAGGTTTCAGTCCAGGAGGACTTGATCCCATCTTGAGTTTCAGGCTCAATGGACTATCAAAGACATGACGAACTCAGTTTAAGTGGGTTTGACTTCATTGATAGCAACATCTTTCATATTAACTGAATTTGCAGTTGCCCAGAACTGTTGACCAAGATGCATCCCAACYCCTCTTGTCCTTTCAGCAACCTCAGCTATGTTGCCTTTGATAATTTTCTGAAGAAGCAGTTTAGCCTGGTTTCAGTATAAAAATACTCAATTCTAGCCCTCAGTGAAAAGTGTTTTTTATGTATTCCCAAGGCTGCTTGGTCGGGGTTTTTTTTTGGCCTTCTGTGCAGTGACCTACCCCTTGGAAAAAAAATTGAGACTTGCCAGAGCAAGGCATATTTGCAACTTGAGCAACTCCTGTCTAAACCACATCTGTAAGCTTTTTGTAAATGAATTAAAATGCAGTTACGCCTTTTACACCAAAATTGATGTGGTCCATTTTTTCCAGCCAAATGGTCTTTAACTGTGTTTGAAAGATCTGTTCAAAGATAATATTGCTGCTGGTCCTCTTTTTCCATGTGCCCTTTCCCAGCCTGGGGAAGCCTGTACTGAACTTAGAAGCATTACCTGTGTCAGTTCTGACCTGTTCCTGTGCACTGTATGCAGGCAGGAGGTCACAGTGCAGATTACTTTGATTATATTGGTGTAGGTAGTTTTTCCATTTGAAAATGAGTCATCTTTTTAGCTGCATGCTGGTTTATTGAAATGGCAGTAATTTGATTTGGTTTTAGTAATTGTAGAATTCAGCTGTTGATCACAAACTGAGTTAACTTTTTTTAATGACTATTAAAAGTTTTTATTTTCATTGGAACAGAGAAAGTGGGAGAACGTAAGTTCAGGCAAAACTTTAACAGCTGCAAACCTACAAAAGCTCAGTTTGGGTGACATGTACTCAGGACTGGGACATGCTGTTGCAAGAAGCCAGCATAGTGGTCCTGATCCCTGTAAACTGCTTTACTGGCATGACTCTCCCTCCATCCTTCCCCCAATGATAGTGTTTTCCCTCTGCAGAAAGGTTGTGTCTGTCAGCAAGAAAGGTCATGTGTGCTCCTTTTGGGCTGCATAACTAAAGCTGCTGCTAGTAATCCAATTTCAGAGTAAAAACAGCTGAATAAACAGTTATAACAGTTAAAACATAAGCAAGATAGCTGAAGTCCATGAGCACAGGAGTAACAAAATGCCAACATTGGCAGGCAACACACCTGAATCTGATGTTAGTCAGACTGAGGAAGAAGTGTTTAAGTTAAAGAAGATATTAGGTACAAGTTAGGGGAAAATAAAAGGTCTAGTAGCAATAGTGAAGTTCAGATGGCCTTTTTGCTTTACAAGCTTGCCAAGAGTGTTTATGACTTACTTTAAAAAGTTCAGCTAACAAAACCWATGAACAATTGATGTACAAAGTGATATCATCATTTTGCCTCAATTTTGAGAGCAGGTTTTCAAAATTTTTCTCTTGCTCAGGGAAGGGGCTGGCCAGTGTTCTGGTCACACTGTGTGTGTAAGGGCASATGGGCAATGTACCTGCCAGGCTTTCCTGCATGACAGCTGTAYCCATTAGTCTGCATTTGCTATCTCAGTGTCTCTAGTGCCATATGTTCTTTTTCTTTAAATCAACAGGTATATAACAGGGCAGATGTGAACGGCAAAATGCTGTAAGCAGAAGAATGATTTGGAACAAGACTCAAGTGACTGGTCTTGACACCAGTAGTCTTAACCAGTTTATGGTAGAACTGAATTAGTATGTGCTGTACAGTTGCTTTCGCTGTCCCTGTCAATGGAAGGGTATCTTTAATCAACTTAAAATTTTCGTTTCTATCAGTCTGCTTATGAGTCATTAGTGTTTGTAATTACATCCTTTTTGAGCCTAGTAACTTGTCTGTTGCTTACTAATATGCTTGAGGAGCATTGCAGATCAGTTTTATAGACAACCTAGTCAGAGCTGACAGCAGAAAGGCTCATACAACTGTTTTTGTTTTGTTTAACTTAATTGCATTGGTACAGACTCATTGAGGTAAATACTTTCTTGAAATGTCTTAGAAAACAATAGTATTAAAGCATCAAATATAMATATGAAGGAATTAGCATTAAATTACAGGGAAGTGAAAGCTGGAAATGTAATTGTGTAGACAGATACTTTATAGCAAGATATATTTTTGAATTGAACRTATTTTATTCAAAAAGTTACTAGGAGTGTGTGAGTGTATGCARTGGAGAGATGTAGTTTCCCCTGTCAGGGAGGAGTTCTTTGTTTTTGATTTTATCCTGAATTGTGAAATCTAGAAGGTTATTGTTTTTTTAGAGAAGAGCATCTTTGAAAACAAAGCCTACTATTATGTCTGATCATCTTTCTTTTCCTTGTCAGCAGTCTACCACTTTTAGTTATGAACAAACACAGCTCTTAAACATGAATGGGATGCTCATTATTTGCTACCTGCACCTGATTTCTTTCTTCCCCAACCTTTGGTGTTGATGAGCATTAGTTCACAATAGTTTCCTATTCTCATAATGTGTTTTAGAACAGGCAGTCTTAAGATTTAAAAAGTATTAATGAGGAGCCTTAAAAAAGCCTTTTTAGAGTTGCTTATCGGTTTGCTTCCCACATTGATAGCACAAGCTAAGGATTTATGAATCAAACACAGTTCTGAACTGCATTCTCCAATACTGTTTTTAACCTGATTTGTAGCTGCTGCTTGTGTATTTACACTTCTTCTTAAGGTATTAGGAGGAAATAGAGTATCATAAGTAAGACAYCAGAATGCAATTTAGCCTAAGCAGGCCTTAGCAACCTTAGCATTTGTTGCTAGGAAGACAGAAAATAGTTCTACTGGCCCAATTCAACACAACTGTGGAAGAGCAATCCTATGTAAGTTTGCCTGGAGAAGGCAGGGAAATCCCAGGTGAGCCAAGAAGGCTCTGTAGCCAATTTATTGCAGGATTCTCTCCTTTATAGCCTGCTTGGCTTTCCAGGGTGAAGCACAGGAATWAGCTCTGCACTGGTCTGTCCTCCTTGGTGAGCTGCAGTGGTTGAGTGATCCACTCRAGTCCTAATGCCTCCCATGGGAAGCGTGTGGGACTGGGGGTGTGGAGTGGGGCTGAAACCTCACATGGGACTGGAACCTCTGCTCTCCCCAGAAACCAAAGGGTTGTTGTTTTGTGATGGAGAGGGCAGGGTGGACATCCCTGGCCCTAGAAAAGTAGCTGGAATTTTTCGCAGATAAAATCTGATCCTTGCAGCAATTGATGTCGGTTTTGCTGTTCTTCTGGGCACTGAAAATTTCACCAGAGGAGTTAATTTTCTTGTACTCATTTCTCCCATTCCTTACAATACAGAAACTTGAATACATTCTCTGCATTTCATGTGCATTTTAGGCGTGATAGCTAACAACTCCTGATATGCATTTTGTAATCCAAYCTTTAGGTTTCAAATGCTGCCTTAGATGCATATATAAGGTAAACATATTATCAATGTGATCTGCACATAATTCTTGTCTTATGGCCATATGATCTCTGTGTATCATGTTTCCTTCTTCACATTCTATCAATTTTTATGAGCTTCATTAGAACTGTAAAGCACAAGCTGTTTTCGTGTAGAGGGTTTTTGTGGTGACTAAACATTGGAGAAAAGAAAACAAATAATTGTCCCAGTATACATATTGCCTAAGATGAACAGATTGATTGAAAATGCACTGCTCCAGTGCTTTGTATAGGCATCAGGTTTGTATGATTCAGTTCTTATTTTCTGGTCTTCAGTTCGCTAATCCTGAGTTTTCAGTTTGTCCCCCTTTTTTTTTTTTTAAGCTAAGTCTGTTTCCTTTTTAACTAATACATGAAGTTTATGCATGTTGCTTTCATTGTGGAGGTAAACGTTGAATAGAACCATTAGGTGGGAATAATTACTGGGTCTTTTTTGAAAGATTTTTTTTTTTTTTAAATTACTCTCTTTTTCTTGCACTTTTGATCTTAGATGTTGTGCCCTTATCCTGAAAGGTTATACAGGTTTAAAACCCATTCATGTTTTAACCTTGTACAAATAGTCATTTTCATCAAAACAAAATCTAGTGTGACATCCACTTGTCCATACCCCTTTTTTTTTGTTCCCCTATTGTCTTTTTTTAACCCAGAAATGTGCCATCTGCAAATTCTGTCATCTTACTTTTAAATTCYTTCCTGCTCAAGAAAGCAGTGGGCTAAACTGCCCTGTGAGGAAGGACGGTGCTTCTTGTTTCCATTGCCAATGCGGAGTGCAGTTAACTCACATCCTCTGTAATTGTAAGGCACATGGTAAATTAAACTTGTGGAGCTCTAGTCTGGTGCTGTAACTGCCGATATTAACAGATATTTATTGGTCCACCTCTCCTTGAACAAGCYTTTCAAATATCTTATTCATAAGACTTGAATCTCATGTCAGCAGTAAAAGCCTTGCAGGCAAAATAAAAGCAGGGTTTTTGCTGACATTCGAGTGCGAGTCARCTGTCTGTTCCTGTGCTCTGTTTTTATAAATATGGTACAGGGCTTCACAATCAAGAAGGTCAGTTTGAGAAAGCAGCTAAAGGAGACAGTGGTGTCTGCCTGCTGTTTGCACTGTGCTGGATAGATGGACTCTGGTCATGTTGCCTGTGTGGAATTTTTTTCTTTTTTTTTAATTCATCATGCTCTACTGTAGTCATTTGCACAAAGGATGCTTTTAAATGAGTAATGAGTGCCTTCCTGTTTGGCAGTTGGTTAAACTGAACTTTGTGTCAGAGTTCTTTACGATTCACTCACACAAGACCTAAAATATTCAAGACTGGTAGGGGGGCAAAAAGCTCTGTCTGACTCATGCTGTTTCAAGGAAAAGGGAGTCTTGAGGTGGAGAGGGGGGAACCCTGCAAAGACCTACAAATTATGCAGTGTTCTTTCTGTTCATGAATAGTTTCTCTTGTGAGTGAGTATTTTTGGACTCACAGACAAAGCAACTTTTGGTACCACTGGCTTTTCTCCAAAGCACACTTTATGTGCTTACTCTGTTTATTTTTATTATTTTAAAAATCTATTGATAGATAGCTTGAAAGTAATCTGAGTGTTTGAGTCAAACTCCAGTGTCCAATTAACCTTGTATAGTATTGTAGATAGTATTGTAGCTCATCTTCCTRGGCAGCAAGGCTCTGTTGACCACTCAACCAACAAGCATCTCTGTTTTAGGAGAAGTTTTCTTCTCTGCTTTCTCATCTTTCTACTGAGAGCTACTTCATGCTTGCAGAGAAAGTTGGAAGCTGAATCAAATTCAGATTTCAGACTGTTACTATTTACTTTTTACGGCACCTTGTAAATAATGCCATGAAATTACAATTTTATCCTTAATTAAGAGCATTCGTGTAATACACATGCTCACCTCTTCTGAGTACWTGGGCCTCTGTGACCTCAAGATCTCTCTTTCAATTTGAAATACGTTAACTTCAACTTCTAAAGCCAGTGGAGATCTAGTTTAGGGTAGTACCTTGCTTGGCTTCAGTTGTGTTTCATCTTACAATTTATTCCAGGTATGAGTGGTACCTTTGCGATTTAGCCTACCCTCCTTTCATGTGAGAATAAACCAATTTTGTTGTAGGTTTTGAGAGAATTTTTTTTGTTTTTTACTGTAGAAACACGTGTAGTAAAATCTACTGAGATGACGGAATTTACTGGCCTTTATGGAAAACTTCTGATGTAATCTGTTTTTAACTACAGGGTGTTCCAATGGCTATTAACAAGTGCAAAGGCTAACAAGTGCATGGTACAAGCTTTGCTGTTCTTTGTTCTTTAGTTTGTTGGGGGTTTTCTTTYTGTTTTGGTTTTTACTTTGTTTTGTTTCAAATGAAGATTGGTCAGAAAGAGACTGACTTGACCAAGGACAGACCAAAATAAATATCCAGACAGGAATCTTTATGTTTTATGCCATATGCTCCAACCAGTACTGCAGTACCAAAATTATTTCAGCAGTTATATAGATAATTTTGCCACCCGATCTTTGTGGAATTAAGGTGGTTGTCAGAGGATTTTTTAAATTAGTCGTACATGCATAGGTGCATTGGAGCTCAATTTTAGGTATATTTCTAATAAAGGCAGGATTGTTAGGACTCATCATACTCATCATGAGACTGGTTTTGGGCATATCCTTTTGTTAGGTTTTATTTCAGGTAGAAATTTGACAAAGTAGGCATCTAAAGCTGAAGGGAAAAGAAGAGGGAAAGAGAAGAGAAGAGGAAGGAAAGAAGGGATGTGTGTGTGTGTGTTTAAAATTATATATGTATTTTAGAAAGTGGGGTAGAACATTGTTTATTAAAAACTATTGACCTTTTCCTTCTAGAATAGTGTTTCCCAGTTGGCAATATGGTAGCTTTGAGTAGCAAGGTCATCAAGATTCTTTTGTCATKTAGAAAAAAAAAATCTACCCAGTGKTGGCTAAGTTGATATGCAGCTGAATAACTGTGGTTTGCAAGCACTCACAAGGGACCTCCTTGGCTTTAGAAGAGAAAATCTCAGAAGATCTCCTCATGTCTGCCCATGTTTGAACTGCTCCCAGCTTTGACTGCTAACCAGCATGCTCAGGCGCCRGCTCGACTTACCAGCTGAGCAGGCACAAGCCAGGCAGCACCAGCGAGGCCAGACCTCTGTGTCAGCTGCTGCGAGTCACACTGAGCACAGAAAKCAGTTCATGCTATCACTGTCTAGCCACAAAGCTTTAGATTTCAGATGCATACTGTATCAGAAAAATCACAGCATTTACTCTGGGAGATCCCTTGTCCTGGTGGTGCCTGTCATGACGTTTGCATGTTCTGCTATCAAAAGTATGTGATACTTCCACATGAAAAAATACAGAAGCTGAGAAATTGCTGAAGTGGATCATTTAAAATATGTATCATCACTTTTGGCCAAATATCCGAAGTATTTCTGCATTTTTATACATAAATTTTCTCCAATTCAGTCATTACAATACAATTGAATTTGTTTGTAATTAAAAATTTGGGTTAATTTTAAATCATAAAAAAATCCCAATGTAATCAATCTTTATGGGAAGAAATCACTGTATCTAACTTCTATACATGTAAAAATACCATGGGTTAATTAAAATAAATTAGGAATTGGGTGGGCAGCTATAGTTTTGAATTGTTGTTTTCGTTCCTGAGTTGACCTATGGCTTTCTTCAGCTTGCAGGCTGCTGCAGGGATTARCAGGTCTGGGAATCGAGCATCCTKCAGTGTCAGGGCCTGTTGGGAGCTCATTTCTTTCTGGTCCTTGGTGGACAAGTTGTTCTTAAACTGGGACATGGCAGGTGTGCAAGGAATAATGGGAGAGCTCATGAAACATGAGATTGCACATTGTTTCTCGTTAAGTCTTTGGCTTATCCACCTGTGTTTACCATATCTTAAGCAAGGTAACAAGCAGCTGATCTTTTTCTTGCAGCCACTGTCAGTAATTTCTTGTGCTTTGTTCTGGGTGTACTTTGCTGTTAATAACCAAAACATTCCTGTATATAGAGTTTTAAGCAGAACAAAGTAAATGCAGATCTGGCAAGTCCCCATGGTGCAAGTCATGAGCCATYACATGATGACATAGTATTTTTGACAGTTTTGATAATTTAGTATGCTACATGATTTCACAAGATACAGGCACTATCACTCTTAGTATTTCATTGGGCAGTTTCTTGTATGATCCTGTTTCTTTCCCCTATTACTTTAATGCCGGGTACAGACGGTTTTTTTTGTTTTTTTTTTACTGAGGTTAAGGAATTTGCTGTTATTAGTAATTACTGTTTGGTTAGTGCTCATATCTAAACCAGAATGCCTGTTGTGCTAAGTAGCCTGCAAATATCTTTGAAGAGACAATCTCTGCTCCAAAGAGTGGAGCAGATTAATACTTCAGTTTTTTTCATCTTACTACTTCATGCTGCTTTYTTTGCACTTAGATAAGTTATTTCGATAAGTTACACTTATCTAACGGATATCTATGCCACTCGGGCCTCTCTGTAGTAACAGTAGTAGCCAATTTTTTATCTGGATTAATGCAAATTCCCAAAGAATTAAAAAAAAAAAAATCCAGTGTTATCATCAAATTGGACAAAGGTGTTGAAAGACTGSTGTCCAGTGAGACACTACTGAGTGCTTGTCTCTAAAAATGTAATGTTTCCTGTATTTTAAAGGTTTGTTTAGAATTGAGAGTTAATTATCATTTTCCTGCATATACATTAGGATCGAGATTGCTGTGTTTTCAATTCTACAAGTGTCCAAGGTTATTATTTAAAATTTCTGAGCTGATGTTGCCTGTCCAAACACTGGAAGGGGCTCCACTGACSCTGTATGGTGCTTCTGACAAAGTGAGCACATTGGAAATACTTTTTCCCTTGCCTTAGACAGATGACACCCTGTGTACTCAAGAGACCATTGGTTTCATCTGCTGTAGTTTCTCATCTTTACTAAAAGATGTCTTTACTAAAGACCTTAGGATTTGCACTCATAGAATGTCTGGAACACAGCAGTATTAGTTGCAAGAGATTACTACTGTCTTTGCTAATTACTCTTTGATTCCTGCTCGTTAGTGCAGTGCCTGTACTTCTCTCTACTCTTTCTCCCTCACCTTAGTCCACAGGGGTCCAGATTGTGGGTTTTGCTGATTGTTTTTTATTAGTGTCTGTCTGCAGAAACTTGTTAGTCAGGAACCTGCCTGACTATCATGTTTCATCATGATACCTATAGTGATGTTTGCTGTAAATCATGTAACATTCTCCCAGTCTTCCCTTATGAAGTCTTTGTGCCTTTTTWAATACATCCCTTTTATCTTACAAAGCTGTTCATTTTGGCTTTCCCATGTTGTGTTCTGCTATCATTTTTGATTCCTAGATTTTTTCCAGGATGAAATACATTTTTGCTTTACAAGGCTTTCTTAAATGTACCTTCTCTATTAGTTTATTCCAGTCTGTAGTAGCRGGGGCTTAGTCTGTACTCCATGAAAGCTTTGAGATACTACCTTTTATAAATACTGCAGTGAACTAGACTACTTTGCTTTAAACCTTTGATTGCTTGATTGTAGGTTTCAGCTTTGAACCCTCTTTTCTCCATTTAATGATCTGGCACAGGTTGTTAGACTGGTGCTGGAGTTGTCTAYGGTCATTGCTCCGGGTTTCAAATAGGCTGCAGAGTCAAGTGCTTTCCCAGAACATGCATGTGCATGGAAGGCCACTTAAAAAAAAAAAAGATTTTTAGCCTTTGCCACTTTGTTGTTATTTATTCTCTAGCGTTCAGTGGTGCGTTTGCTTGGGCAAGAATTTGCAGTGAGATTTTAGAATCCCTGTTTTATTTTCTGCTACATGAATCTGTGCATTTTTTCAGCTACCTTGCAGGAACTCCTCCTGTCAGATTAGCATGGTCTAGTGGTCTGCATCCAGGCTAGGAAAAGAGCCTTTAATCCCTCATCTGATGTTGAGTGCATTGATCCTCTCCTCCTCAGGATGCTGTGAATGACTGTGAATGTGTGTCCTTATTGACTGGCATTATCCTCCTCCAGAGAAGATTCTCTCTCCACCGTGGTCTATAGATGTGAAAATCCTGTTTCTGTGTWAATATCCAAACTCATTCTCTTCTTCCTGGTCTTTTCGTCAGCGTTTGCCCTGAGAGGTTCCTCAGGGAGTGGGGATAGTCTCGGCAGCAGAAAGGTGTCAGAAGGGACAGAGATTTTCTCATAGGCGTACCAGTCAGTACCGTCAGTGTCCCTCACCAGTTACTAGTCTCCCTGGCATTCTAACCTGTGTTTTCCCCAAAGGATTAGTTCATTGCCTTAGAYTCCCTCTTTGTGAAGCTAGGATGATGTTCTCTTCACAGGATTAGGTGAGGATTAGCTAGTGTTTATCAGCGACTTGCAAATAAAAGAAGTGGCTTTGTTTACATGTCTGTCTTTTAGACTGCATGGTCTTGATCACTTGGCGGTGCTCAACTCTGCCTGAGAGAAACATCTGATGTAGGATACTGCTATAAAGTAATTATTACAGATAGTTACTAATGTGAGTGTATATTTAAAAGTGAATCCTGCTTCTTGAAAACTGAAACATTTTACAATCTGAAAATATTCAGTCCTGTTCTGAT
This sequence comes from Malurus melanocephalus, assembly GCF_030028575.1. Taxonomy (NCBI): domain Eukaryota; kingdom Metazoa; phylum Chordata; class Aves; order Passeriformes; family Maluridae; genus Malurus; species Malurus melanocephalus. The sequence goes on from NW_026623281.1 coordinate 1,609,396, forward strand.
ACTATTATTGTTATTATTATAAATATTATTATTATTATTATTGCTACCTTTTAAATGTTTTGCATTAGTGTTGACTCATAGGATTTTTGTGGACGTTCAGAAATATCAACAGTATTTCTGGCCTAATGACTGTAAGTACTTCTAAAGGTAGAAGGAAACAGTGCCATCTTTCAAAAGTTATCTTGCCAGACAGACAATGTCTGCAGTTACCTTTCAACACTAAATATCCTTAGTTTGTGAATTACAGTAGCTGGAAGCTGAAATTCAGAATGTTTCTTCTGCTTCTTTTATAATTTCTGAAAATAAAGGTTTTGCAGCAACTGGAATCAGCCAASAGTCTTGTTGAAAATACATCTTGTTCTTCCCTAGCGATATTGGCTCTGTGAGGCTTTCTTAGTAACATGAACAGATATGACTCAGAAGACAGAGAGAACAACTATGTTGTGTAGGAAGTTAGAAAATGGAGTTTTTTACYATTTTGTTTTGGCCACCACCAGTCAAGCTGCATTGCCTGCCTTTTTTATTTTGGGTTTTTTTTTTGCTTCTTGTCAGCCAGCAGAACTGGAGTTGGTATCCTGAATTTGTTTTAAAAGTCCATCAGGAATCCAAGGGAGAACAAATGAGATGTTCTCAACAGTATGTGATATTTTGAAGTGCTGTAGTTTCTAGTTTTCATAATATCAAACTGCAGATTTCTAATGCAGATTGTTTTATATTGCAATAGGCAAGATTAGATGGGTATTTCATAAAAATATTATTTGAATTGGGCCAAATGTAGATGATTTGGCTTTTAGGGGACTTTCTTACWTGGAGAACCTCTAATCGGGAATAAAATGTCGTAGGAACTTGTTTTCAAAGTAAAATACTGGATCAAAAGTATGCAGCAAGAGGGGGGAGGTGGGGGTACATGATAAAATCCCATCTTCTTGGAGCCCATGTAATTACTTTCTCTCTTCTCATTAAATATACAGCACCCTCAGGTCCGGTTCCCTKTGTCCTTGGTCCCTGGGTTTCTGTTACTCTTGAGTGTTTTCCTCATCTCTTCCTCCTCCCATAAGTTTTCAAAACTGCCACAGTCTATTCCCCTTAGAGAAAATTTCCTAATACTTGACTGCAARCTTTTTTTTTCATTCAATCCGCTCCTTTCAGAAAACATCCCTGTGTTAGCTTCCCTGAGAAATTATTGCCTATGCCATCTTGGGTTTGAACTTTTATTGCATTTCTTTCAAGTTCCTCATGGAAGGAACCAGTCCTTATGTGTTTGTGAAAGGCCACTTATATAGCCCCCAGGCAGTAAACAGCCAGGCACTGTCTGTATGCAATGAAGTGTCTGTAACATTTCAGAAACCTTATCATTAATGTATTATCTTCTCTTCTGCTACAATTTCTCTTGGATTTTAGCCTCTGTTCTAGCCACTTTTCACATTTCTTAGTTTCAGTAAAATTAAAAATACCATCTCCTAGACTAACATGAAAGTACTTAGCAGCGTATGAAGGAGAAGTTACATGTTTTCTCGYACACTCGAAATGGTGTGTCGAAGGAGAAGAGATCATATTGGTAGAGGTTGTGTAAATGTAATCTAAGAGATTGAGCTTCAGACCACTAAAGTTATTTACAATATTTTCAGCCAGCTTTAGTAGGAGCAGGAGCTAATCCAAAATGGTTCTGACCAAGAATGGAGATTTTTATTTACCATCTGCTTGGATAGCATCTTACTGKGTGTTTTACGGTACTGTTTGATGTTGCAATGTCCTTTCTGATTGTGATTCTTCTTTCCCAATGTTCTGGGAACATGAAATAGACGTGGTTGCTATTTAGATAGGATGCTTGCTCAGTGCTTTTTTTTACAAACTGCTGCTTYTCTACAGGCAGTGAAACAGAATCCCTGTCCCTGGGAAATGCTCTGTGGAATTAACAGTGCTTGAAGTCTTGGGGAATATTCCGTGTCCCTTGCTGCCCTCTCTCTCTTCCTTTCTCCTCTTCTGCTCAGTACATGCTCTCCTCAGTTTTAGCTTCCAAAGATGAAAATCTTACCCCTTATAATGTCTTGTGGGTATTACAGCCTTAGATAAACTGTAGGCTCTGTTGGTCACGTCAGGTTATATTCCAGTCATTTTCCCAGAAAATGCCCCGAGGATGCATGCAACTCGTTTGAAATGGTTTCCTATTCGTGTTTGTTACTAATGCCGTGGGATTGTTCAAGAATAATAAAAAAAAATGTTTTATTTTTAATACCTTGTGCTCCGACAGCTTTGCTGCAGCAAAGCGGTGCTGAGCTGTGGTTCGGTGTGTGACTGTGGCTGTGTGAGCGGCCCAGCCGTGCGCTGCTGCTCTCGCAGGAGGCAGGGCCGGCTCGGCTGCTCTTGGGCTCAGGATCAGAAATCAGAAAGCTGTTCCAGCGTGTGCCATCCGTGCTGTGCTGTCTGGCTCCGTTCGCACCCGCCCACCGCTCCTCGCCGCCGCGCTCGGGCCCATGCGCCTTTTCAGTGGCTCCGACAAGATGTCAATGAGAGGGGCGGGCGGGTTCGCGGCGCTGCCGGAGCGATTGATTCTTGTCTGCYTCTCTGAGCAGTCTGGCTGCGCAGCGGCACACGAGACGCTTTTGCACAATGCCCTGCTAATGCCATAGTCAGCAGCTTCCTGAGGAAGAACGCTATTTTAAAAAGAAATAACAGCAGTCCTCTGTGAGCCGCAGTGAATGCATGGACCAGAGCTAAATTTGGAAAGCTGAAGCTTATTTCGTGCAGTATTATTAGAATTATTTGGGTTTCCAAAGGCACGCTCACATATATGTATGTGTTGCTGGCCAGCTTTTCCACGTGACTCGGCTAGATCCAAATGCAGTTATTTATAGATGGCAAGAGCAGTGATGGCATTATYTTATAGCACTCCAGTCCTGAAATTATAGCACTTGTGTGCAGGGAGAGGCGGCCAGATGTCCTCTGTGAGAATTTAGGCAGGCTGCTCTTCTGCAAATGTCCATAAGAAAAGGTAGTCACAAATAACCCTTTCCTTTTCCCCCAATTCTTTTTTATTTTCAGTTAGAGAAAAGAAAGATACTGAAAAGCCAGTCTGGGCTGTGATTTCCACTGGCTTCTTCCCTAGATGCTTGTAAAAAGCAATTAGCCACATTCATTTTTATACCTCTCACTTCTTCCATAGATAACCTCTTTTTACCTATGTAAAATGATAAACATTCCCCTGAAGACGAGGAAACAGCAATTTCTAATCTGTCTAAAACCAGTGTTGGTAGCTGGGWTTTTGAATCAAAGTCTCTTGTTTGAGCCCTGTCTTGGGGCACCGCCTGTGCGAGGAAACAGCTGCCTGTTCTGCCTCTGTAGAGTGCCGGAGCCTGGTGCTGGGGCCACACTCTGAGCCACAGCAGGGATTTCATGTAGCTAGGGAAAAGCCAAATACATGTCTGGGGGGATTTTTTTTTTTTTTTAAGAAAAAGAAATGAGAAAAAAAGGATTTAGAAAAAAGAAAAAAAAAGCTGGTTGGGTTCACAGGGTGGTCACACAAGGAAATGCTTCAGCACAGCTGGGAGTGTGCAGGCTACAGCAGAGGAAAGGCACAACAGTAGAAGATGGGGCTGCCTCAAGGCTCTACTGCTGCAGAACACTTTGTATCATGAAACGACGACTAAAATAATCTGAAGATCAGGGAAGGGTTATTTACATGTTTCTTATTTTACACCAACTTCAGTTTTCTGTGTGGYTCTAATTGTAACAGAGCAGAGATGATTTGCTACTTTTGCTTTATTGGTAATAAATAAAATAAACGTAGTGTATGTGGAGTCATTAGGGGTATCAGAATGCCTGAATAAGAGCATCCATGGCTCACAAAGTCTGTTCCTCCTCCTGTTCCTGTCTGTAATACAGCCGTGGTTCAGGTGAGAAACATCCATTAGCCTGGCAGATACAGCTGGAAGAAATGAAACTTTAAAGRTACAGAAGCCCTTCTCTTGCTCAGATTAGTTACCAAGTTCCCAGTGCAGCTTGGGAGCAATTACTTGGTATTTGACTTTGGTATGTTAATTGAATGTTAATTAATTAGGCAGTTCTCAAGAAAAGGTGATTGGTACCAGAGGAACAGAGCAGGTTGCTAGTAAAGGAAGATGACAAGGTTTGTGAGGTTGGTGGGACACAGAGGAGAAAARGAGAAGTAATGACTCCATTAGAGAACTACCTCATCAACTGGGCAGTGAGATGGGAAGCATCAATGCCTTGAAACTGCTGTGCATGCACACATCTGCCTGCCCTGTACTGTTTGAATAGAAATCAGTTAAGTTAAAAACTGCTGTAGGCTGAGTTTCTATTTGATGTCCTTACCAGTTTTCATGTTCAGCGCTTAAAGATTGTTTTACGTAGTTAAGGTATTTCTTTCAGAATGACAAGTTAGTGGAAGGATAGGGTTAGAGTACTTCTAGCTTAGTTCTAGTTCAAGTACAAAGTTTGGAGAGTATGAAAAATGGTCCTGCAACCCCCAGCTTTGAAAGCAAACATTTCTTTTTCCTTCAGCAGTTATAGAGAAGTTGGCTAAGTTTGTATTACACTAATCATACAAAAATAAAACTCKGAGGACACCTGATAAAACATTCTTTTCCTGTAAAAATATAAAATAATGTAAAGTTAAAGCAAAGAGCAAGATGGCAGAACCAAAAAGCAAAAGTGCCTAAAATAGCATTTGGTCCTTCTGAGTTCTGGCTGTGCAGTGTTAACTTTGGAAACACGTTTCTGCTATAAATTTTGGTTGTGTGGTTTTTGTAATTTTTTCCCCTCCTTGAAAGCCTCTCCAGATGTTTTACAGTTGTTGTTTGAAAATGTTCCATGGCAGGCACARAGACTGCGGGCACAGAGCAGTAACCCCTTGATGTGGTGGTTGTGGTTTTTCCTTGCAAAGAGAGGAAGGTGAATGATCCTCTCTGTTCTGGGACTCTCTTCTGTCACAAATGGTGTGACCTTCAGCACATCACCTGCTCTCAGCTTCTTTCATCTTTGAAACATAGCAGTAAGCCGTGTAGCTAGATGGCCACTTCAGCAGACTCTGCAGGAGCTCCTCACATTTTTGCAAAGATGTCTTTTTGGGATAATTGTGAATACAAGCCAGATTTAAATACTTTACCAGTGCAGAGTGTTTGATTGAATTTCCTGTGTTCACAAACATAGATTCCATTTGATTCTAAAAGACTTCAAGAAGTCATCTGTGCAGTGCCCCCTTGGCTGAAGAATCAATTCTCCCTAGATCTGTATCTGACCTTTCCTCTGCATCTCCATTCATGGAAATTCTTCACCTTGCCCCTTAGGGTATTTAAGAGCTCTAGGATATAATTAATGCTTTGTTAGTCAGTAAATCAGAATACTGCTGTCAATCTTCCCTCCTGTAAAAAAGCCCCAAAAACATCCCAAACAAAGCCTAACAAAAGCTGTAACTTATGCAATCATTACTTGCAGGATATATTGATAGGTTTTTCCTAATATTCTGATTACTTTTCTCCCCCTTCTGTGGCCGTACATTGTGGTGGGGYACAGAGAAAGGAGAAGTGTCTATCTTCCAGATTTGGGTCCCACTCATGCAGCTGAGGAGGCTGGTTGGGTGTGTTTCAGCAGCACAGCACATTGCCTTCATTGCCCTCCTGAGGATTCCTGCCTTCAGACCTGATTCTCACCCTCTTCTTGGGAAGATGTGTCGTGTTGGACTTTGTACTTGTTCCCATTGGATGCCATTTCAGATAATCTCTCCAGCTTTTCAAGGTGGTTTCAGCAACAAATTTCTGCAGTGAGCTGATACTTCTTCCCAKCTTGTGCCATCTGTAAATCAACCCAGAACATGCTCTAGCCCTTTATTCATCTGCATCATTGATCTCTGTAAATTAATTACTCAGTAATTTCAGGCCTGGAGAAAACTCCTGCAAAAACCTATCTGAGATGCTCATTTCTTTAGTGACTCTTGGTTTAATAGTTTGGTTAAGCTTAAGTTTCCAGCCATTTTGTGTTATGTTCAGCTAGACCTAATTTCCCTTGTTTATTTGTAAGAATGTCATGTTAAGCAGCACKGAAGCCTGACAAAAATTAAACTATCTATGCTCAAAGTCTGCTATTGTAAAAAAAAGTACAGAAGGTATCATTTATTCCTGAGAAGTCCATTTTGGTTGCTACTCATTTTTTTACTTTCCTCTTGATCCTTTTGAATAATTTGGGTTGGTTTTCCATGATAGGAAGCTGAACCTCCAATTCTGCAGGTATTCCCTTCTTTTCATGATAGACACTAGCTTTTCCCCTTTCCAGACTTCCATCGCTGTACTGATTGTGCATGGGTTCCCTCTGTTCCAGCTCTTGTTAAATTCATCTGTTGGGTTTTTTTCCTAACACTTTTAGATGTTAGTGGTGGTGTTAGCTCAGGAGTCGTAATTGGAGGGCTGAGGATGGATTAAATGAAAGTGAGCCTTTCACCTGGGGGTCACTGCTTTGACTGTAGCCAAAGATGGGTTCAAGTCTGTCAGTCTCATTTTTCAGATGTCTGGATTATATGTGAAATTTGTTGATGACTGGAACAGGCATTACAAAATAAAAGCATACAGCAGTGATGAAAGGCACAGTTGTTTGAAATCTAAGCAGTGAAACCAACAATTGGATGAGTAAGAAAACAAGCAGTTTAATTCTATTGGAATGCATTTCCTTGGAAAGCCTTATCCAGTATTCACTTGCTGGTGGCCTTTCACCAGCGTTGTCTTCTCTTTATGTAAGTGGCCCTGTTTTCGGATGTAGCAGCTTGGGTAGAGCTAAGCCTGAATGAGGCATTTGCGTATTTTATCTGGATCTGTACAGAGTGTTTTGTGCTTGCCAAATTGAGCCATTGTTGCTATGTTTTGTAATGTATTACTTCGAAGTTAATGTAGTGAATCTGGTAAGATCTTCTGCCAAGTTTTGGCAAGTGTAGAGGGAAATTAGGGAATCCYGGTTCCACTGAAGGTATGGGGTATAGCAGTATTCCAATCTGTGTCTCCAGCATGTACTATTCCAGCTGGCAAGAGCTTTTGGGGAAGCCTGCATGTGTATGTGTCCTGAGAGGTATTTGTGGAGAACTGAAGATACGCTAAGGCAAGTTGGGCCCACATTCACGACCACACATTGTGGTGTCACACCACACCTGATCTCACTCTCATGCAGCACTCCTGAAAGCACACGTTGAATAACTAACTGTCAGGTTTGCCGTAAGGGTTTTATTGAATAAAGCCTCTATTAATTAATGTGATACTACATTCACTTTAATTAGGTGTTCCCTTCATTATCTGTTCTCTTACAAACCTGCATGATTTTTTGTTTTTTAATTGTAATACATAATTGCGTTATAGATCTTAGTGGGGCAAAGTTGGATATTTCTGCAGAACACAGCTGTAGCTATAGTAATAAAGGAGGCATTATTAATAAAGGACATTACTAGGTCCGGGGGTAGAAATGTGGATCATGTCCTGTTTCACAGTGTTGAACTGTGGCAGTCAGCTTGGTGTTCCTGTTGTCATTAGCAGGGCAGTTCCTGTATCCCAAAGCAGKRTTTGAGCCAGGTGCCCCTTTTGCTYTGCTGGGAAATTCAGTACCATGCAGCATGCTGTGCAGTTGTGGGGATGAGCACTTGTTAAATCTGTGTGCCTCTGGAGGTGGTTCCACATTTGTGTTGGTACYTTTTAGATAAAATCCATTTAATCCATTACTTGGACTTTTACACTAACATCATTAGCTTTTAAGCTGATTGTGCCTGATGGAGAAGAGCAGTCACAATGCTCAGGTGCTCCAAACAAGCAGCCAGCTGGGGTGCAAGCCTCCCGGGTGAGGTGGGAGCAAACACCTGGGAGTGAGCGCTGGCCCTGTGCCATGTGCCGCCGTGTGCTGGCAGCTGGAGAGGTGGGCTGGAGCAGGGATGGACTCCCTGGAAACTGCTCTGGGTTCAGGTTGAACAGCCAGACTGCTGAGAAATGAATGCTTTTGCTTTGCARTTGGCTTTGTATATAGTCCTGTTGTGCTCTCCGTGTTGAGGCAGAYGCTGAGCAGAAGCTCGTGTCACGATGGGGTAGGGCTCATCTGTCACGGGGTTAGGCCGTGCGGCAGTGCCTCGAAAGAGCTGCAGAGGAGGGGCAGACACAAATCTCTGCTCCTGAACACACATCCTGCATTTGTGGCCTTGCTTTGCTGCCACCACCGACCTCCGACGGGTTAGCCAGCCACTGCCAGGCTCTGCTGGAGTATGTGAGGAGAGCTGCAGGAAAATCAGTCCTTGAAATAGTTTGGAATTACTGGTTTCTCCCTCTCTTCATTTCCTAGTTCTTTAAAACACAATGAAAATGTCTGATTCTTTTTAAGACACAAGGAAAATGTCTGATTTTCAGTTTCACTAAATTGTGAATAAAGGTTCCATCCTTTTAATGCAATTGACCCTATTTTTTTAATACTGTCAGCTCATTGAGCATTAGGTAGTTAGCATTTTCAATGTATTTTTCCAAATGTGATATTGTCTCCATTTTTCTGTGTAAAAAAAATAGCTCTTCTAAATAACCAAGACAATARTTATTTCCACTCCTTTCATTCTCTTCTGATTGCTGCTTCCCTTCCCTTCCCTCCAAATTACCTCACTGGATGTTTTATAAAAACTGTGTTTAGATTGCAGTCTGTAGAGGAATGAGTAGAAAAGCACTCAGTAGCTTTGTATTCTACTTATCTGGAATTCTCCATGTAAAAAAATACAAACTTGTTTCTAARAGCAATATAAAATTAATGGATGTGATTGGTGAAAAAAAAAAAAGTATTTTCTTACTTATGCTGTAAATATCTTTTCAGCCAAAGGCATTTCCTTCTGAGACATGAAACCAATCTAGCGAGATGGTGCTGAACAGATAGTTCTCCAAATCAAACTCCTCCTTTTTTCCTAATATTTTCATTGCAGCGAATAAGAAATACGGGTCTGCCAGTCTGCCTATTGAACTATCTACTGCGGCTTAACTGCAGCAAGGAAGCAGTAATCCTATTGTGCTCTTCCAGCAGTCTCCCGGGAAGCAGAAGCATTGAAATTACCGAGCTGTTGTCCTATCCCCTCCTCACCTGTCTTTGTGGCTGTAAATATAGTGTCTGCCTGTAAATAACAGTTTGCTGCACCTTTAAGCGCGTTCCCTAACAAGAAGCAGCGATTTACTGAGGTGATAAGCTGTAACTAATACTAGGGTATCATAATAGGTAAATAGATTAGCACCGTGCTTCTCTGTATTTTGCTTTCTAGGGAGCCGCTGGCTCATGCACTCGGAGGTGCTTACTCTGGCACTTTGCACTGAGAACACAAGCAGGCAGTGCAGGATTGCAGCTCCCAGCCCCAGGGTGGGCACAGCTGATGAAATGCGTTAGTGCCTCTGCAGGGTAGCACTAACTGCACACCCTGGTTTCTTTACTTTTGCTGGTCCCTGGCCCAAAAATGGTTGTAATGGACTGTACCAGTCGTCAGTGCCACRGCTATAAAATTACTTTGGAGCTGCATAATGTAATATCTGCATCCATCATGTAATATTTGCAGGTATGCCAGCATCGTTTGTTGTCAAGAAGTATTAAGTGGTATGAGTGCCTGGGCATGATCCGTGTCTTGATCCCGAGCTCAAGCTCCTTGATTTTCCTAATGAAGGGCCCCAGCACTTWCAATGCAGTTGTGATGCTGCTGCTGGGTGATGTGCACTCATGGCTGTGAGGGATGGGAAGATGCCACAGAGCCAGCAGTGGAGGCTTTTGTTTCCGTACTGCCTGGCAGGTTTTCGGCACAAAAGGGCCCTTATAGGAAAGGAACAGTACCAGGGGATGTGGCCGGTCCTAATAATTGTGTCGCAAATCTTGTGATATTTGGCATGTTCTTAAAGACTTGRCTCCTAGAGGCAGGGGATTAAATAACAATTGCTTCCTTTCTCTTTCAAGCAAGGCTTAGCTCTGTGGTTGCAGAGAAATGCTTAAAATGTGACTTGGGCTGACTGGGGAAAAAAAAAATGCCTTCCAGTCTTCTTTCCCCTCCTTGTCCCCAGGATCCCAATGTGGATACATTGCCATGTCTTATGATTTTTTTCAATGAAAGAATTTAAAACTATTGGAGGCATCCAGAAGGACATAAAGTGTTGCCAGCTTTGGGTGTGTGGGAGTATTTATGAGTATTTTAAGGAGAGGTCGGTCACATTCTGTGCTGAGACACACTCTTGCTATGTCTGGTCCTCTTCAAAGAGTAGAAAACCAAAATGGGACTGGGTAGCAGCAAGATGAATATCTCTGAACTGATTTTTTTTTCTCTTGCTTCCTTAGGGAAACCCCTTGAGCTAGTTGTAATTGAAATTTCTCTTATTTTTAAAAYCTGTGTTTCTTTTCACAAATGTGAAAGCTGAGGCTGCTCATGTCTGTGGTGGGTTCTTAACGCAGTCGTCATTAGCAAATCAGTATTGATTTATTCCTATGGAAATRGATCAGTGCTAAAAGTAAAACGCAATCCCATTAAGAATGATGCAGGTTTTGCAAATGGAGAAAAGTAGGTCAAATATTGCACCAATCATACCAGAGAGTGTCCCTTTAAGCCAAATAAATGTGTGAATACTCTTAAACTGTCAGTACGTCATTTGATTGCCATTATTCTGCATCTTTTTGCATGAGCTGGCGGAGCCCTCTCTGACTACAGGGGTTGAAGGAAAATGTCAATTTTGGTGTATTAACCAGGTTGTATTTTACACCTGGGCTGTATACAAGGCTTCGTGGTGGGGGGTGTGCACATTCAAGGATTCTTCCTTTCCTCTCATTGCAACAGTTGAGTTCAACTTAAGCAGGAAAGCCACATCATTGTATGCAAGGGACATTGTAGCAATGCAGCAGAGGAGCACGATTTAAATCTGATCATTAAATTGCCGCAGCGAGAGGCTGCGAGAGACGGTGTGGATGGTCCATCTGCAAAATCTGTGCTCCTGTTGTACAAGAAGGAGGGGCGGAGGGGGAGAAAAAGCAGCTGCTTGGCTGTGCTATGAGAGGGTGAGACTAACTGTTGGCACCATCTGTAGCTGTCCTTTGTGCTCKCTGCTTTATCTGTTCATTATAGTATGATACTGAAATTCTCGTGCTTTGAGTGTAAATGAGTTGAGATACGCCTAATACTGTCAGCATAAAAAGCAGTAACTAAGTACACTGAAGATGAATAGTGTAATCTGTAAATTCATTTTGAGTTTGTTTCATCTTGCTTGAATAGCCCAGGAAGTGATGTTCTCCAGAAGCCAGCTGTACCAGATGTGTGTTGGCAGGGTATATATTCATCTTACCGAGCAGGGAGCAGAGCAGTGGAGGTGGATGGGGCAGGAGAGAAGGGAGGCTGCCCTGTGTTTTCCAGCAGAAGAGAGCAGAGTCCTTTAGAGGGAGGAGGGAGCAGGACAGAGGGGGACTGGTAACTCCTAAGGTGACTACAAACAGCTCTGTTTTCATTCCATGCACAAGTACCAGCGCGGGGAAGAGAGTGATTATTATACATGGTACATGAGTTGAAATGTCCTGGGGGAGGAAAGGCTGAACCTTTCTATAATGAGTGCTGTGATAGGGATGAGTAAATTTGCTAGGTTTTTTACCTGCAGTSTCTTAGTTTCTAAAAACATGAGTCCTCTCCAGATAACTTGTACAATGAAACCATCCAGCTTATCTTGAGGACCTCTTTGTTCTTTGATGGCTTACATTTCCCCTTTATAAATGTTCATACAGGATATTGGTAATAATAACAACTCATTAAGTTGTTTTCTTATCTTCACCTCACCAAAGCAATGCTCTTATTGGCATATTCCTTTTCCAGGAATTACACTGGGTTGTTTTTGGGGTTTTTTTTCAGGCAGATTTGGCTTTTGTTTGCAGATTCATGCCCTCAGATCCGCGGGGTTGTTGCTTTTTATCTTACTTGTCAAGCGCACATAGGTGTGCAGAAGGAGCACCCCCCTCCTCCCATCACAGCCTCGTCTAAGATGGATGATTCCGTAGTAATTACACTGGGCTGTGAAAGTGCTCAGCATCCACTATTACTCATCCACTATTACTCGGTGATGGCTGCGTTAAGTGTTCAGCAGAACACTTTGTTCGTGTTTCCCGAGTTCAAGTGGCTGTGGTGCAAGGGAGGAAACCCTRTGCGGCAGGAATTTGTATCTCCAGGCGGCTGGAAAGGGGGAGGGGGGCCTTTGTCACTGGCACATTAGTAATGATATGCCAGGGATAAAAGGTGAGTATAATTTGATCAAATGCTTGTTGACAGATTCCTTGGCTAATAGAGAAGCAGCTTAGACTGACACTCGTTGCTGGAACATTTCACAGAGCTCGGGGGAATGCTTTTTGTAGGCTACATGTGAGGCTGACAATTTCCGARTGACCATATTTAGTTACATAAAGAAACTATGTTCCCTTTTTGTCACAGCAGAGCTCTAAAATGCCTCCCTAAACRCCGCTCTTGACCTTCTGCTTCATAAATGCAATAAAATTACTACCTCTTCTTTGTCCAAATGTGTGATTAATTCACAGCAATGGCCCAGGCTCTCAGTATTTTTCTTGTGTGGCTGTTTAACTTGAGAAAATCCAATTGTTTCTTGTACTGAGAAACCATACTTGGGTGTGTTTTTGGTAAAGCAGGTTCCTTTTTCTCCCCTACAAATATGTCTTTACAGTTAGTCTCTTTGGAATTTGTTCTAACAGTGCATGTGAGTAGCTACTGGGAAAAGAAGGTGGTTACCCTGAAATGATACTTTGCCACTGCTTAGGATTATGTTATTTGGTGAAAAGGCAACCATTAGAAGATTAAGAAACGAAAACAAAGGCCTCAATTTTAGAGAATTCTGCACTTGTCTCTTTTAAATGAGCAAGCCTAAAATTACACCTAGAGCTCTTATTACTCTAAACCACTGTGGCAGCTTGGGTTTTCAGTGGTCTTCTGGTTCTCACCTACCCGTGTAATCTGTTGATTTGTGTTCAGGTCGCAGCACCTCAGGAAGGCACTTAGTTAAAAATTAAACATGAAGCATTTTCTTGTTCTGAGGGGTTTGTAAAGCATCCTTTAAAGAAGAAAAAAAACCCCAAGGACTTCCACTTGAGAAGTTGATTTCTTTCAACTGCAGGATTTTTCAATTAGTYTGCACTTTGTTCCAGTGAAACTCCTCACTGTGTCGTCATACCTGGCTGACTTTTTACTAAAGCCACTTCTGACGTTGGGATTAAATAGGCAGCTTTGAGGCTCTGGTCGGGTGTTGCTAGAGGCTTCTGTGGATGTCTTGGCTGGGTGCACTCTTGGGAGCCAGGTTTCACCTGCAGTCACTTTCTGGGACTCTGCTTACTGAAGAGTCGGTGGCTTCTGTAACAGGGCCCACTCTTTTCTGAGTGTGAGTGCATAAGGGAGAGGCCACATTTTCAGGAATAATGGCCCGTTTCATGTCTTTAGAAGGAGTTGCAAGCTCTTTCTCCCTCTAAGAAATCTCTGCATCTTCATAGTTCATAAGTGTGATTTTCCTGTAAGCACAGAATTACCCTCATTGACTACAAGATTAGGCACATAATGGAAATACACATTTAGGGGTTGTGCTGGGTCAAATATAGATTAAAGTGCCTAACTTTGTATCCATACATCATTCTCTTATTTATCTATTCAAGAGTGGTAGCTTATAGCAGTTTTGGAAATTTAATTCCTGCACATGGGTTTCTCTCCAATCAATCTTTTGGAAAAAAAAAACCAAAAAAAACCAGCCAAACAGAAAAGAGATCTTGTTCTTTGCTTCTCTCTGTAAATGATGTCTTCTSTATGTTTTTGTTATGTTTCTGTTAGTGTGAAATGAATTATTCTGCATCTTCTTTCACTTTTWACAACTATCCCATATCCTTTTGCTTCATCCATTCTTCATCTCTGTGCTGCTTAGTTCAGACAACTCCTCTTGTGCCTCCTGGGCTATGCAAAATGTTTGTAACTTGTGCAAAACCATTCTAATGATGGTGTAGGGCAATAAMAGCCTCAGTTTGATAGGATAATAATGTGAAGTGTTGGTTCACAGATCAGCTTTGCCCTTGTGGTGTTTGTCTGTTCAACTTGTGACTTCTGTGACAGGGGCTTGCACCTGCACTGGGCTGTGCTGGTTCCTCASATGAGTGCTCACTGTCATTTGTTCTGTTTGCACAGCACTGCTCTCATCGTGGTGTGAGGAGCTGGGACGGCTCTTGCTGCTTCGCCACCAGAAAAGCCGGCAGAACGATCCTCCCGGGAAGCTCCCCATGCAACCCCCCATGAACTCTATGAGCTCCATGAAACCCACCCTTTCTCACAGGTGAGTCTGGGCCCCGCCCGCAGCCCTGCGCTCTGTACGGCGATATTGGGTGACAGATCTGTGAATTGACCTGCTTATTACCCCTGATGGGGGCAGCTACCTGTTTCATTCACTGCTTAGTGTTGCAGACAGCAGAGTATCTGTAATTATGCAAGCACTAAATAAACTCAGGTTTTCTCTTTGCTGTCGCCCTGTGCATAGTGAAGTGACACTTCCACCTTCAAATCTGTGCTCAGATCAAGTGGGCTTGCTTTCAAGCTTCAAGCTGTGCCCTAGAGATAAACTTGTACATCATGTCTCTCATCAGACACTTGCCTGATGTTTATTTAAATACAACTGGCTTTTCTTGACATTGAAAACATTTCACTGATGTTCTCTTTTAAGCATCATTGGAAATGTATTGCATGCAAAGCAACTGTACATTGGGTGTAGCCATAGATGGGAGAATGTCCTGTTCAGTCATATCAGGTGAGCATCACAAAGTGCTTGTGCTACCTTAGAGGAAACATGAATATTAGTCACTATAAGATGAAGATGTGAAGCTTTTGATTACCAAATTACTTGGAYGAGCACTATTTGTGCTTCTTGTCTGCAGAGTTGAGGTCAAAGTAAAAACTGGAGATGAAGTGTGGGCAGGGTTAAGCATTCATTCCATGCTTTATGTTTGTGGRAGTTTTTTTCCAAGGCCTTCTTCCCCCCAGCATCACAATAAAGAAATCATAAATAGTATCAATTAGTGTAGAGTGTTTTTGTTAGTAAAGGATTATAAGAGTGTAACGAGGCTAAATGCCTTGGACCTAGGTTCCATGATAACCTAACTAAGTTAAACATTTGTGTTAGAATGGAGCTTAGGGACATCTTTGCACCAGTATGTTTGCAGGTGTGAATTTGTCTGAAAAYGGTTTTTGGGATTTGGGTTGGATTTTTCCATTGTTTTTGTTGCGTTTATGGGAAAACCATGTGATCACTGCACCTTWTATTTTAGCCTTCAAGAATAAATTAAGTCCTTTTTCTGAAGGAAAGTTAATATAGTATCACTGGCTTTTCAGAGTACCTGGATTTCCTCTTTTTTAGTGTTGTCTTATGAAATGACCAATAGTAAACATACTTTAAAAAAAAAAAGAAAACCACAGAAAACTTAATGAAAAAYCAACCACAGAAAAATCAGTGTTTTTAAATAATTTTACTCTTGKGAGAGGCTTTTCAGAAGACAAAGTGAAATTGGTGGACAGTCTGCAGAGAATGTGGTGCAGTGTATGTGCTCTCTTAGGTGTAGTTTTGTGGTTTTTACATGCCTGGTTCTCGTTTGACCTTTTAGCCTCTGTTCCTCTAGAGTCTATAAAGTAAGACTATCTCACAGGGGCTGTGTGCTACATTACTAGATAATAGATAAGATAGGCACAACTCACTTCTTTTGTAGCAGTTTTCCACTGAAACTGTCACATGTCAAAAAAATAAATACTTCCTTCTGCTAAACCTAAATACCAGCATTTCCAGCAGTAATGGGTCATCCAATATTCTGCCTAGTGGCAGAGCATCCTGCCCAGTAATAGGAAGTTCCTGCATATTTCTCTTGAGTATTGCCCTTGAAATGCTCTACTGGGGAAAACTCTGGGAGTCATTTCTAAATTACAACTCGTTACCTGTGAGATGCCCGTCTGGAAACAGAATTTCTGTGGCATAAATTCTTACCTACAATARCTGCAGCAGCCTCTTTGGGATTTGGAATATTTGCATCACTGCCTCTGTGTGATATTGTCTGTAATTTAACCATAACCATGACTGCTCAAAGTCTCTCAGGTGGTACATTAGATGACACATGCTGTGGCTCTCCAACTTCTTTTTCCACCTGAAGCTGTTTATTTTCATGGATGTTTTATAATCAGTCTTAAGGTAGTAGTGAGGTATGGGGTGAAGAAGAATTGTGTTTTCTATTTGCTTAAATTAAACAAAAGATGAAAAACCATTAAGTATAATATTAACTACAATGAGTGGTTGAGCTGTTGATGAAGTACCGTTTGTATTTAAATTAGATTGCTTTGGGTCAGAAGCTTAGTATTAAAGTTCACAGTATCTTATCTCTAATTCACAAGACTTTTCTGTTAATTCAAACAAAAAKAAAAGTATGCTTTGTGTTTCCTAAAACAATAAATGTAGCCAGCTACTTCAGATTTTGTAAAAGAGATAGGTATTGAATTTGAACAACCAAGAGCATATTCAAGAACTTTACTTAAAAGCAGTAATGTAGATAGATGTGAGCTGCTGATAATCACTAGACACACAATTAAATCCTTCYCCTGTCATCAAATGATCTTGAGTACTTCACACAGAACTTTTTCTAGCAACAAAATTGCCCAGAACTGTAGTCAGGGACTAGAATCCTGATGTACCTGGCASTACAGAAACACAGCTGCTTAGTCTCAAAGTTGAAACAGGGCTCAGCTATTTGAAATAAATTCTGACTCAATAATGTATCACAAGAATCTAAWTCTAAGGATTCATATTTAATAAACTGTGGGCACTTACAGTAGAAGTAATTCAGGTCTGGCCTGTTTTTAAGGGCAATCTTTGATTTTTGAAAAGTTAATTGAGCTATGAGAGAAAATGGAAGTAGACTGATCAAGGAGGGCTTTGTCGTGTTACTGTTGGTTAAATGCACTTCCAGTGAGCAGAATGTAAGCCATACAAGGATGTGCACATGTGCAACAAATGCTTTCAGAGTAGGGGACTGCATTGTGCTAATTTCTTTCTAAATTTAGTTTCTTTCTAAAACACTTGATAGAACTATCAAGTGTTGTATATAGAAATCCACTAAATACTTGCTGTCTAATGTAGGGCAGTTGGTTGAATTGCAAATTCCTTTGTTTTGTGAACAGAATGAGTGCCGAATTGTCAAGAAGAATCTCCCAATCATATCTCTTTTAAAAGTCTTTGCAGTCTGTCAGCTCAAACTTAAATGTGCGATTTTTATTTACGTTAGCCTTAGACCTTTTTTATTGATTCACTCACGTGAATAAACTATACTCCTGTATTGAAGGACCAGTGTAAGACCTATCTGCCTCCTTAATCCTGTATAGCTTCTAATTAAAGTCCYACTTAATGGATTTATGGGGAACTTAAGGAGAGTTCTTAGTCTTTAGGTTAGCYCTTCTGCACAGGAGTGAAATTTCATGTTCTCCAGCTTGCAGGGCATAGTGTAACTTGTTTGTGTTGTTTTCTAATCAGACATAATGTCTGTAATAGCAGATACTACTCAAGGTGGTTTTAATTAATTTAAGGTCTTTGGCAAATGCTGTTATATAAGTACAAATTATTGTCATTATATACCTTTTGTTGCTTTGATGAAGTTCCTACTTAACACTTTATTGCATTAAGGGGTGGACCTGTACCTTTATATCAAATTGAATCTGAAATTGGTTGAAATGGGTAGTACCAGTCAATCCTAGCAGCAAGTACACCCTGGTTCATTTTCAGATCAGTCTGACCGAAGCAAACCCTGGTGGGACTTCTGTTTCTTGCACAGCTTCTAATGAAGCTTATTTGTCAACAAAACCACCTGGAAATAAACAGCTGTTAGCTGTAGTTTAGTGTGTTGTCATGAGTGTCTGTAGRACTCTTGCTGTCTTCACTCTTGCTCCAAGTGTTGGTGTTATGTATTGGTTGCCAGCTGTCCTGCAGTTAGTGACCAAAATTACATAATGCCTGTATAGGACAGTCCCAATTGATGAAAAATATGAAGATAATGTTATTTTTATYACAAATTACTTAGTGCCAAAGGTTTAGAGGAAATTGAACAGTAGATGAAATGAAGCATCAATTCAATATTACAATAGATGTGTTATTTATTATCATTAATGTTTTATGTTCAGGCAATCATCATAAGCACCTTTTAGTGGTTAAACTTGCTTTACAAGAGTGTCTGTTTTTAATGTTTGTTTTGTCTTTTTTTTTTTTCCTTCCAATTTAAACTTAACTAAGAGCTGAACTTTCAAACATTGATAAGACCTCTTGGAAACAAATGGTAGTTCTCTGAATTTKTACTGGATGGTGAGGACTGGCTCTTGCATTGTGAAGAATCAGGATTGAACTATGGTTATACTATGCTAGTACAAACAGTGTCAGAAATTCTGTAAAGGCTGCTGCCTTTTCAGCTTTGCATCGTAGACTGTYTTGACCAACAGTGATAGTCATTTTAAAAAAGTTTGCATGAGGTCAGGTGCAGCATATACACACGTTTATGAAAACAAGCACATTGTGCATGTTTTATACATCAGTTTGAAGTAGGGGATTGCTCCATTATGTCATGTGGCTCTGGTATACAGGGACAATCTTTGCAAAAGAATTCATAACTCTTTAGGTAAAAGGTAAAATTGTTTCAAGGCCTTTTCATCTTTCTGGTTGTGGAGTTGTGAAATAAATATAATTAGGGACTGAACAGATGGTAAATCCTAATATAAAAGAATATACCCAGCAAAGGAACCTGTGTTACTTCTGATTCTTCAAGAGTAGTTTCACTGTTTTTTCTGTCTTCCTTTCTGTCATGAAACRTTAAAATTTACCATCAGGAGAAAATAAGGGAAGAATTCAGAACCAAGAAATGTTTCTGCCATTCTTTTAACACAAAAAACAATGGAAAATTTCTTCAGAACAATATGCTTATGCTCTAAGCATTGCAAAGACAAAATTACTAATTACTCCAAAGGATTGTCCCGAGAGTTGTTCGTCGATCTTGTCCTCTAAGTGAAACTACTGATGCTAGTTTTATCACATAAACTTATGGGGAAGAGGCAGAAGAAAACCTTGAACCTGTTGAAGCTAAAAGCAAATTATGAGTGCTCTCTCCTTGGAAACTGATAAATCTAACCATTAGCTGTTAATAATTAAATATGGAATATTTTCATGTGAAAAATCTGCATTTCATTTTAGATGAGATAAGTTTGTGGTTAATTCTGGTGGCAACAGGAAACAATARCGGGTAACTTGTTTTCAAATACTTACTCTTTACATGCTTGGTAAAAGGTATAAGATAAGTATCATCTTTTCTTGTACAGCACCTTGCACAGATGTGAAAATGTGTCTTCTGTATTGATTGATGAGTCAAAGTGAATGSTGTTGTAAATAAGGCTAAAATGTAGCAGGACTATAATTTTGTGAGGGTTTGTTTCTGATAAGTTCTGTAAGTGGCTCTATATATTTTTCTCTGCATGTTGTAGATGTAGTCTTATGGTTTTATTTTGTGATTTTTTTTCATTAAAGTGTCAGCTGGTATTTTTATAAATAAACACTAAGCAAAAATTACTTACGGTATGTCTGCTGTCTAAGACAAAATCTGGTCTTCTCAGGCTTTCTGTCTATGTTWGTTTTTAAAATATGGTAACTAAAAGCTTTGAATAGACAGGTATTATTGTCATGTTTGGGCCATATTGAACAGCTAATTGCTGAAAATATCTGGTCAGTTGTGGTTTGCTGTTTAGAGATAATCACAGGGCTRTGCTGCTCTTTGCATGAGCTCTGTTCTCAAAAGCAGATGATASGTGCTGAGTCTACATGATTGTCCTCTTGGACATATTGGGAAGGTACCTACTGTCACTTGTTCTCAATGAAACCACCCAATTTCTGGTGCAATGGGGTTAAGAATTATTCAACTGTGGCAGCACCCCTGCTTTTAACCATTTTGACTGTCAGCACGGGAAGTGTGTGTGACACTGRAAGCTATACTCTGCCTAGCTCTTTGTTGCAAAATGCGTTAAAATCATTGGGAGACTCTTAATGGGATTGAACACCTTTGGACAGGGAACATCAGAACTAAGGTCCCCTTCAACCTCTGCAGCGTCAGGTCCACCTGTGAGGTTGAGCAGTCCTTTGCAGGCACAGAAGGGCTGGGGGAGGGCCAGCCGGTGGTTCAGCACAGGGTGAGTTCACTGTCAGTAGCTGGATACCCACGCTGTGAGCATCACGCTCCAGCCTGCCTGCCAGGAGGTGACATGGCTTCTAAGCAGGGAGGGAGCTTAGAGTCTGGCACGTAAAAATTACTGACATCAMTTATGGCAAATACCTTCTCTTTTTTCAAAGATTTTTTTAAATTTTTTTTTGATAATTTGGCAACGGGAACACAGATGTCTATTTTGTCTAAAACTTTTATATTTTTCTTCGTGCCTTTTCTTTACATTTATCTGTTATTCATTCACTTMGATGAAAATGTCACCCTCCACAGGATTCCTCTGTAAATAGATTGGAAAACGAGTGAATTCCCGGTGCTCAATTTTGTCAATTGTTGTATTCCTGCTACTCCCGTACACTGGGGTTCCTAAGTCTCTCAGAATCGCAATGAGAAGAAAAGGAAATAGTCATTACTATTTGCAGTGATGGAGGGCTTTTCTAGTGGTTTCCCTAAAAAAAAGGGTTAGCAATTCGAGCTAAGACACTCCTGGCTGGATTTCGCTAGAAATGACAACAAAGCCTGCTCGGCAGACAGAGCACATCAGCAACCTGGGCAGATGGGTCGGTGACATTAATTAGRCACTGGCAGTGTCTTTAGCAGGAATCGGTGGTTTCTTGCCATGAAAGGGCTGTTCCGCGGATAAGGAGCCGCGCGGCAGCTGGGGCACCGTCTTGAATGTCCTCATCTCCACCAAGCTGGGATTGCGGGGAAGGTGCCACAGCCTGTTCGTGCTCTCAGTTCCCACTTACCGCGTCAGGGGAGATGCGATGTGACGGTTTGTTTGCCCGTGTCATCGTGTCACCAACAGCATTTCCAAGCTGCTGTGACAGGCAGGCAGAGCGCGGAGACGGCTCGGGGAGACGTTTCTTAGACCTCCCCTCAGCCGTCCCTCCCCGGCCAGGTCACTCGCCCGGGCTGCCCCTGCCCTGCCCTGCCCTGCCCTGCCCTGCCCTGCCCTGCCCTGCCCTGCCCTGCCCGGCCGCTCCCCCCGGCCCGCCGGTCCCAGCCCGGCCGCCGCCGCCCCTGCCCGGCCGCTGCCCTCGGGGGCTCGGCAGGGCTGTCCCTGCTCCCGGCCAGCCCCGGAGCCCCCAGCCCGGCTCGCCCCCCGTAAGTTGCGACGGTGCTGTGCTGCCCCCTCCTCCCTCTCTCCCTCCCTTCCCGCCGTGCCTCTCGAAGAAAGCGGTTTTTTTCTGTTGTCGGGGAGCGTAAATCAGCTTCATCTAAAATCTCGGAAGTGCAAGTCCATCACATCTTCCTCCGAGCCGCCTGCTACACCTTGCGTGAGTCAGACTGCAGAGCTCCCGGTGCCCTTCTCGCTGTGCGGGGCTGCTCGTGTTTCCCCCTGTCTCAGAGGCAAAAGCAGAAGTGGAATCTGCTCACGCTCTCAGCGGTTCCTTCCCCGGTTGTTGTAGCAGTCGCTGACCTCCAGGCACTATGAATAAACAGCAAAGCTGGGAACAAAAGGAGTCTTCTGGCTGCCATTATCTCACATTAACATAGCAGACGCGCTGCGGTGTGAACAATGCGAGTCTCATTCGCCGATAATCAGCGAGTACCCAGGCATTTGGATTACCAAGGCAACAGGCAATGGTAGAATACTGGGTGGGTGTGTTTTTTATTGTAAAGGAGCAGTCGGATATGGAAACCCAGGTATATTGATAAAGCAGAGCAGAAGAAATGCCTGGTGGCAGGGGGGGACTGAGGGCTCGGGGTTGCATTCCGACACACGTGAGATAAATAAGACATGGATGAAGCAGATCTGTGCTGTGAKATGCAATAAAGATTAAACTGCATTTGTCAAGCTGAAAACGATCATAAGATAATTTCAGCATTTTGAAAAAGGTAACAGGTGGCATGTTAATAGCAGGGCTGTTACCGGTGGATTTTGTGACTGTAATCTGGGCTGTAGTAATGCATTGCATGGTCTACTTGTGTGACAATAGAACTGGGTGTGATGGTTTAATCTTTTTTCCTTTGATCAGATGGATGCTGTAGTCCCCATGTCAGACAATGTAACSCCTTCTGCTTCTTCGAGGCAGGAGCGGGTCTCAGTGGCATTTTTGTTTTTTACCTGCATAGCTGTGATCGTTTATTCCACATGGACAGAAATAAGTCGTGTTATCTCTGTGTCTTTGCGTGCGCACACACATGTGCGTGGACATGTATGAAATCTGTGGTGAAGCAGGACTGTGTGTGCATGCAGGGGAAATGTGGGTTTTTGCAGGTTCAAAAACATACTAATTATTCTAATTATTTGGCCTGATGCATTTTTTCTAATTGCAGGTGTTAAAATCAGATGCAGTAACTCTTGCTGAGCAGCATGAGACTTGCAGGCATGGCTCTGAGTGATGACACTGAGTGTAGAGTAAGGCGCCAGGAAGCACAGCAGCGAGCGTGTCACAGCCTGATCTTAGAAACCCAGTGTGAAATGGAAGGCAGCATTCCCGCCTTGTGCACTCATAAGTCATCCAGGCCTCACAGGCCTTGTCACAACTAGAAAGAAAAAGTTAAGGGCTTTCAGCTTCCAGAGGTACTTGTATCACCTACTGAACTGCCAGCTCGGTTTTGCTGTCTCAGTCTCCACTCAAACGGCTGGATTGTGCATATGTGTGTGGCTGCATGAATGGTTATTAGAGATGTGTGTGTGTGKATGTTTAAAAGAGCAGAGGCAGGGGGTGATAGCCACCTGCTAGCAGCAGGTGCCATCCAAGCCACTGAGCTGATAAATGGCTTGTTGCTTTCACCTTTTGCTGCTTCACCTGCATCTGCTCACTTATAAGGGGTTCAGAGTGCTTCTGTCTTCTCATACAGGTTGTCAGAAAACAGCCTCTGTCTTTTTACAGTGAATTATGACATTTCTAATGGCTTTCAATCTTCCTTGTCATGGTACAGGCAACATCCAGTACTTAAACAACACTTGAGGTAATTCTTTAATGATAAGGAAGGGCTATTGTGCATTTGGAGTTGGGAGAATCAAAGCTTTCCAAAGGGTTAGGGAACATGTTCATCTAGTTGGAAAGAGCGGGAGAATCAACAGACTTGAGAAATCATGATGGGATATTTTTTGGAACTGTGTATTTTCTTTGTAAAATCTGGATGTTGTAGTCACACCATGAAGAAGTAGAGGGAAATAAAGTCTTGTTGAATACTTCCAAATTGGCTTTTTTCATTTTAACATTACATAAAAACACTGATTTGGATGGGGTTGCATTTTAGGTGCTTATTTGGTGAAATGCAGGATGATGCCTTCATTTATGCCAATACAATTTAAACTTCTTCAAATAATAGTGCTAAATAGAGGAATGTATTTGAGAAAGGTGTGAATAGCATAGATGGCATCAGTCAAAAGCTAGTTCTTGCTAGCCATCCAAAGTCAGGATTAGTGTACGGATTGACTACACCACCCTCTTGCTTTCCTCATCTTGAATGTGAACAGTTTAGGTACCTGTACTCGACATCAGCTTTTAGTTTGGTTTATGTCCGTGTATGATGTACAGAGAGACTTACTCTGTGTTTACTTTACAATTTGTCATTGTAGATCTTTGCTGGCTCTAAGTGGTCCTCATGTTCTTTCTACATCGGTGTCTCCTGGCTCTGCCATATTCCTCTRTGAACAGTGGACAAATTTCATAGAGTGGTTTACACAACCTGCGGAAAACACAGCACAAAATGTCAATTTGGTTAAATTTTGTTGTTTTTTTGCTTTAATAGTGATGTGTTGAATAGTAGCTGTCAACTAGGCTAAAAACTAACGTTGTGTGTTCAAGATGAAACACCTAAGTGAAGCACTGTAGGTGTATGAAGATGGTGCAGGTGTCATGTGGGGAGATGCTGGCTTTATTCCTCTGAAARAAAAAGCTCAATGAAAAATGAGATGTCAGTTCTTTCCTTCTAAATGTCCAGGGGTTTTCAAAAAGAAAATAAAGGCAGATCTCCAATGTTTTTGATTGGCAGTAAGCGGAAAAAAAAATTGGCTTTTGGTTGTCACAGTGGGGTTTTCTTGCATTAATACTYAAGGCCAGGGATATTTTCAGTGGAACTTTGACCAAAAGGAAAAAAAAATAGATTTGATCTGTAATTAATGAATAGGCTGTTAGGGATTCCTAGTTTATCAAGTCGTTAGGATTGCATGGTGCAGTGCAAATACTGAATCTGAACTGCCTTTTTGGTATGAAATACTGAAATGCTCTAGAAAGGACTTAAGCTATTTTTTCCCAGTTTCTAGTGTTAGGTTCATGGTGGTGCCCTAATCTAAAAGGATTACAAACTGAATCCATATTGATAATTAAAGCTACATGAGTGGTGTTCACTCAAGAAAGCCAAGTAAAATAAAAACTTAAACTGAATGGAAGAAGCTGGGCTGCCTAACTGGTGAGACAATGCAGGCATGAAACTCACGTTTTGGTGCTGCAGTTACCTGGGACTTTCTTGCCTGTTCTATGGGACTTGTGATATTTTTCCACTACAGATGCATGAGGTTTTAGGGGTTAAAAGAGGGGAGCTAAGAGCCTTGTTTGGAAATTGTTATGGTTTCGTTTGTATTAAAGTRGTGTCACCTAGAGGCTCCAACCAAGAATACAGGCAAGGGGTGCTGAGCACCCTGAGCACACATCTGGCCAGAGGCAGAGCAAGGTGCAAAACCAGAGAGGTGCCATGAGGCAGGAACTGATCAGCAGCCCCAGTCTGGGGCTGTATTTTGACTGTTCTGGTATTTGGCCAAATGTTGCTGCAAAGAAGTGTTTGGCCTGTGTAGTTCTCTGACACCATCACCTTGTCATGAGGTGCTGTCCTCTCAAGGTGTCCATGGAGGACAAAGGATGTGGGAGAAATGACAGTCAGTGTTCCAGTGGCAATWACCTGCTTATCTTAGCATCAGCTGAGAAAGTTGTGATAGAGTTGGTAGCTYTAAAGGTTTGTGTGAATTCTGTGTGTGTCAGCTGCCCTTCGGGTTGGATGACTGTGCTTCAGAGATGTGAAAGACCCCTGAAAACTGCAAAGCTGGCTTGAGGGTAAGAAACAGAAAGTAGCCACTGAAAGCCAAGTTGTGGAAAACTTGATGTCAGTGGTTGGACTGGAAAGGTTTTTCCAGAAAGTCAGCATCTGGTGCAGCAGTTGATCCATATACAGGGTTTTAAACAGAGATATATGCTTTATGAGGGTAGTATTTTAGACACCTGGCCTTCACAACAAGCRAAGTGGAAAATCACAGGGAAGGTATAATTCCAGTTTTCACCCTCCTGCACAATATGTAAAGTGCCAATGCTCTAGGGGTGCATGCTTCACTAAACCATCTGAATCTTTCCTTCCTCAAGGAATGAAGATATGTAAACAGAGTATCAGATACGTGTACAATTGCTTTAGTGTCAGCATAAACAGATTTAAAATACAGCAAATAATGCCACAAATCATGTATAAACTACAGTAATTCACTAGTGTCCATTTACTCAACAGAGGTCACTTGTTATTAWGCAACTTCTATTAGAATTAACTATCTGTCTGTGTCTGACATGAAGTCTAACTTTTCCTAAGAGATCGGGTGTCTGCCTGGTGCTGGGATTGAGAGAAGCTTTTTAGACCTAACTACCAGTGTCCTTCTCCAACGTGAGTGTTGTATTACTGGTGGGTTCAGTGCATTTGCCAGTAACTGAGAAATCCTTCCTCATGGCTTGATTGCAGTTTTGCTACATCACAGTTTGAGAAGTGATTTCCCTTCATCTCTTCCTCTTTGCTCTGTGGCTTCCTCTGCTGTTTGGCCTTTAATACTGACCAGTGGCATGTACAGGTTCRTTAGCACTATTGTAAATTTAGTCAATACTCTTTTAGTGGGCTCCAGCTGAGCCCAAACTGACTCGCTGTCCTCCAGGGTGCAGTGAGAGACTTAATTACCCTTGTACAGTTCAACAGGAACAATGTCATGGGCAGTATTTCACTTTGGCTGAAGAGGCTGTAGCTTCTTTCTCGATKGGCTGCCATTTGCAAGATTAAAGAAGGGATTTCAGGATAATTCACAGCTATGAATAATAATGGAGAAAAACCACTGCTCTTTGCAAATGAGAATTGGATTGGTCACGTTTCATTATGGTACTTACATGGATTTTCCTTTGATGGTGGGAATATTCCTTTGGGTTGTTTTAAGGACAGAAATGCAAGTCAAAAGAGCAGAGTGGAGGGACAAGTAATCCTCTAGTTGAGAGGCATRGGTTTCAACATCTCCTACTGCTTGAAACCAAGGAAGCCTTCACATCGTGGAGGAAGGGTAGGTATTGTATCCAGCATGGCAAAAGTTCTACCCAGACATGCATGTCATTGGTGAAGGGCCAGAGTAAATACTGGAGAATGCAAACCATGAGATTGCTGTGGATTTCTCGACGGGTAACTAAGGTGAACTTTGAGGGATGTGGTTTAGGACAGTAAGTGGATGTTGGGCTATTTAAGTTCACATTCTGCAAGGCACGTCTATCACTATTTCAGTGTTTCTGTATTTCTAATGCTAATAATGTTTGAGACTTAATGCTAGATCCTGTGTTGGATAATGTGAGAGTCACATGATTCAATGCGCACAATGAATATTTCTCTGTAGCTGGTCACTTTTTMTGGCTTTTTTGTGTGGTTCTGCAAACTTTGTTATATGTCAATAATACGGTTCATTGAGGTGTCCCCCATTTTGACTGTAATACAGTAAAAACTGAGTGATTAACTCTGTATTTATTATTAGGATTAAGTGGTTATATAGTCTTTGAGAACCCAGTGTAGCCTTCCATTGAACAAATGGTCTGACTCTATCACTGAAAACTATGAAGGAATGATACATGAAATCTGTTCTGCATACTCTAAAGGAGAGAAATGGGTAAGAGAAACATGCTTAGGAGACCAAGAAAGTGAAGTAATAGTTATAAYTTCTTAACAGCAGGCTAAAGCATTGCTTGCTCAAAGTTGGAGTGTGTTTACAAACTGTACAGCATATTTGCATTAGAAGAATCTTCAATGACTCTGTAGTTTACAGATTCCTGCCTGTCATTACCCTTTTTATTTACTCATACACTTGCAAAATATTTGCCTTGTTCCTCAGGTTTTATTACCTGTCCACAGCACATCAGTGGGGAATAGATAGCAATGTCTGCAGTGAGTCCTTTCACTGCTTATGTCACAGAGAGAGCTTCTTTGTACTCACTTTAGTACCTGAACACTCATATGTGCCATAAATATCCAAACAAATCACAGAGCAGACATCATCAGAAACAGTCAGAGAAGGAAGTAAAGTAGGAGGCATCATTCAGAGCAGGATAAAAGGGGAAATCTTAATAGCAGTCACAAATTCTGGGTTAGTCATCATTTGTCTCCATGCTGGTGGAGGGACTTGCATTGCGTCACTTGAAAATATTAGTCACTGAACCATTGTCTGAGCCTCTGAGTGMGAGGGGCAAGATTCTAAGAGAAAAAAACATTTTAAAGAAACGTGGGCTAGCAGGACTTAGTGGTTGCAAGGTGTTCAGTATGTCCTTATTCACACACTGGTTTATATGGATGCTGCCGATGTAAACATCCCATGTCAGGCATCTTACTGAGAATTACCATTTTCTATTCATTTTCTCTAATTGTTTGTTAGGGGAAATTATTCTTTCCCCCAATTTAATTTTTTGTGTGATTTTATTGCGTGATTTAATTAGAGTATTTTGAAGCAAATGGATCAGTTCAAATTCACTGGTATGTTCTAATACAGTTCTGGTGTGCTGGCAGAGTATTGTGGAATTTGTTTGAAATTTCCTAGCTGTTTGTGAACTGCATTCACTGCTTCATTTGCACAGTTGCTGTCGCTGTTATTACATTATTTGTTGCTTGGGACAGAGGCAGTTTTTATCACACACACGCACTCTTTGTGCAGTGCCATTCCTATTCTTAAATGATTTACACATGGTGTTATGAACAGGCTAAAGAGTGAACACTAAAATACTCTCTGATTTTGGCTCATAGCACAAAAGGAAGGAGAAGTGGTCCAARCCTGGAGTGTGGTCTGGGGTCATGGGAGGGTGAGCAGGCTTTTTTGCACRTTGATAGAGTGCATGTAAAGCCTTTATAGAGTCTTTATTAACCCTGGAGAGAATTTTGGTGATATCTGGTAGTCAAGACAAAAATGCAGTTCCTGATATAAAATACAAATCAATGATGATTGAAAGTGAAGGAGCAATGTGTGTCTGTTAAATGGTATATGTRTATATCTAGATGAGGAAATATCACCTGTGTGTATGTGTATATATGTATATATGCAAAGAGAAATCCAATTTACAAGTTAATAGTACAAGAATGAGCAAATTTCAAGTGGAATATATTTTTTGGTCATAGGATTGATGGTTACTTTCACTGCATTTAAGATATTTCCTTAATTACACTGAGTTCATAGCTATCCTGTGCTCATCCTGAAACCACCAGTGCTTTTGTATGAAAAGAGCTGTAAGAAATGTTTGCTTGTATCTGTGGACAAAGCTAATGGAAAAACCCAATCCTCTCATCCACATATGTATCTGAAAGATGTGTTGTATATCTGCAGTTGATTTTCTAGAATGCTGATTAGCTAATACCGTTTTTGGCATGCAGCTTATTCATCGTGTGAGAGAACACTACCTGAATTTCAATTTACTTTTCAAAATTATGTTGAACTGCTATTGCTTTAAAGGCTTTTCTGGCTATTTGGGGACCCACTGCAGACAGTRGAGCTGCAGTCTGGTCTCAAAATCTAATTGAATTGATGTAAGGCAGCTGAAGCAGTAATTGTTGAAGAGTTTGAGATGAATTGCAAAAAAAKACGTGCTTCTGAGTAACTTAGTGTCCTTGTTTGAAACTCTGCCCCTGAGTTTACTTGGGCTTTCACTGCTAACAGACCTTTTTATGGTAAAAGCCCTGTGCTTCAATATAGTTAAGGAATTCATTTGTTCTGTGTGGTTTGATATGATCACATTGCTATTAAAGAAACTTCATGCCTCTGAAACACAAGGCTAATAGTGGAGGAGGAGTGGAGAGTTAAAGTCAGACATTAATTCTTTTGTCCTCACCAGCAATTTGCCACAGTTTAAACTTCCGAAATCTCACCCYTCTGTACGTTTGTTTTTGCAGTGATGGGTCTTTCCCTTATGATTCTGTTCCCTGGCAACAAAATACCAACCAGCCTCCAGGCTCTTTATCGGTGGTCACCACAGTATGGGGTGTGACTAACACCTCTCAAAGCCAGGTAAGCTTCATTTTTACACCTCCTTCCCTCTCGATATACATTTTTGCTAATCTATGTAAAATAGAAAGTATTTTGGAAAATGCTCTTGGGGTCAATAKTCCTGTCTGTCTTCTTTGTTGTATATGATGTCTTATTTTCCCAGTCATGTCCTCTTTGGTGGCATTGAAAAGGAGGTGTTTGAGAGCTTGAATCAGTCACTCCTTCAGCTGCATGCAGATGTCAAGTTTGGGTTCACCTCTTACTTGGCACTATGTGATTTCAACACTAAAGGCATGAGTTTGGGATAATCCCAAACCTCTTGGGAGTTCAGATTGAATGTAAAGAGTTCTATTAAAAACAAAAATTTTAGTTAGATTCACCAAATGTGGTATTTGTTGATTTTACCTGGTGTTGTGTTGTACCTGTGGGCTGGTGAAATTCAGTACCKGACCTACCCCCACATGGAATTGGGCTAATTACCAATTTTAGGCTATGTTCTTTTCAGTCTCTCCAGTTAGTGCTGTCTAACTTTGCAAAAATATTTCAATATGCAWTGGAGCAGAAGCATGGGCTCTTGGCTCCCAGGTGAGAGCCATACTTCCTGGATTTTCATTTCATTCTCACCAGTCTAAACTGYCTTTTTCTTCTGTGGTGTATATCAAATTATACTATACAAAAAGAAGCAGCTTTTTAAAAGAAATTGCCAATTAGTTGTGATAATATGCATTCCCAGGGATGTTGCACAAATTAAGTGCTCAGACTGTCTACCCTTTACTTACACCATAGATGCTCAAATCACATCACTATCTTTAGTGAGTRCAAATGGTGCATAAATCTAACAAGTCTTTTCTACTTCATTCAAACCAAGTGGTGTTAGATCCCATACAGAATTTTCTCAGGATTTTTTTGTTACTATTTTCATTTCGGTAAGAAAATTGAAAACAAAATTGTAATGGAATGAGACATTTGAAAAAGAAATTATTCAGAGGCCAAGTCATATAGATACTTACATGGCAGTTATGTAAGCACTGATGATGGCAAAATCTTTCTTCAATAAAATAAGGAGAGGAAACAGTTACAGGATCYATAACATGTTTTATTATTGTTAATATCTTTTAACACTTTAAAAGAAGAGGTTTCCCTTCTGGGAGAAAAATACCTGAGTAAATATCTGTTGGTCTGTATATTGGCCAGAAAATGAAAATACAGTTTCTTTCACACTTAAAAAGGCAAAAGRAAAGGATAAAAAAGTACTCAGAGTTTTGTTCTATCATAAGAATACTGTAATGTTATTTGAACTCTTCATGGTACTTTAGAGGAATGTGCAGTAGAAGGAAAAAAGTGTCTTGCATGCTTCTTCARAGTCACTGCAAGGCAGCAGTGAAACTCTGGAACACGAAGCTTGGTTATAGCTATTTAGAGCAGATTGAAATGAATGTCAGGATTTCCTGTAAGTCTTCATGCCCTTTGAGGGAAAGGAATGAGCTGGGCTCTCCAATTCCTTTTCACAAATGCCTGAAGCTGTTGAGTTAGTCTTCCGCAAACATCATGACCACTAAGTTTCTTCCCAAGTAAGAGACTTTTAGGGTAATGTCATGCAGGTGATCCATGAACAGCCATGCTTACATCTCCATGGAAATCATAACAATTTGGAAAAAAAAAATCCTTTAAAAATGCAAACCAAGTCCTTTTGTAAAGAGAACAGAGCACTCTTTTATAAGAAGCAATAAAACCAACTTTTGTACACTTTAGAGATTCAAGAATAGATTAAGCTACTGAAATGCATTTYAGTTTTCACATCTGTAATACCCTTTGCATTGTGCCAGTGGGACTGACTACTTCCAAGTTTCTTCAAAG